>NC_091448.1:6370266-6683626 GCF_964237555.1 Oryctolagus cuniculus | reverse complement strand
CTCTGTGTACAAATATGTCCCTTCCAGTCCCCGGGAGCTCCTAGGAGGCAGAACCACTTCCGGGTCACCTCCCCGTCCTCAGGGTGTACTCAAGAAACGGGCGCTGGGAAGCCAGCGTCTGCCTGTCCCCCTGCACCGGGGAAAGACATCCAGGCCCTGTTAGCTGTTGGGCCACAGACTCCCAGCTGCCCCCGGAGAGCCCAGAGCAAGGATGTCCTAGCTGCCACAGTGTCCTGTGGTCCCCCTGGCTGGGCTGGACAGAAGCCACAGGCGTGGCCCCGTGGAGCAAGCTGCCTGGGAGTCCTCTCGGTGACACCTGGGGGCTCAGGGCTGGGCTATTGGTCGACAGGTATATGCTAGCAATTGACCATGTTAACAGTGGGTTCCCTGGGGTGGGAGGACCGGGGTGCTCCGACAACCACCTCCTCCGTGCCCTGGGTCTGGCTTCACACGGCAGCTCTGGAGCCCGCAGACCCAAGTCACCCCAGGTGCCTTTCCCAGAGCCCATCATAGGCCGGGCCCTGCACTGCAGCCCACTTCACACTCTGCTCAGACAGCCCCACACACCGACAGGTGGAGAGGAGAATGGGCTGGAAGGACCGTCCCTGCTCGTGGGGCCGCTAAGAGGGCAGAGCTGAGGTTTACTCCCTGGCCTCTCGCACCAGCCAGCACCCACGTGCGTCTTTCCCAACGAGCGTCTCTGTTCCAAGCAGCCCTCTGGGGAGGGTGAGGGTCACCCCAGTGAACTCGTGTGCAGAGCTGAGTCCTTTGTTTTGAGAACAACTGCAGCGCAGGGAGCGCTCTCCTCGGAGCGCCCGTCTCTGCTCTTTGAACCGTCCCCAGCCCCCTGGACTGGACAGGCCTCCAGGAAGCCTGGCCTGCAGCGGTCAGCTACCCCAGGAAGGAGCCGTGAGCACCGCTGTGCCAGCCGTCTCAGGGCAGGTGCTCCAGGGAGTGACCGTTCCAAGTTGCTATGGAAACAGTCTCCGGGTGATAGGTGGGTTCCTTCAGGAAAAAACCAGGCCCCGGCTAAGCCAGGATTCTGGGCCCTCTTGGTTTGTCCTGGGGGTGACTTCTGGAGCAGGAGGGCCTTGCCCAGGGGAATTCTTTCCCAAGCAACTTTGTTAAGGCTGGGAGGCCCTGGCACAGGCTCATGGCCATATAAGACTACGCCGCATCCCCAGGAGGGTCCAGATTCAGGCCGGGATGGTGACACGGAGCCCCGGAGCTATCAGGGCCACACCTGCACTCACGAGACTTGCTCCCCGGAAGGTCAGTGCCCAGCCAGACAGGAGCGAGACTCCAGGAGCCCAGGCCACAGCCCGGGATAGAGGGAGCCATTTACCCCTTTGCCTTCTACGCTGAGTATCTGGAATCTGAACGCTGCTGCTGACCATCTTTGAAGAGAGAGCCATGCTCCGGGCAAGGGCCCAGGCATCCATGGGCATGCACTGTGGTGCAAAGGGCCAAATGCCCAGAACAAGAGGCCATAACTGAATGACACGGTCCACAGCCGCTTTGTCCGCCTACAGAGTCCCTGAATAAGCCAGGCTGGGGCCTCTGTCCCTGCCAGCTTTGAGCTGGGGAGTTGGGTTGAGCCTGTCTGTCCCTGCCAAGCCCAGCAGTAACCCTGGAGCTGAACAAAACCTCCGCGAGGGAGACCTTCGGGCCACAGGGCCCCTACCCAGAGCCCAGGCTTCCTGGCACCTGCTGTTCAGCCACCAACAGCCACCAACAGCCCTGCTCCTCCTCCTCTTCCTGCCCCTGGGGCCAGGCATGGGACACGGTGGCCTCTCACAGCCCCTTCCTCAGCCACCACGGCTTGGCTGGGGCCGAGGGGCCGCAACATGACATCCCCGGAAAGTCCCAGTCCCTCCCACGGCCTGGGATGGTGTCCCGTCCCGAGTCACTCCCGGCAGCTCTCTCAGGCTCCGTCTTCCCGAGGCCGCATCCCCACTCTTACTGCAAAAGCCCACCTGTACGGGCCGCTTGCTGTGCCCCTGGCCCTCGCCCCGGGCCCTCTGTGCCCAGTCTCAGTGGATCATTTCCACAGTCCCACCAGAGAGCCTGCTGCCACCCCTGCTGTCGCCACAGATGGAGAAACCGAGGAGCAAACAGCTGACTGTGCACACCCAGGACATCCTGGCTATGGGCAGCGAAGCCAGGATTCAAACTCCACTGCCAGCCTCCGAAGCCCGAGGCCTCGCTGGTCTACACGGCTTCCTGTCCTTGGGGTTCCGAGGCGCTCAGCCTTCCACCTGCAGCTCAGCTGTGCGGGAGTCCAGGCCTCTGGGCCCTGTGCCCGGGGTGCCCCCTCTCCTCGTCCTCACCACCCTCTCCCGCAGGCCGAGCTGTTGGGAAACTGGGTTAACCCGGGCAAGCCTCCAGGTGCCAACTCTGAGCAGAAGGAGGGAGGTGGCCGCTGGGCCCTGCGACTCCTGGGTGATTTCTTGGCCTCCTTAGGCTTTAGGGCCCCAGGAGGGAAGTCCCGGGGTGCTGGCCCTGGCCCCGCCCACGCCCAGGCTGCACCTGCCCCTCCTCTGCCAGGGGCCGCTCTCCTCCCCTCCCTGTCCTCGCCCCTCACCTGAGAGTCGGAGATTTCCGAGGGCTTCTCGGTCAGGCTGCTGCTCTCCGCCGGGATGAGGTCATTGTACTTGGTGACGTCCTCGTCGGAGTAGTGGAGGCTGCCCGGGCTGGGCCTGGGCGGGGACCTGGAGAGAGTGGGGAGAGCAGGTCCGAGAGGTGGTCCCAAGTGGAGGGGCGCCCCCTGGCCAGGGAGGCCGTGGCGGGACAGGGAGAAACACAGGCCTGCAGGTCCCCGGGTCCCCCCCCCCCACCCCCCCCCACCCCCCCCCCCCCCGTGTTCCTCCTGCTTCCGGCTTCTGCTCTGGACAGCCAGGGCCCTGGGGAGGGGGCGAAGGAGGTGACACTGTGACTGTGCTGGGCTCAGGGTCGCAGAGCCTGGGGCTGCTTATGGAACCAAGAGATAGATTTTTTTTTTGGCACAGAAAGTTTGCGAAATCCATGCATAGTTTTCCTATAATTAGCATTTCCATGAACTTTTGGAGACCCACACGGGAGCCTGGGGCGGGAGGGTGTGTGTGTGTGTGTGTCTGTGTGTGTGTGTGCACTGGGGGTGAGCACAGCACGTGGGACAGGGTAGGTGAGGTCACGGCTGAAATGCCCCCTTGTTCCACATGGTAGCGGCCCTGGAGCCGGCCTGGCGGGGCTGCTGTGCCCATGCTGGGCCCGGCTGGGCTGCCACGGCTGCCTCAATCGGCTCTTTCTTTGGAGGCTGGATTTGGCGGGGGATGAGAGCGCGCGCCCCCCTCCCCCAGCCAGCAACCCCCCTCTGTCCCTCCCGTGAACACACACAGTGCTTCCTCCCTCCCTGACCGGACAGAGGGCAGCTTTGTGAGCTACCCGGCAGAGGCCTGGCTTTCTCGGCCGCCGCCTCCTCCGTGAGCCGGGAATGTTAACAGGGCGAGGCAAGCTCCTGGGAGCGTCAAGCTGCCACGTCTTATCAGCCAGAGCTGGGGAGACCCAGACAGCTGCCCTTGGCCCTTGGAAATGGGCAGCCCGTGGGCCACGGGAGATGGAAGGACCACCAGCCCCGTCCTTCCCTGGCGGACTGCTATTGAGAATGATGGTGGCTGGAGCTGGTCCCCTGCTGGGTATAAACAAGGACCCAGGGGACAGGGCTTTCCTGCAGACAGGAAGTGGGGCAGGTGTGGCAGTAACAGGGGTGCTCCCAGCTCCTTCACTGGAGTGAGCCTGCCTAGGCTACTTTGGCCGGGCCTGTGGGGAAGTGACCATCTGCCTTTGGTCCTACCAGCCAAAGACTGGTTTGCAAAAATTCTGCAAGCTATCTGGGGACCCCTAACACCCACCTCTTTGCGAATTCTCCCCGGTGTGGCCGGGGCCGGCGGGGACCAGCCCAAGCCCCGGGGGTGTACAGTCTGGGCCCTGCCCTGTCTGGCGCTTGGTGTGGTTTCCCAGGTCAGATGAAGGCCGGGTGGCACTCGTGTTTCTTTTTTTTTTTTTTGACAGGCAGAGTGGACAGTGAGAGAGAGAGACAGAGAGAAAGGTCTTCCTTTTGCCGTTGGTTCACCCTCCAATGGCCGCCGCGGCCGGCGCGCTGCGTCTGGCGCACCGCGCTGATCCGATGGCAGGAGCCAGGTGCTTCTCCTGGTCTCCCATGGGGTGCAGGGCCCAAGCACTTGGGCCATCCTCCACTGCACTCCCTGGCCACAGCAGAGAGCTGGCCTGGAAGAGGGGCAACCAGGACAGAATCCGGTGCCCCGACCGGGACTAGAACCCGGTGTGCCAGCGCTGCAAGGCGGAGGATTAGCCTAGTGAGCCGCGGCGCCGGCCACTCGTGTTTCTATACCCGGGCGCCGCTGGGCCCTGCCCAGCCCCCCAGCCCTGGCTGCAGCGCAGATGGCTCCCTACCTGGTGTACAGGCCGTTCTTCCGGCAGAAGGAGTTCTTGACCGACAGGCGCCGGTTGTTGAGTTCCAGGGCAGGGAAACTGCTCTCATCCAAGCTCATCATCTCCCCGTGGCCTAGGGCTCCAGACTTGCCGCTGTTCCCTGGGGGAGGGGGAGGGGAGGGGGAGGGCCCCCTTTAGACTCCCATTTCTCTTAAGAGTTGAGGCCACAACAGGAGACGGAGACTGTGTGTGGGCACCCCAGGCTGGCCCACCTGTCGGGGCAGGTGCATGGCCAGACGCTCCCAGCTCGCCGCCCGGCAGGCAGTCGGTGGGGCCCGGCAGGCAGCGGCTCACTCACCCGCGTCTGACTTCTTGGTGTACTTCTTGCTCTGGCCACGGATGATGAGCACGAAGACCAGTAGCAGGATGAAGATGAGGCCCACGAGGGCAATGACCACCAGGAACCACCACTCCTCGTAGAAGGGGTTGGCTTTCTGGGCTGAAACACACCCATGGGTGTCAGGTCCGTGGAGCTCAGCCCCCTCCCCGCCTCCAGGTCGGCTGCTCCATCTGGAGCCCTACCATCTGCTCTGGTGGTTTATGGGAAGATGGGGTGTGCGCCCTATAAATAAAGCAGAATCTAGGACGAGGTTGGTAAGCCCTGTTGCATCTCAACTGCCAGCTCTGATCACCCGAGAAGGGTTCTGGGGTTCCTCCTGGATTCATCGAGAAGAGTGCTGGGATCGATTAGCCATGTCTGCCGGGGACACAGGAAGGGAGAGTGTCTGCGTGTTGACTACTTTTCCTGTCCCACCCCTGCAACATTCCCCTTGCCTAGAGACTGTCCTGATGGGGGACCCAGAAGAAAGGGGCTTCTCTGGCCTGGGAGAGCGTTCTCCAAGGGTCTGCTCGGACTGAACCAAGCGGCGGCAGTCGGCAGGGTGGATGCCTTTTTAGAAGGCCTCTTCCGGGCAGGGCTCCCCTCTGTTCAAAGCCCCCATGCCTGGGCATTCGGCACCCAGCAGGGCTAATCCAGCTGCCAGCTCCCCCATCTCAGTCTTGATCTGTTTCCATCAGGCTGGGCACAGGGGGAGGTGGGTGGCACGGGGAAGGCACCCATCTGGGTGAGAGTGTCAATTTGGAGTTGCCCCTTGGCCCTGGGGGCAGGGCCTCAGCAGGCAGAGTAGTTAGTGACGGGGTTTGGGTCATGGGCTTAGAGTCGAGGCCTCTGGGGGTCTGCGGTGAGCTGGAGGAGGGGGAGAATGAGGATCAGAACAAGGGGAGGGTGGGCGGTGATGGTCCCAGCACAGCCCACCTGGCATGGCCTGCCCGGGATGACTGCTGGCCCCGTCTGGCTCGGGGCCACTTCCTGGGGGAGCAGTTTCGGGCCTGCAGCCTTGGCCTCCTGGGCAACCTGCTCACGGAGGCTCTAACAGGCCCTACCGTTTCACCCCTTCTAGGGCTTCTGGAGTCAGGGAACCCCAAAGATCCGAGGCCCCCAGTGCTGTCAGCTGACCTGGCCCCTGACCTCAGCACTCAGCGCTTCAGAAAACTGGGGGACGGGGTATTCGGTGCCGCTCCTTCCCCTCACCCAGCAAGGGGCACCAGGCGCTTCCTGGGGGTTCTCCCACCCCTCACCCTAGGGGCCAGTACCTGGCACAGATTGGGAGGGGCTGCTGGGGGTGCCAAAGCCATAGTCGTTGACCGCGATGACGCGGAAGTCGTAGCTCACGCCCGGCTTCAGGACGTCCACGCTGAACGTGTAGGAGCTCACCTCCTTGGGAATGTCTTTGATGAGGATGTCCCACAGGCCTTCGTCTGCAACGTCACAGACAGGGAGACTCGCGGCCCACCCTACCAGACCCCAAGTGCGGCTCCCTGGGGGCAGGACCGGGCTGGCCTGTTGGGCTCAACACTCAATTAGGTGCTAAGTGTTGGGTCCTTAGCCAATGCTCTTTAAAACAATGCACTTTGGACAGTTTCTTTTATTCTTTTACAGATTAATATCTGCATTATGTCTAAAAATATATACTGCATATAAAAATGTGCAGAAAATACTAGAATAGCCCACTCAATACTGGTTGAGCACCCTAATCTGAACACCTGAAATCGCCATGCCCCCAAGCCTGCCACCCTCCGAGTACCACGATGCCACCCACAGGGAAGGCCACGCCAAGAGACGGCTTCGTGCAGACAGTTACAACGCGGCGTCAAATCACCTTCAGGCTGCCTGTCTCCCGGGCTGATGCAACACCTTCTGTGCTTAGACTTGGGTCTCCGCCCCCGA
This sequence comes from Oryctolagus cuniculus, assembly GCF_964237555.1. Taxonomy (NCBI): domain Eukaryota; kingdom Metazoa; phylum Chordata; class Mammalia; order Lagomorpha; family Leporidae; genus Oryctolagus; species Oryctolagus cuniculus. Next base: position 6,676,908 of record NC_091448.1, on the reverse strand, counting down.
GATATCTCATTACACACACGTGTGTTCTCCACCCCACGGGCCTCCAGTGCCCGCCCCTGTCTCTGGACTTCTGCGTTTCCTTTCAGGTCCCGTGCCCTCTTTGTCTCTGGATCTCTGGGCCTTGCCCCTGGGGGACACAACTCAGCCTCTCTCATCTGGGTGCTGCCCATGCAAGATGCAGCTTCACCATGGCCCAGTGGTGTTGCCATAGCGATGGGGAGGTTAGGAGGGACCCTGGCCAGACGCCCCGTGTGGCTGCTGGGAGGCCAGCCTGGCCCCTGAGAGGGGTGGGCTGATGTGGAGCAGTGTCAGGACACCTCGGGCCCGAGTCAGCTCCCTTTGTCACAGGGCCCGGGAACCGGGGTCATAGAAGGACCTCCGTGGACGGGGGTCACACATCCTCCCTCTTGTGGCCTGTCCTGGGGGGGTCACCTGGAGATTGGCAGGTGCTCCAGGCTGTTACGACCAGGGAACCAAAGTCCCTGCCTCCCACCGCACGCACCCTCTCAGGCCGGGAAGGGTGGCAGGGCCCCCTCCCTGGGGCTGAGGGGTGGCAGGGCCCCTCCCTGGGGCTGAGGGGTGGCAGGGCCCCCTCCCTGGGCCTGAGGGGTTTTCTTTTTTTGCACGCTGCTTTTTTACAGATCCGTAGTCTGCTCTGTGCAGCACTGTGACTGCTCTGTGGCTGTTTCTGAGTTTCTGGTCAAGTTGAGCGTGGCCTCTCCCCTTCCAGCAGAGATCTGGTCGGTTTGGGAAAGGCTAAGGCGGCGGCGGGGGTGGGTGGGGTGGAGGTGGGGTCCTGTCCGTCCTCTGCAAAGGTGCCAGGGCTCTGAGCCCCGGTCTCATTTGTCTGCAGCATCTGTTTAGTCCGTCGGTCCGTCCGTCTGTCTCTCCCTCTCCCCTCTTAGGCTATGAGATCCTCCAGGGAGGAGGTCATCTGTAATTTGTCTTTGTACCAACCGGCACCTCGCACAGGCACCTTCGAGGAGTTTGTTGAGCGAATGCACGGCACCTCGTGCTGCCAGCCAGGAGAGGTGGGTGTGGGGACTCCGCACCCTCCGCCCTGCCAATCTGGGATGACAGCGACGCCGATGACCCAACCCCCGCGCGTGTTCCTTTCTCAAGTAGCCCGGGCCTCCTCGGGGCTTTCCTTTCCACACCTCAGCAGCAGCAGCCAAGGAGGAAGACCCCCTGTCCCCCTTCCACGGATGGGAAAACCAAGGCTCGCAGAGAGCCTGGCTCGTCACATCCCAAGCCCACGCGGCTGTGGGTGGCAGAGCTGGTGTCGGCACCGGGGCGGGCTGACCCCTGGTATTGAGTCCCGTGGTGTGCACAATGGGGAGCTGAACCGGAGGTTTCCAGATGGGCTCAACGTGTTGAGGACCCTGCTGCTGCCTTCTAGAAGCTGCGGCCTCCTGCGTGCGGTTTAACCACCCCCCCCCCCACTCCACCCCACACAGAGGGTGAAGCCAGGGCAACGAGGCCAGGCCAGAAGCTGCTGGAATGTCCTGCTGTGGCCCTGGCCTCCGGGCCCAGGGCTTGGCGGGTGTGCAGGGCAGGTTTCACGGACCTGTAATTCCAGGCAGAGCCCTCCCTGGGTGTGCAGCCGGGCTCTGCGGGCGCGTTTAGTCTGCTCTGCGTAGCACCAAGAGCGGGCACTGCAGGCAGCAGCGCTGGACAAGGGCTCTTCAGCCCTGAGCAGAGGCGGGTGCGCAACCAGGGACACGGAGGGGACGCAGAAGGAGGGCCCAGGGGGCCCGGAGCGCGGAGCTGGGGAGAACCTCGAGGGCCATGGTCTGGGCCAACATTCCACAGCCTGGCACCTGCTCTGCTGGGATAAACAGGCACAGTCCTGGCTGCGAGACGCAAGCAGTGGTCTCCTGGCCAACTCAGCAGCCAGCCCTGGAGGGCCGGGCAGGGACCATATGGAGAGGGAGAGAGCCAGCCCCGTGTGCCTCCTCCGGCCACGCTGGGGCGGCCCTGAGCTGCTAGATGGATGGGTGAGTTCCGATTGTACCGACCTGTGCCAGGTGCCAGCACCGGCGCCTGGCAAGCGGCTTCCGGGACTGACGGCGAGGATGGAGTCTGTGCTACGGGGGGATCGAGTTTGTCAGTGGGGTGTGACGACTCTCCCCAGCAGAAGTATTCGCTATTGACCTGCCCAACTGCTTTGCATTATCGTTATTGTTTGCTTCTGGGGCTGTGGACACAAAGTCTTAATTTTTCCCTTTTCCACTTCAATCACCTAACCACAGATCCATGGAACACGAAGAGCGTGCCTCCTCCAGCTCCTCGCTGGCGTGGAAACCTAGCAATGGGGGGAGCTGTGGGGCCGGGAGCTCCGGGCGGAAGCGGAACTGGGCAGCAGGTGTTGGGTGGGGAGGGGGCACAGGCGTGGCGAGCAGCCCCCCAGAGTCACTTAGCAGTCGCGCCCACCTCCTGAGGGCCTTGGAAGTTCTTGGGGCTGCATTTCAGCCTTGACGGGAGAGGCTGGTACCGCTCCAAGAACGTCGGCGACGGTGTGAAGGCAGCTGGGGCTTAAAGAGGCAGTGGGCGTCCTGGCTGTTGGGGGCTTCACCGGGGGGCTCCCGCGGAGGACGTGGTGCCTGACCGGCGCGCACCACGGGGGCTTCCCCTCTGGCTCCTGGAGTATCCCCAACTCCAGTTGGTCCTCGTCTGGCACTAGGAGTCGTTCTCTGGGGGCCCTGTGGCTGTGCCTTAACTGACCCCAGCTCGGACAAGGCAGCCCTGGTCCCATTGCGCACTCCCCCCGGGGGCCACCTCTGTTGTCACCTGCAGTAGCACCAGGGCCTGCTCACAGAGGACAGATGCACGTGTGGGAGGGGAAGAGGGCTGGGGTGCACCCACCTGACGGCCGGGCCTCTATGACGTAGCGGGTGATGGGCCCCTTCCCGGGGTCTCCGCTGGACCAGTGGATGGCGATGGCCGAGCTGTACCGCACGATGATGGGCACTCCTGGGGGTCCCGGGGCCCCTGCAGACACAGGACACAGTGGGCAGGGCGTGGACTGAGCCCAGGACGGCCACCCTGCCTGTCAGCCTGCCCTTGACATGGTGTGGCTGAGTGACAAGACCACGCCCTGCCCAGGAGCCTTCTTGGTGACCCTGGCAGCACGGCGGGTGGTCTGAGAAGTGAGTCTGGGGCCAAGCTGCCAGAACCTGATTCTGTCCCCTCCGTGTCCAGCCCATGCCCACCACATTTGAGTCCTAGGGCAAGGGAGGAGGGGCGATGAGGCCAGGAAGGTGTCTGGGGTAGCGCCGGGGACCTGGGGTCTCAGCTCCAGCCCAGAACTTAGTATGTGAGTGACTGATCAATCCACAGAGCCGTCCAGTGCCTCAGTTTCCCTATCTGCAAGGCCCTTTGGGAAGGCAGGATGCATTAGAGGGTGGTAGAGGCAGGCATGAGGATGGCAGAGGGGCCCACAGCTGGGGGGCTGAAGGGCTGCTGCTCTCCCTGCCTCCTGCCCCAGCTGCTTTGGCTCTTTAAGTTCGGCAAGGAGAGAGGAGGCTCCGGCCCCAGGGAGCCTTGGGCAATGGGAGGGAGGAAGGACTGGGCTTCCGGCCAGCTCTGCCAACAGACGTGGAGGGTGTCCAGGTAGCAGCCTGGGCTGTGGGCCAGAACGGGGAGGAGAGAGGAGGTTACCGCCATTCTCAGAGACGTTGGCCAGGTTCTGTCTACAAGGGGACCTCAGCTGCTTCTTCTCTAGGGGGTGCCCTGCCCGTGGCAGCCGGGCACCTCCCCGCCGGGCTCCTGCAGCCCCCCGAGTTGTCCTTGTGTCCCGTCTCCCCCTTTGCCTGCTCCCCCAGACCTGCATTTCCAAGGCCCAGCACACACAGCAGGTGCTTGTGGGACAGGAGCTGCAGCCAGTGGCCAGGGGCGTGGGCAACCTGCTGATGGGGTGGCCCCTAGGATGCCTTCCGGGAAGACAGCCAGGGTCCAGCACGCACGGAAGCAGCCCACTGCCCAGCCCTGTGTGCTGTCCCCAGCTCCAGGAATGGCCTCACCCCTTCCTTTCTGCCCTAATGAGTTCTGCCCGTAGCCCAGGCCAAAGGCAGCCAGTGGGTCACGCAGGGTTGGAGACAGAGCCGAGGGAGGGGAGGAGGGGCAGGGGTGGCCCATTCTGCCCTGGACAAGGCTCAGAGCTGGGGGAGAGGCGGCTGTCATCTCCCGTTGGACCAGAAGCTTCCATCGTGTCCAGCTGCTGCAGACCACCCCCCCCCCCCCCCGGTCACACTCAGGAGTGCCCGCCACCTCCTCTTTCACACTTCCTCTCTTCCCGCCCAGCCTGGGACCCTGCCAGCCTGGAGTTAGAACAGCCTGTCCCCTCCACAGCCCTCTCCTGTCCCCTCGGCCCTGCCAAGGGCCAGCTCTCTCTTCCTGCCTTTGTTTCCTAGGGAAGTCAGCTCAGGTGAGAGGTGGCTGGGGCGGGCGTGGGGGCAGGTGAGGGGCAAGGGAGAGGCAGGGGAGAGGCAGGCCCTGCAGCCCAACCAAAAGCTGGCAACAGAGTGAGCAGAAAGGGAAAGTGAGAAGTGGACAGCCCAGGCCAGCAGGAAGATAAGCCTGGCGAAGAGAGACAGGGCTCCCAGGCCTGTACCTGCCGAGACCGGGTGCCCCCCTCAGTGGGGCCAAGGCCTCCGCCCGCCGCTGGCTGATGGGAAGAGCGGGTTTTGGGGGAAGTCTGCACTGGCCTGTGCACTTTCCTACAGAAGCCTTGCCGTGCCCTGGGAGGCGGTTTGGTGCCCAGGGCGGGACTTCCTGTGCCGATGAGCAGGGGTGTGGAGGGCTAGACTCGGGCCACGCCAGTGGGACGGGAGGGGCCGGGGGGGGGGCACGGAGAGGAGGTGCCTCGTGGGGGTGCAGGAGGCGGGGAAGGGTGCTGAGGAGTGAGGGAGGAGGGCCCTGGCTCCAGCCAAGCCTCTCCGGGAGCTGCTTCTGTCTGAACTTCAGTGACCACTGCGGGACCCCCCTCGGACGCAGGCCGGCATCCACCCTGCAGCGTGCACGTGAGTGACAGCTGAGGGGCCCCTTCCCTGCGGTGAGAGCCGCTGCTTGAATGGGGTAGGGGGCTGCACCCTTTCTGCGCCACGGCAGGGGAGGCAAGTGGGGGGGGCCACGCCAGGCCCCGTGAGTGGGACTGGGGTGAGAGGGCTGGGGCTGCTGCAGGCGTCAGGGACCTGAGGTCACTGACCACAGTGGAGGGCTGGGAGCAGGTGTGGAAGGGAAGGCTCGGCCCGCACCCCAACGCTGTGTCCGCAGGGGCCAGAGCAGCTCTAGGTGCCTGGGGGGGGCTCTGACTTGGGGGCAGCAGTGTGCATGGCCCCTGTCGTCCTACCTTCTCCTGGGCCCGTGGTGACGTTGGCCTCCACCTCCGGCCCGTAGGTGAAGGTCTTGGCCTTGATGCGGAACCTGTAGGTCATGCCTTCCGCCAGGTCCTTGACCTTCAGCCACAGAGGGCTGTTTCCCTTGACGTCCACAGTCACGATCTTGCTGACCCCTGTGGGAAGCACAGCCAGGGGGGTCTGTAGGGGTCCTGGGGGTGGGGTCGCAGCCCCGGACAGCAGGCTGAAGCCATTCCTTCCCTTACCCGGGCGGCAAGCTGTTCCAAGGGACGAGGGCCCCGTAGTTACGGGGTTAACCCGGGTGCACTCTGTCCACTGTCCGGCCTCAAGTTCCCTCGCGTGTGCAGGAGAGAACCCCTTCTAACTTGACCCCGTGCCCCAGATGGACTTCCCACCCATTTTTGCTCCCCTGTGAGGCCTCCTGTGGAGCCAGAATTGCAGGAATTGGGCTGTGGACCCCGTAACCTGAACTGGAGGGGACTCGCTGGCCACGCTGCCCCTACCGCTGTCCCCTCCAGCTCTGGCCCAGGCTTCCCGGGGAGCTGGGCTGCAACCAGGCCTCCTTGCACGGCCAGGCTCACCTGGGCAAAGCCAGGGGGCCCCAGCACCCAGTGAGGGGGAAATGGGGGGAGCGTGGGATTTCAAAGGGGGCGGGGCTTGTGCTGTGTCTCTCAAACCCAAATTGTCCCACCCCAGCCTGGGGTCGTCAGCCATGGCTGCTCCTCCACCCAGCAAGGGTGTCGGAGACAGGGATGCTATAAGGTTTAAGCACCTGCGCAGGTGATCAACTGAGTGACGGGACGACAGAACGGAGTGCTCATGAGTGCTCCTGCGGGAGTGGGGGCCCCGAGGACCAGGATAGGGACCTCTGGGGACCTGCTCCCTTCTATTTCTGAACAAACCCGGCGTCTCTCAAGGCAGGAAGACCCCTGGCATGACACAGACCACTCGCAGAGTGGGGGTCTCCACGCAGGCCACTGACGCAACAGCGGGGCAGCGCCCCCCAGTGTTACGCGTCTTCCTGGGGAGGGGCTCCGAGGCTTTGATCAGATTCCCAAAGTGCTCCTGTCTGCTCACCCCTCCCCCACAAGCTGACGAAGAAGCAGCCCAGGGCAAGGCTAGAACCTTGGGTTTGGGAAGGGGCAAGGGGTGGGAGAAGACTCCCGGGGCGCCCCCTCCTGGGGGTGCTGACAGAGGTCTTTCTGTCTTGGGTCTATGGGGCACTTCAAAAGTCTGTGGGAAAAATGGGGGTGGGGGGACGGTGTTGTGGTGGAGTGGGTCAAACTGCCACTTGCATGCCAGCATCTCACACAGGAGCACTGGTTCGAGTCCTGGCTGCTCCTCTTCCAATCCAGCTCTCTGCTGTGGCCTGGGAAAGCAGTAGAAGATGGCCCAAGTGCTTGGGCCCCTGCATCCACGTGGGAGACCCGGATGGAGCTCCTGGCTCCTGGTCTTGGCCTGGCCCAGCCCTGGCTGTTGTGGGCATTTGGGGTGCAAGCTCGCAGATGGGTGATCTCTCCCTCTCTCTCTCTCTGTTACTCTTTCACATAAATAAATTCATCTTTTCAGAAAGATAACGGGATCCCCATGAACGTTCTGAAGCCCTCTCGTGCTTTGCCCTGATTTTTCCTCTGCTTCTCCCACTTCATCGACCCGAGGAGAGGAATCTGGTTCAAACGCCTGCCCTGTTCTGCCCCAGCCTTGCCCCCCGCCTTGCTGTGGTTTCGCCTAGAAAACACTCCCGCTTGGCAGTGTTATGGCCAGCGGGGTAGGCCAAAGCCTGCAGCGCCGGCATCCCAAATGGGCACCGGTTCGAGTCCCAGCTGCTCCACTTCCAAGCCAGCTCCCTGCTAACGCGCCGGGGAAAGCAGTAGAGGATGAGCCAAGTGCTTGGGCCTCACACCCACGTAGGAGACCCGGAAGAAGCTCCTGGCTTCGGCCCTTACCACTGTGGCCACTTGGGGAGTGTACCAGCGGATGGAAGATCTCCCTCTCTCTCTCCCTCTCTCTGTAACTGTCTTTCAAATAAATAAATCAATAAATATCTTAAACAAAAGAAAGAGAACGCCCCTTCTCAGCCTGGTCTCTGCCTCCCCGTTTTCAAGGAGGGACAACTCTCGCTGTTACGAGATTCCCCGGGCAGCGACTGCGATGTGGCCCCGAAAGGAGCCGGGTGGGGGAGGGAGGGCCCCACTCACCGTCCACGGGGGTGCAGGGCTCGTACACCAGCCTGTAGCCCTCCAGGATGCCGTTGGGAAACTGCGGGGCCTCCCAGGACACGTTCACCGAGGTGGTGGTCAGCTCGCTGAACCTGACCGAGCTGGGAGCGCTGGGGGCTGCAGAGACAGCAGAGGTGTTGTGTTTGCCTCTCACAAAGCCTCGCGTGGTGCTCCAGGGAGCCGGCAGGAGGGTTTGGGTCTAGGCCCAGAACAAACAAGAGAGCAGATTTTCCTGCAGGAAGAGGTCATGGGGTCCCCGTCCCCCCGCCCCCGCCCCCCGCCGGCACTCAGCTTGCCAGTACCAGAGTCCCTGGAACTGGGAGAGAAGCAAACTTTATTTTTCCCCAAAGCTGCAGAATTCAGACTTCTTCCTGCCCAGTGGCCCTGAGCCCTGGCTGCGAGCGTGGGACAAGTCTTTACACTCACAGGGTCACCCTGGGTCAAGGCCATTTCCTGGCTTTGTCGGGGCTTGTCCCTTGGTTCCCCTGGAGGAGAAGGTAGGGAGTGTGTGGGCCTCAGAACATCAGGTGGGTGCTGAAGAGGGCTCGGGAGCTGCAGGGGAGGGAGGTCCCGGATGTGGCCTCTCCTGCAGCCCTGGGCTTGTCCCCAGACACAGCCCGCCTCTAGGAGGAGCCACAGCCAATGGCAGCCAGCGCCTCCGGGGGGGGGGGGGGATGCTTGCTCCGGCCCAGAAGCCTGCACGCACCGGGGCGGGGGACCCTCGTGGGGGAGGACCGAGGGGAGGGAAAGGAAGCAGCCCCCTGCGTGGTCTCTGGAGCTGACTCCCCCCTGGGGGGGTGGCCGGGCTATTTTTGCCCACTGCTGCCTCCCCCCGCTGAGCCACAGCTGATCCAGACCCGCTTCCGGCTCCAGCTCTGGGGGCAGGGTCAGCTGACTTTGAAGCAGGGAGGTGAGCTCAGGGGGCCTTTCCTGCCTCCCCTGGGCTGGAGGGGACGTGGGACAGAACACGTTGTCCTGTTGTCACGGTGACAGAAGCTTCCAGACTCCCAGGGGCTCACATCCGGCCACAGACACTGACGCAGTGTGCTTGGGACAGGCCGAAAACTCAAGCGCAACCCAGCCCAGCTGGACCCTGGCCAGTGTGGGAGCCAAGGGTTTCTCTGGAGCTTGGGTCCCCCTCCTCTGCCCGCCTTCCTGTCCTGTCTCCCACCTGGCCTCCCTGCCTCCACCCTCTCCCGTCCATGGTCTGCCTTCTGCCTAGCAGCCAGAGTGGTTTTTTTTTTCCAAAGCACAAACCAGATCCTGTCACTCCATCACTCAGCCCCTCGACAGCTTCCTGTCCCACCTTAGATTAACCCAACCCCAGGCCCCCAGACCCTTGGTGACCTGACTCTTGTCCCACTTCCTTGAAAGCCCACCGGCTTTCTCTCTGGTCCCCGATCTCTTCCAGCCTCCAGGCGTTTGCACCTGCTGGTCCCTGTGTGCCCAGAACAGTCCCCACCTCCTTCTAGAACTTTCCATATCCAGCCTCTCTCCTCATTCAAACCCCAGCTCCGAAATCATCGTCTTGGTGAGGTCTTTGTGGGCAAACCCAGCGAAAGCCACCCGCTGTCCTGCTGTTTATCATCTGCCCCTACTGCGCAGGGCTCCCAGAAAACCCTCAACAGAAACACGCGGGCTGAACGCAGCCAGCGCGGGAGGAGAGGCGGGTGGGGTGGGCGAGGCCTTGCCTTCCTCCTCTCCGAGACGTCTCCTGGGGACCAAGCAGCTGCCTCCACCCCTCCCGAGCCCGGGCCGCCCTCTGCCCTCGGCCGCCCCCGGTGCCCCCGCCTCACCTGCCTGCTGGGTCTGGCCGCGGGCGGGGGCGCTCTGCGGCCCGTCCCCTGCGGCGTTGAAGGCCGCCACGCTGACCATGTAGGCCGTGTAGCCAGTGAGATTCTTGAGTTTGATGCTGTTCTCAGCCAGGAAGAGCGTCTTCACCCGCTCTGTGAGGTTCCGCCGCTCGGCCTCCCAGAAGTAAATCTGCGGGTGCACAGGATGTGGGGGTGCAGGCACGGAGACCCCCCCGCTCCCTTCCTGCCCGACCCGGGTCTCGGAGACACCGCCACCGCTGGTTCAGAACAGCCAGGGCCCATCCCGGCCAGACCAAACCCAGGCCCCGTGCCCCCTCCTCACTGCGCTGCTGGTGGACTTAGCTCAGTCAGTACTGGGCGTCAGAGCTCCTCGGGGAATAAGCCGGTTCTGTCCTGGAGGAGCCCAGCCCAGGAGACAGGTGCAGCCTGTGGCGCGCGGCGCAGGGCCCGGCCGTGTCCCATTGCTGGGAACTGGCAGGACCCAGGCTCAGGCCCTCGTGCAGCAGCTGTGGGTTAACCAGACCCCCGCTGATGCACCTGGGGCGAGGTGACCTGGGGGCTGCATCCTGGCTGCCCCTGACGTGGCCAGGTCACTCCTCGGAGCCACAGCTTTGTCCTGCACATAGTGGAGTTAAGGAGCTCCCACTTCCCAACGAGAAGGGTGAAGGGTAAAGGGTGAAAGGTTACAAGGACTTGAAAACACAGCATAGCGCCTCCCCAAGTACGTGGTCAGCTTCTGGAGGTGCCGCGTAGCGGCTGAAGGTTTTAGGCCAGGAACAAGGCAGGTGTGCCTTAGGGCTTTCTTTTAATCCATTTTTAACAGGGGTTCATGCCCTAGGGAGTGACATGTGAGACTTCCTTAAACTCATTTTAGAACTTGGAACTGAAGCCATCCTGAAAGCCTGTTGGTCACAGACCATGTAGAGAATTGGAGGTCATCTGGCGCCATCTGCTGGTCAGAAAGGCTTCTGCATGCCACAGGCTTCCCTGGAGGAAGCTATTAGAAGTTATGACGTGGCCCCTGGCGGGCGTAAATGGTGCTTAAGACGTCTTGTTACCACGGAGTCCTCGCTTTTCCCCAACCCTACCCTGCTGACAAGAGGTCGCTCAGGTGTGTAGATGAGAGCTGAGCTCACTCACTCATCCCCTGCTTTGTCCATTCCCAGTAAGGCGATGCATGGGAAACCCAGCCCCTGCTGGCTTTGGTGTCCAGGTGAAAGGTCAAGGCCAACACTGAACATCCGGATGGCACCGGCACACAGTGGTGTTTGATTAGTGCACGCTTTGAAGCAGAAGAGAGGGTCATGGCTGGCATCCTGGGCTCTCCAGGGTCCGTGGTTGGAGGGAGGATGGTGACCCACACATCTGACACTGTCCCAGGCCAGGCGGGAGGGGGCTGGGCTCTGATCACCGGCCAGCAGAAGGCAAGGGAAGGCTTGGACAGGGGCCGCTTCGCAGGCGTGGCTACTTGGGTTGGGTTCAAGAGAGAACACGCGGACAGGAATCGGAGGTGGCCGGCAGAGTTCTCTGATGAGAAGCTGACCAAATACAAGGCGACAGTGAAGGGAACACGTGGGGTCAGCACCAGGCACCAGAAGAGGAAACAGATTCCGGGAGCTTCTCTGCCCTGCCCGTGGGAGGGAGGACCGCTGGGCGGGGCAGCACACACTCGGCAGGTGCGTCTCCTCTCGCGTCCTGAACGCAGCAGGCTTTGGTGAAACCCAGGTCATCAGTGGTCAGAGAGACCTGTGCCAAGGGCACAGAGGGGCTGAGCCGGGACCCTGGTCCTCAAGGGCTTACAGCTGGCACGCTGTTGGTGCCCAAGAAGTGAATATTCGCTGGGGGGAATGGCTGCCTTGCACAGATGGGGTGGGCGGAGGGGCGACACCAGGGCGATCACCAGCTCCCGTCCATGGTCCTCAGCCCCCTGCCCGTTCCTGCCGCGCTGTGTAACTGACCCACTGGAACCGTGTCTCTGACATTTCTGACCTGCACCTGCTGTGTGACACGGTCCCCAGGACCAAGCTGATGCGCACTTCTCACCCCACCTTGTGCGCGTGCGCGTGTGCGGGGTGAGACTACTGGAAACAGCGACCCCTTGGCAAGCTTGGAGCCTACACCTCAGTCCCTTCTTGCAGACAAAACTGTGTCTCCCGTGGCCGATGTCTCCCTGCGTCCCCCCGCCCCCCGCGACCACCCTCCTGCTCCTTAGACTCCACGTGTGAGTGACATCGTCCTGGATCTGTCTGTCTCCGAGTCTGCCTCATCCGGCCGAGCACAGAGGCTTCCGGTTCACCCAAGCGGCTGCACGTGGCAGAGCCCCCGTCTCCGTCGACAAGGCTGCACTCGATTTGCAGGTGGACACTTCAAAACGCCCGCGGAAGAAGGAAATTCAAGATCTGCGTATTTGGGTGCAAAATGTTTTGAGACCCACGCACTGTTTTTTCCCGCACCTCGCATTTTTCAAGAACTCTCTTTGACGAGCCCTCCCGTGTCGGCGCGTGCACGCCTGTGCGTGCCTACGTGTTCATGTGTGTGTTCTTCTCCATTCACCCCTCCCCAAACATCAGGGTTGCGTTCTCACCCCAGCTATTGTGAGGAACGCTGTCATGGGCGTGGTTGTCACAGGCGTGGCTGTCACTGAAGTGGCTGTCACTGATGTGGCTGTCACGGACGTGGCCGTCCACGTACCTGCAGCTCTCGTTGTCAATGCCTTCGGATGCATGTCCAGGAGTGGGGGTGCTTGAGCATACCACGGGGCCGTTTGTCACCTGGGGGATCCCTCTCGTTGCTTCCCATAGTGGCCGTGCTAATTTGCATGCCGGCTGGTGGCGTGTCCACATCTCTCGGGTAGGAGCCGTGCTGGCGGGCGGGAGGTGACGTGGCACTGCAGTTTGGGTTTGCACTTCCCGGATGACGGGCGGTGCTGAGCTCCTCCTCCTGGGTCCGCTGGCTGTTCACATGTTTGTTCTTCTCTGAGAGACGTCCCTGCAGGTCCTCAGTGCCACCCCTCACTCCGGAGGCTTCTGTGTGTCAGCTGCTCACCCCGCGTCCCAACCCTGTCCTGCGGGGTTCTTGCTTCACTCTGCTCATGAGTACTTTGCCAAATCCCTGCCTCTCGCTTCACCTTAGCCCCCTGGCTGAGCTCCAGCCCTGGTGCAGAGGGCTCCGGCCACAGTGCCCCATGGCCCTCGTCCACTCACTGCCCATGCCTTGGTGCCCATGGGGGATGGGTTCTGGGACCCGCATCCCTAACATCGAATGGTGCAGGATCTGCATAGAACCCACTCCCGTCCCGAGATGACGACTGGCGCCTCATTCATCATAGATGCTGGTGAACAGTTTTATACTGCGTGGCTAGGGCAATCCTTAGAAAAAAAGTCCAGGGGTCGGTGCTGTGGTGTAGCAGGTAAAGCTGCCGCCTGCAGTGTCAGCATCCCATATGGGTGCTGGTTCAAGTCCCGGCTGCTCCATTTCCCATCCAGCTCTCCGCTATGGTCTAGGAAAGCAGCGGAAGATGGCCCAAGTCCTTGGGCCCCTGCACCTGCGTGGGAGACCCGGAAGAATCTCCTAGCTCTTGGGGAGTGAACCAGTGGATGGAAGATCTCTCTCTCTTTCCTTCTGTCTCTCTCTATAACTTTTAACTTTCAAGCAAGTTTTTTTCTTGCAAAAAGAAAAAAAAGTCTGTATACCTCAGTACAGGTGCAGTCTGTCCCTTGAGTATTTTGGATCCGTAACTGAACCCGAGAAAGCGGAACCAGCAAATACAGAGGCCGATGGCACCGCTCTCTCCCACAGGCCCCACCGCCTCCATCCCCACTCCTAGTTGAGGACCCCGCTCCGGGGAGACTGAGGCAATCCCACGCAGCATTGCCGCCTCTGTTGCCCCTGCCCCCGGCTGCCCCGCTGCTCCAAGGCCACCCCGTGTGTGCACGCAGAATCCCTGTCCCTCTCACCTGCGCCCCCACAGCTTCCTGCCCCTGAGTCGCTGAAGCTTCCCCACTGGCTGGGCGATTCTCTTTAGTGCGAAACTCCTCAAAAGGGGTCGTCGGGGCTTGTGCTCAGCCCTGAGCTCTCTCAAGCCCTCACCCAGCAGCCCTGGCAGCCCCCGGCCCAGCCCTGGTCCAGTTCGCCCGCGAATGCTTTACCCGCAGCCCCGAGAACAATGCTGGCCACAAAACAGCTGCTCAAGAAACACAGCTCATCGAATGACTGAAAGACCAGAGCTCGGACCGGGCACGGATGCACCTGCCTGCACACGTCACCGCTCAGCCCAGCCGCACTCGCTGGCTAGGGGTGTGAACGCGGCAGTCACGGGAGTGCACGTGAACCCCGGGGCGGCCACAGCAGTGGGTTACGGGGCCATCTCCCCAGCTCACGCTCGTCGTCCGGCTCAGGAACGGACCGGTGTTTGCTGGAACACAAGGCATCTGCTGTGCTATACACGGCGCCCGTGCACCCACACGCTTCCTGGGTGTGGAGAGTAACGTGTCTGTCTCCCAAGCCTTGACGGACTGCTGGCTGCGGAACCCTTGCTGGCTCCGCCCAGCCCGCTCCCTCCCTGGGAGCATATGCTGAGGGTGCAATATTTAGTCTTCCCAGCTGGTGCTCCTGGGCCCAGGCTCCAGAGCCACCATCCATCTCCGCACTCCCTGGCTGGCGAGACGCCCTTCTCCCCCATCCCCCTACCCCAGATGGAGAGAGATTCTTCCTCTGGCTTCCATCTTAAGGCAGAGCTACGGATCCAGACCCATCCAGGGACTTCATCTCTGCCTGTGTGTGGGAGGAGGGGCTGGGCCAGGTGAGCCGTGGGGGCCCCTGCACGTGTCATACTCCCCACGCCGGGCCACGGCACTGGGGCTACCCCCTGGAGGGACACCCAGCTGCCAAGAGTGAGTCAGTGCATGCCAGCCCGGCCCGCGGCTGTGTGCGCCACCTGCTCCGGCCCCCGGGGTGGGGAGACCCTTCAGGTTCCACACCTCCTTCTCTAGTGATCAGGTGCTCAGCGCTTCCAGTCCAGCCCTGGCAGGCTGGCAGACCCAGAATCAGGCCCCTTATCGTAATACCCATCACCCCAAACCTAGAGATTTCCACACACGGGCGCTCTGCTCATCTGCCATCCAATTAGCATCAAGATGGTAACAAGGGGGTTAAATGATCCCTTGGAGGAGGGGTGTGCTGCTCAGAGGCGGGGCCAGCCAGGCCTTACCCACCCTCTGCCCACAGGTTAGGAGCAGTTTGGTGCCAGGTGCAGGATCCCTCTGTGACCCGGGGTCAAACAGCTGAGCCACCTGCACGGCGCAGACCAAGAGTGCCCTCTCCCCGCCGTCACCCTGGGTTCTCCCAACGCTCAGCGGGCCCCTTGCCCTCCCGCCGGGCACCCCGTCGTACCTTGTAGCCCTGGATGTCTCCATTCTGCCTGTCCAGCGGGGGCGGCTCCCACGTCACATCCAGCTGTGTGGCCGTGGTGCCGTGGACGGCCACGTTTCGGGGTGCTGCCGTGGGCACTGGAGGGCGTGGGGGTGACAAGCGGGTGAGGGAACTCGGCGGGGAGGAAGGGGGCGGGATGGGGATCTGGCCCCTGGCCCCGGGACTCACCGGCCTCCCCGACGAAGACCTCCTGGGGGGCGCTCAGGGGCCCCTCGCCCACGGCGTTGTACACACTCATCCGGATCTCATAGCGCCGATGCTTGTTCAGGTCTGGGGGTGATGGGGGGAGGGGCACACTCAGGTCACTGTCCCTGCCTGCCCAGGTGTGCGGGTGATGGGGGGAGGGGCACACTCAGGTCACTGTCCCTGCCTGCCCAGGTCTGGGGGTGATGGGGGGAGGGGCACACTCAGGTCACTGTCCCTGCCTGCGCAGGTCTGCGGGTGACATGGGGGAGGGGCACAGCACTTCTGCAGTTCCAGTCCCTGGTGAAGGTTCGGGAAGGAGCGGAGGGAGGCGGAGCTCTGGCCTGGGGCGACCATTCAGGGCGCTGCTCAAACCGATGCTTCTGAGGCCCGAGGGGGCCCACGGGACCCCTGGGCACCGGGACCAGAGTCCCTGCCTGCCTGTCCGCTTCCCCCTGCCATCCGGCCCTGGGCCCTGGGCCCCAGCTCTTTCACACAGGGACCTGGCCCTGGAGGGCAGGGCAGCAGCAGGAGGAGGTGAAGTCTGGGCTGGGGCACCCCACGTTTGCTTCAACTTGGGGTTCACAGGAGAGGACGCCTGGCAGGAGCTGGCAAGGGGGAGCTGGGACTGGAAAATGGGCTTGGACACCTGGGCGGGGGGACAGGATCCCTGCTGGGGGTGGCAGAACGGTCCCTTCCCTTCTCCCCTCTGTCCCTGGGCCCCTGGCGGGAGGGAGCGCTCCCCTCACCCAGGAACCAGAGGGGCGGCCATCCCCCCAGCTGGTGGGGGAGGAACATGCAGGAGGCCCAGTTAGACTCCAGCCCACGCTGTTTCCTCTTGGGCATGGCCACGGCTGGGGGTCAGGAGGACAGCAAGGCCATGGCTGTGCCGCTGTGGGGACGGGCACCGGGCCCCCCTGGGACAGCCTGGATGGCAGGTGCATGTCAGCGTCTGACGGGAGCCAGAGCTGGGCTGAACTGTGCTGTGGTCAGTACAGAGGAGGTCGCCTGCCCCACCTGCCCTGTGGTGTCCGGAGGCTTCCGCGTGGCCCTGCTGTCATCACCCCCACTGACCCCGAGCACAAGGCTGCAGACCCCCCTCCCTCCCACACTCAGTTCCCAGGTCACCGCCTGTCTCTCCGTGCCATTGGGAAAAGTCCCTCCCGTGTGTTAAGGGAGGTTCTCTCCTGAGCGCCCTGGGGTGGGGACAGCCCTCAGGTGTCCCGAGGTCTCTCTCCCCTGTCCCACAGGGGCCTGGCCGCCATGCAAGGAGACTTACTGTCCAGCTCGTACTGGGTGAGGCCGGGCCGGCTCAGGTTCCTCATGGAGTACAGGGCTGGGGGGCAGGGAGGTGGAGGGGCCAGGGAGACAGCAGACAGAGGAGGTTAGTGTGACACCCTCCCTGCCCCCCAAAGACCCCCAGCGGGGGGAACAGGCAGAGGGAGGCCAGGATGGGAGTGTAGGGAAGGGGGCCGGAAGTCACAGGGTAGCTGGAGCCCTGGGAGGCTGGCATCGCTGGGGCCAGCTCAGGAGGGTCCTCCGGTCCCAAGCGGCTCCCTCGTTTTGAGCCGTGAAATACAGGGGTTGTTGATGACCTCCTAGGAGCCAGACAACTGCACTACCAGGACGTTCTGCTGGGCTACACAGAAAATGAGCGCTCTAAGCGCGAGTCGGCCAGAACGGAGCTGTTGGATGAGCGCCTTTCTGGTCTTCCTACCGACACCTTCTGCGGCCCACCTGGTCTCTGCTGACTGCAGGGAGACCAGGCCCAGGAGGCTGGGGTGAGCCCTGGGAGGAGGCATCGAGGGCACAGCAGCGGCCCCACCACACACCCGGGGACCCGACCTCACCCCTGCCTCCTGCCCTCACCCCTCCAGGAGCCAACACAGAGCCCCGAGACTCCGTGCCCCTCACACATCACCACCCGTCCCACCCCACCTGGCAACCTTTTGCTCTCTTGTGACGTCGCTGCTCCAGCCTCCACCTGGCCTCCCTGCCTCCGGTCCCCCAACCTCTGCCGCAGGCAGCTATGACTCCACGGGGCATCCTCCCCCCTCTCCGGGCTCCTTGCTCTCCTACTCCCCTCTCCAGGACGGGCGGGACTCCCAGGACCCGAGGGCAGGGCGCTGACTCCACCCAGGGACAAGCAGGGGCTTAGCCTGCAGCCGAGGGGCTGTCACCAGCAGAGGCCAGTGTCCCTTCCCACACGCTGGGCTGTCCCCAGCCCTTCTCCTGGTTAACCTGGAATCACCCTCAGTGTTAGAGCCAAGGTCAAGGCCAAGGCCACGGAGGCCATTCCTGACCCTGACTCGGGCTCTCTTGGAACTCATCCTCCACTGCTGGGTGTGGCCCCTGGCGACATCTATTTCAGGCTCCAGGCGGGCAGGGGTCTTTTCCCACTCAGCGCCTGATGTGTCCCCCAGCGTCTCGTCTCGTAGGAGGTGCTCAGCCGGAATGGGGCAGTTGGACAGGGGAGAGAGGCACACACACGGGGGCGGGGCTTCAGGTTAGAGGAGTCCAGCAAGTGGGGAGGGAGTACGTCTGTCACCAGCGGCCCCCAGGTGTCACTCACAGGTAAGCTCCGCCCACTTGGCGCCAGGGTTGTTGATGCCTCGAAGCGTGAAGCCCCTCAGCCCTTCATAGAGCAGCTCCCGGTACCGGATGCGGAAGCCCAGGAGGATGCCATTGATCTTGTCCTCGGCTGGGGGCTGCAGGAAGGAGGAGGGAATGGGGTGGGGCCCTGGACCCAGCTCCCCAGGCCCCGCCCTCTATCCCCAGCATGCCTCCTGCAGGCACAGAGCTGTCTCTCTGGCCAGGAACGCAAGTCCTGATAAAGCTGGAAGCTTTGAATCTGTGTGCACGAGGCAGGGAGGAGTGAGAGCCACGGGGCCAGAGAGGTCAGTGACCTTGGCCGTGATCACACAGCAGCACTCAGACCTGAAGCTGTTCCCCACGCTGTTCTGTATCCAGGAACCCAGTCCCCAACACCAGCCTCCCACGACTCCCCGGATCACCCGGCCACCGCTGCTTGGCCTTTTCTAACACCGCACGAGCTCACAAGGGCAAGTGCGCCCTCACGGGCTGCTCTCCTCAGAGCGCCAGTCACTCTGTCCTTTGCTTTCTGCTCACGTCCACAGCCGAGCTGGAGAGCAGACTTGGGGAGAAGGCGGGAGCTGCTTTTTATGACAGCTCTTTTAAAACCCGGCCGAAACGGTTCAGTCTTTTATGAGCTCCGTAATTGCTTCCCTGCCTGCCCCTGGCACCTCCTCGCCAGTCTGGCCACGATCGTCCACAGCCGCCCTGGCTCGTGTTCAGGGAGGGCGGGGCCAGCCCGTGGACCCTCCTCGCTCGCGCTGTCTTGCAAGGCCATCCCTGCTCTGGGCTGCAAGTGAGTCGGGGCTGGCGACAGGGACGGGGTGCCCCTGGGTGACCCACCGAAGCCCAGGATGGAGAGACCCGAGGGCAGCCTGGCCTCTGGGGTTCCCCATGGTGGTCCTCAGGCCATGGCCGGACAGGAAGTGCCCAGCAGCTTGGGCAGCTGGAGGCGGCCCGAGGAAGGGGGCAGTTCACCTGCACCTGGATGTGGTGCAGCTCCCGCTGGACTTGATGGGGACCCTGGGGGGCCGGGGAGTGCCTCGCCATGGACCTGAAGTTAGTAAACCTGACCCTGCCCGCTCACAAGCTGTGTGCCCACCCCGGGTCTCGGGCCTCATCTGCAGGAGACAGCAGCACCTGCCTGGTGTGTGCGAAGAATATTCCACGACAAGCCCACACATGGATTTCTTGTGCCTTCCCTGCCCTGGGGGCAGACACCACCCTGGGGGACGGGGTAGGGGGAGGTAGGTGGCATCCTGGCCCAAGAGCAGAGCTTGTCTGAGGGCCGGTAGGAGATGGGCCGTACCTGCCATCGGATCAGCACGGAGGTGGTGGTGTGTGGCATCACCGAGAGGATGGTGGGGGCTTCGTCGGGGGCTGTGGAGAGAGGCAGGCAGGTGGGGGGCCCATGGGGACAGGTTCTGCTGACTCTACACTGCCCGATTCACCGTCTGTACCCACGGACCCAGTGCTGCAGGTCAAAGGGCCCGAGCCACGCACCTCCCGAGCCGCTGCGGCATCCCTAACACCCTCCCTCCCCGTCCCCCCAGACTTGTGGGGTCTCAGAGGCGGAAGGTACTCGAATGTGGGATGAGTCTGAGTCCCCGGGGCCCCAGCCGAGGTCCTTCTGGCCCGAACCTGTGTGGGGCACTGCCCGGGGAGCTGGAGGGCCCCCCAGGGGGGTGGTGCCCTTCAGAGGCCCTCCCCCCAGGAGACAATGCTCAGAGCCTAGGGGGGGCCCAGGGAGAGACCCCAGGGGTGGCAGAGACTGACCGGCCTGCAGGGTGGTCAGCGATTCCGATTCCTCACTGAACTCGCTGTCCCCAATGTCATTGGTGGCCTTTACTCGGAACTTGTAGGATGTGAAGGGCTTGAGCCTGGGCAGGGTAGGCAGGGGCGGGGGGCGGGGGGCAGGTGGTTAAGAACCAAGGCATTCCCTGAAGACCCCGCCCCAGGCCTCCACCACAACGACTCCCGATCCATTCTTGCTTGGGGAGAGAGGGCAGGCTGCCAACCCAATATACAGGCAGGAACGTCGAGGCCCAGAAAGGAGCTCTGCCGTAAAGGAGGGGAGGTCTGGGGCCAGGCTTCCCAGACTGCGCAGGCTTGGGGAGCCTTTAGCTCAGTTGTAGCCATGGTTCCCAGGAAGTATCCACATATTTCCCATCTCAGAGGACTACGCAGTCACAAAAGCACCTGCCCGTCCCGCTCTGGCCACGCTGCCCGCCCACCCCAGGCTGCCGGCCCCTTCATCTCTCTGAGTCCCCACTTCATCTCCCAGCAGACACCGGGGGACGAGGGGCATTAGCACAGAACTGGAGGGGACGAGTGGACAGGGGTCTCCTAGGCAGCCAGCTAGGGGTCTCGTAACTCCCCTGCCCCCTTCCCGGGGCCCACCCCAGTGGTGCTGTCCCAGCCGGGCGGGGCGGAGGGAGAGGCTGGGGCAGCCCCGCCTCACCTGTCCACGACGAAGGTGGAGGCGTTGTGGCTCACGGAGGCGGAGTGCAGCGTCCAGCGGCCGCTGGGCAGCTCGCGGGTCTGCACGGTGTAGTAGCGCACGGGGGACAGCCCGTCGCTGCCCGGCTCCCAGGACAGCAGCACGCTGCGGGCTCGCACGTCCTCCTGCCGCACCACAGGCTTGCTGGGCGGCTGCGGCCGGTCTGCGGGGGGGGAGGGGACAGCAGAGGGAAGTCAGACACCTGGACCAGGTGGGGCTGCACCTTCCCAGGGGGGCAGCAGGTGCTCTGGGCTCGGGCCTGGTGCCCCCTCCCTGCCCCAACTCTATGCACACACTCAGGGCCCTAGTCCCAACCTGGGGTACGGGCACCCCAGTTCCTTTGCTCCTGCCTATGTTGGTCCCTGATGGAGTGGGCAGGGCCCTGTGCCTCCCTCTGGGAGGCTTTGCTTCAAGCTAGCACCCCCCCCCCCCCGGCTTTTGCCTCTCCCCAGCCTCACTTCCCTGGCCTCCCCTGCCGGTTTCCTAACCCCAATGTCAGGCATTTGGAGTGGACGCTTCTCTGGGTGGGGTGAGGTCCCCACTGTGGATGCATGGCAGCAGCCTGGGCCTCTACCCACTGGATGCCAGTGGCACTGTCCCCCGCTCCCGTGCTGTGACAACCGAAGTGACTCCAGACACTGCCCCTGGACAGGAACCTCGACCTCCTGGTTGCTCCTGGGCGCGTGTTCTCAGAACTCACTGCCACACCCACCAGGGTCAGGCAAGGTGGCAGCTCAGGGCTGGGACCCCAGGCTGCAACCCGGGTCCCCCAGGGGGCTGGACAGGGTCAAGGGCAGGAGGGGGTGGGGAGAGGAAGGAAGATGGTCACCAGCACCTGCATCCTGTATGGGTGCCGGTCTGAGTCCCTGTTGCTCCACTCCCAATCCAGCTCCCTGCTAATGCACCTGGGAAAGTGGTGGAAGACGGCCCAAGTGCTTGGGCTCCTGCACCCACATGGGAGACCCAGAGGAAGCTCCTGGCTTCAGATCAGCTCAGCTCTGGCCGTTGCAGCCATTTGGGGAGTGAACCAGTGGATGGAAGACCTCTCTCTCTGTCTCTCCTTCTGTCTGTCTGTACTTCTGCCTCTCAAATAAATAAATCTTTACAGAAAAAAAAATAAAGCAAACCAGAGCAGAGCAGGGTCCTTGGGAGGGGTACCTGGCTCAGCTCTGCTGGTCTGCCTGACCCCGTGCTGCCCATGGCTTCCGAGGGGAACTGGCTTTCGCTGCAGCCAGGGCAACGTGGCCCACAGCTACTGCTCCCCAGCACCCCCTGGCCTGCCCCTCAGGCCTCCCCAGTCACCCACGGCACTCACCTCTCTTCTCTGTGGTCACCACCAGGGCCTCAGCAGCTTCTCCCCAGCCCTTGCGGGTCTGGGCTGTGATACGGAACAGGTACACAGACTCGGGCTTGAGGCCGGTGGCCGTGTATTGGCGGGCGCTCGGCGCCAGCACTTCCACTGTGGCGGCGTTGGCCGTGGTGGTGTTGAGCCGGTGTGTGATCTGGTAAGCTGTGGGGGTGGGAGGGAGACAGGTGCGCTAGGGGGCGGGGCAGGCTGCCCCCAGCACCCCAAGCACGGGGCATTCCTTACTGAGCGTGTTACACCTGAGCCACCTTGGCTGTGGTCTGTCTGCCTGAAACCCTCTCAGTAACTTCCCTGGTCCCCAGCTGTCACGAGGGAGACTGTAGACCATGCAGCACAGTGTCCATGACCCTGTAACAGCCCCAAGTGAGGGAACCAAGGCAGGGATTGGCCAGACCACCAGCTGGGACTTCCGGCCCGGGTCTTCTGCTCCTAACACTCGTTCTTCCCAGCTGTTCTGTGTCCTGGGGAGCACAATGCGTCCAGGGCTAGGGCAGGTGGCGAATGAGTGCGTGAGCGCCCTGCAACAAGTCATCCAAGCCTCCCTTTTCAAGGTCAGGGGCCTGAGTCTGTGAGGGACGCAGACTTGCTCAAGTTCATGCAACTGGGGGAACCCTGGCTGTGAAACAAAGCTTCCGGGCGACGCCTCCCTCCCCTTTCCCAGCAGTGAGCGTGGCTGTGCTGAGCCAGCTAGTGCACCCTTGCTTGACCACAGTGGGAATGGCAGCCGAGGTCTACCAGATGGCCAGCGGGGCTGGGGCCTTGGCCTTTGGAAGCACAAAGCCACTTGGTGGTCCTTAGGAGACCGGAGTCCTTTTCAGGCCCTCGGCTGACATCTGCCTCTTCTACATCTTACACCTCCTCCTCCCCTCTGCAGCCAGGCACAGGAGCAGGTGCAGGCTTACCAAGAATGATGCCGTTGGGGGCAGCTGGGGGCTGCCAGATCAGCCGCACAGATGTGGTCCTCACCTCTGGGAACAGGATGCCCATGGGTGGTCCTGGGACTGGAGGGGACAGAGAGGGAAGGGGCTGGCGGTGAGGCTGCCACCAAGCGAAGTCCAACCCGGTGGGGCAGCCGGGAGGGTGGAGGAAGACAGGGCCAGGCAGCGGAGTGAGTGAGCATGGAGGGGCTGGCACCAGGTTAGGAACCAGGGTCGTGAAAATGAAATCCAGGAGGCTCCCACCCTCAAATCTGGCTTGGCAGGAAGGGAAGGCAGAATGAGGCGTCCACCCTCAAAGCGGGTGCCACTTGCCAGAGACCTTGTGCTGGCCTTGGCGCAGGGTCTGTGGTCACGCCCAGAACTGGGCAGGTGCGCCGGCCCTGGGCCTGCACTGGGCAAGCTCCTTTGCCCATGGGGTGGGGTGCCGTGGGGCAACAGGAAGTGCCCCCTGCCCCCCGAGCCTGCACGACCTCTCTGTTTAGCTATTGCCCCAGGATCCTGGAATTCCCTGTCCAGGCAGCTCTGAACATTCTTCCAGGGTCTGCCTGGGCCCAGAGCCACCATCCCAAGGACAGACTGCACCCCTGGACCCCAGGATGGCCAAAGGGTAGCTGTTGTGCAGGGGTGGGTGAAGAAGGAACGGTGCAGGCTAGAGGAAGGGCGGGCAGAGGACGGGACAGGGTGTCTGTGTGCGTAGGAGGCAAACACTGGGACTGAATGCCAAGAAACCCTGAGATTTCTAAACTTGAACTTGGCCTTGCAGGTCATGGGGAGGGGACATCTATTTGTCAAGGCAGGAGGATGGAACGTATTTAATTTAACAGTTCATTAGCTTGATTTATAACTTCAGGACGTATAGACATATGGTATTTGGGCTTCCTTCTGCATTCTCGTCTTGACCCTGCAAATGTGGGTAGGACGTGGGTGTGTATGGGGGGGAGGGCGTGAAGGAGAGGGCAGAGGACGAATCGGTCAGCTTGGGGTAGGGAACTTCCCAGCAGGGATCCTGCTGGAGCCCGGCTGGGGTCACCGGCTTGCACACAGGACCAGGAGGCTCTGGAAAACATCAAGGCTTTCTCCTTCCTAGAACTCTACTCAAAATGAGCCTGCCCCCAGAGGAGACAGAACACCAAGCATGCACAGAGCGCCTGCCCCATACGCTCGTCCTGAGCAACAGCCGGGACATGGAATCGGACGTCCGTCTGCCCTCATGGCTCCATTTCCCGCCCCGACACCCAGGCTGCCGTTAGCATCCTGGGTGGTGGGGCTGGGAGCCCTCAGGCACCTGCTCCCCACAGCTCAGCACAAACAGACCACGGCTGGCCTTGGAGCAGGGTGCGACCCCAGGAGCGAGGCTGGGAGGGCACTGGGAGGAAGGCGGTGCCCACGGGGACAGGGACTCACCATCATCCAGCGTGCGTTCCAGGATGGGAGGGTGGCTGGGGCTGCCGTCGCCGATGCGTGTGAAGGCCAGCACCTGCAGCTCGTACAGCGCGTACTTGCCCAAGCCCGTGAGCTGCGCGCTGCGGGACGCGTTGCCTTCCACCAGCCAGAACCGGGGCTGCGAGTCCGAGTCCTTCTCCTTGTACATCACCTGCAGGGTCCGGCGTGCGTGAGGGCGGCTCCCTGCCCATGCCTCCCTGAACTCATCCCCAGGGACAGGTGGGCGGGGACGGGATGGGCGGACCTGGGCTCCTGGGAGTGGCTGGACCCCAAGGAGGCACCAGGCCAAGACACAGCTAGCATTCCAGAGGACCGGGCACACCAAGGCGGGCTCAGTACCGGACTGGAATTTTCCTTAGAGTGCATCCAGGTGGGAGGGGGGCCCAGAGGGGGCCTGTCACTCAGCTAGCAGTGGCAGAGAGCCACGCCTCCCAACCGCTGCTAGGGAGGTGGAGTTTTATGGGGAATCCCAGCAGACAATGGAAACCCAAACAGAGAGGCTGGGGACACCCAGTGTGGCCTCCTGGGAGTGGGAGGCACCCCAAGGACCCGGGCCCCACTGGACACCTCTGACTCCTTCCTTGTCATGCTGACCACTGGGTAAGAAGGGAAGCAGAGGCCCAGAGGGTGGCCACAACAGGGGAGCTGGGGTGGCGAGGCCGGGGTGGGGGTGGGGGTGCAGGGACCCCGCTGTGCCCGGTCCCAAGACCCACCTTGTAGCCCAGCACCAGCCCGTTGCGGTCGGCCTCGGGGACCTGGCTCCAGCGCACCAGCATGCTGCTGGACGTGGTGGCCAGCGCAGACACGTTGGTGGGGCCAGACGAAGGCACTGAGCGAGAGGCAGAGCGGAGAGAAGGCATTCAGGGCCCGGCGCTGAGCTGGAGGTGGGAGGGGGTGGGGCAGGGGAGGAGCCAGCCCTAGGGCAGATTATCACACGTGACATCCCTGGGTTCTGGAAGGCGGCACAGACACTGCTGGTGTCAGGTTTGCCCTTTCCCGCCTCTATCCTCTGCTTGGGCTGACAGCAGGGGAGCCTGGAGCGTTTCCCACCAGCACAGCAATGTGGGTGGGGGCCAGGAAGGCTGCCTGTGCTTTGAAATGGGCAGTGGACCACGTGTGGATGATCAGGGCTGCCCGTCTACCAAGGCTCGTGACCTGTGGGCGACCCCCTCTGCCCGGCCCCTGGGAGCTGCTAGCTGTCTTTCTGGAATGTTCTGAGAGCTAACTCTCCCTGAGTCTCCATCGCAGGCTCTCTGGGTGTCAGGGTTAAAGCTGGGGGCAGGGGCGTGGCCACTCGGGACAGCTGAGCCTGCCTGGCTGTCCCACAGAGGTGGGACCCCAGCAATCCCAGGGTGTGGCAGGTGCCCGGCAGGGAGGCTGAGCCCAGGCAGGCTCCCAGGCTGGCCTTGAACAGTGGCCCTCGGGTGCCCGCAGAGCAGAAGCAAAGGGGGTACCTGACTCCCGGGTCCTGCCCAGGACCGTCGGGCTCCAGGGCCCACTCCCGATGGCATTGAAAGCCTGGACTTGGACGCGGTACTCCGTCCACTCCTCCAGGCCCTCGATGGTGTACTCCCGCTCCACACGGTCCTGGACCACGTGGCTCAGGGTCTTGCCGTGGCCGTCCGAGCGGCTGTACTTGATCCTGTACCCCACAGAGTCGGCGTTCCCGTTGTATTCCATCTCTGGGAGAGGCTGCAGCAGGGCAGGGGCGGGCAAAGCCATGGTGAGCCCAGCCCGCCCTGGGCAGGGCAGAACTGCCCCTCTCGCAGGCAGGCAGCCCACGGCCCAACCTGTCAGTGTCCACCCCCAGCTCTATTTTTTTTTTTTAATTTATTTTGAAAGTCAGAGTTAGAGAGAGAGAGAGAGAGAGAGAGAGAGAGAGAGAGAGAGAGAGATCAGGAGCCAGGTAGTCCATCCAGGTCTCCCATGCAGGTGCAGGGGCCCAACCACTTAGACCATCTTCTGCTGCTTTCCCAGGTGCACTAGCAGGGAGCTGGGTCAGAAGTGGAGCAGCCAGGATCAAACCACATGGGATGCTGGCGTGCCAGGCAGTTTCACCCGCTACACCACGATGCCAGCCCCTAACTCCGCATTTCCGATGGTCCCCACCTCCCTGTGTGTCCACTCCAGGCCATTCTTTATTGTGCACATGGCAATTCACTGCCCTGCGAGGGAGCGGGGGCTTCTCCAGGGGCCTTCGGAGACTGCCTGTCCCACCCACCGATGAGTGTGGCCACCTCGGACTCTGGCCATCTCTCGTGCTTAGCTCCCTCGCTCAGTGACCCGCCCATTCCACTTAACAGCCTGCAAGTCCTGGTCTCGGCTCGCACCTGCCCTGGGAGAAGCGGGCTCAGGGATGGATGGGGCACCCATCCCTGTCTGGAAGTCCCTGTCTGCACACCTGTCTCCCCTGCCCTGAATCCAGACTCCAACTTCTTTGGTCTCTTTGAAGGGAAAAGAGAGATTTCTCTCCTGGGCCTTATGACTAGGCTGGGAGGGCTGTGTTCACCGCTTCAGCGTAGTCTGGATGAACTGGGGCTGAGGTGTGTACATGCTGCAGGGAGCCCATACCAGAAGCAGGTGCGAGCTGAGAGCCGGAGCTGGAGCAGCCATCCTCCTGGGCCTGCATCCCACAGCTCACTGCGGGCGACCCTCTGCAACCCACTCCTCCCCTTCGGCCTGGTCTCACTGCTCACTACCCACCCCCTCCCTCCGCAGACACTTGAAGCTGGCCAGAGACCACTAGGGGAGCCACGGACGGGCTTCAGAGCAGGGAGGGGACTTGATGCAGTCTCTCCCCTGCTAACTGGCCGCCGTGCACCATTAAGGGGGCCTGAGAGGGGCGTGGGCCCTGCCCGGCACAGCCACTGCTGGTTGCTCCCTCTCTGGTCTCCCTGCACACTGTACTCTCTCCCCTCTGGGTATCTGAGACCTTGAAATGTGAGTCAGGGGGAGGCAGAGGCCAGAGCACAGGGACAGGGCGGGGGGGAGGGGGGCTCCGGCCAGGGTACACTTGACTGGAGGGGCTGGGTGGGGAGGCGGCTCTGCTCCTGCCTCTCCGGGAGGGGAGGTTCGGGGGCGGGGCCAGTGGCACCGTGTTCCTCACGGCTCCTCTCACAAGGCCGTCCACATAAGGGAAAGGCAGCAAGGGACTCACGGTCCTGCTGGCCCACGGCGGGAGCAGCCGCTGGGTGGTTTTCCACGGAAAGGAAGGAAGGGCGTGGGAGAATGGGTCTGGGGAAGCCATGTGCAGCTGGTACTTCCTGATATTGGAGCCACGAGGTGTGCGGTGCCGCTCCCAGCATGCACTTGTTTAGGAGTTCTGGTTCGCTCCACGCCTCCCTGGGATTGTGGGACCTGCACTGGGAACGCTGCCCTAGGGAGGGTCTAGGGGAGAATCGGCTGCTTCCCCGATTGTGGGGGTACTTGGCTGGGATTAGTCCCAGGCCCCTCCCCAGGTAAGTAAAGGACAAAAGACGGTAACGCGTGAAGAGCTTGGGGCTGGCGCTGTGACATAGAAGGTTAAGCCTCTGCCTGCAGCACCAGCATCCCATGTGGGTGCCAGTTCTAGTCCCAGCTGCTCCACTTCCGATCCAGCTCCCTGCTAATGCACTTGGGGAAGCAGCAGAAGATGACCCAAGTGCTTGGGCCCCTGCGCCCACGTGGGAGACCGGAAGAAGCTCCTGGTTCCTGGCTCCTGGCTTCCACCTGGTCCAGCCCTGGCTGTTGCAGCCATTTGGGGAATAAACCAGTGGATGGAAGATCTCTCTCTCTCTCTCTGCATTTCAAATAAATACATTTTCCAAAAAAAGAGTGGCGAGCTGTCGGCATTCCGAGGCAGGCCCTCCCTGGGGCACTGAGAGCTCTGTGGGGTGGTGAGGGTCAAGGTCCCCCCTGGAGCCTCACCATCCAGCGGAGCCACAGGCTGGTCTCACTGGCCGTGCGCAGCGTCACGTTGGCCGGGGCCATGTCAGGGGGCGCCTGGAGGGTCTGGATCTTTCTAGAAGGCTGGCTGGGTGGGCTTGTGCCCACGATGTTCACCTGGCGCATGCGGAAGCTGGGGGCGGGGGGAGAGGATGATGAGGGACGGTGAGGGCAGGACTTGGGGCCATGCCCCCCCCCCGGTCTGGGCAGCACCCCCACCCCGGCTGTGTCTGGTTACCTGTAGTAGGTGAAGGGGTTCAGGTCGGGCACCTCCATGGAGCGGGCGTCGGGCTCGTTGGCAAGCTGGTGGATCAGCAGCCACTCCTCTCCCTCTCCGATCACGCCCACCTGGAAAAGGGAGGGACCCTTGGACCTGAGCCCCAGCTCCGGGGAGACGCCAGCCCTTCCACAGGGGTCCGGGTTCAACTCCCAGGACTCCTGCAAAGCACCAAAGGGGTCCCCATCCTTCAGGGCCCTTGACCTTGACCTTGGCTCCAGTGAGACTCGGAGACCTCCTGTTTAGAACCGAATGGACGCTGGTTACACCTGCAGTCCCAGGTCCGACCCTAGACCCAGCCCATCTGAATCCTGGGGGTGGTGCCACGTGGCTGGGCTTGTCACGAGTTCCTCATAAACATTTGGGGTGTGGCTAAGGATCCCCGCTGGCACCCAAATCAGCCAACCATGCATCAGGACTGCGGGGGGTGGGATGCAGGTCAAAGGTGCAGGCAAAACTGAGAACCGGTGGCTTAGAGGGGCTGCGGCCAGCAGCCAGGTTCTAGGCCAGCTGCTCAGCACCTGGGCCAGGGAGGGATGAGGGAGGAGTGGGGAGCTCACAGGCTCAGGTGAGGTGCGGGTGTGGGCATCTGGGACATGTGGATGGTTCCCAGCTCACAATGGCCTGACTGAAGGATGTCGGATGAGGCTGTGAAATCGACATGCACTCGTATTTGCCACTTTTTTTGAATTTTAACATTTTTCCTGGCTCTTAATTCCTAATATGATACTTTGTTGAGATACCTGGCTGTAGGTTGATGTAAACAAGCATTCTGAGCGGGGTTAAGGTAGGCGGGGCTAAGCTGTCATGTCTGGCAGGTGTTTTAACTGTGTTTTCCACTTAAGATATTTTCAACTTACGATGGGTTTGTCAAGACATAAACTCCGTGTAGGCGGACACGCACCTGTATTAGGCCACTGAGGGTTGTGCGTGAAAATTCACGCAGACCGATACACACTACACGGTGGAGAGCTGGGGGCTGCCCGAGGCCAGGAGAGGGGGCACTGCCTGTCCCGTGGGGCCACCCTTCAGCAGGCCTTACCTGGGCCTCCACCAGCCAGCGGGAGATGGAGGTTTTCCCATCGTAGCCTGGCCTGAACTGCAAGGTCACAGAGCGGGGGCCGATGTTGGAAATGCCCAGATTGGTGGGGGCCCCTGGCAGCTCTGGAAAATAAGAGGATAAGGTGGGAGGTCAGGGGACAATGTGTCCCCACCTGGAGCAGGAGGTCAGGAGGAAGTGTCCCCTCCTGGAATAGGCATTGTGGGCACAGAGGGGACTTTTCCTAGACTTGTCCTTGGAGAAGCAAGGTCAAGGCCTCCCTCTTGTCCCCCCAACAAAATCTGTGTTCCTGCGCCTGACAGAGCACCTGTGCATACACCAGGAGCCCGAGAGATCTGGGGGCTCAAGGCACCCTGCAGGGCCAGGGACGGCTCCCAGGGCCAAGCAACAGGGGCCGCAGATGCAGGGGGCTTCCTTGGGGGCTGGTGGGGACCTGCTGGGACGCTCCTGACGAAGGCTGAGCCAGCCCAATGTGGCTCCGCAGAACCAAGCGGGATCAATCCTCCCTTCCAGAGGCCCGGCCCCCACGCCGCTCCCCAGCCTGGGGTTGGGGTGGGGTGGGGACGGGGGCAGCTGGAGTTTTCCCACCAGGAACCTGAGGCTCCTAAAGTCAAGTTTGGGTTGCCAGTTTGGGTTCCAGCTGCTCCACTTCTAATCCAGCTCGCTGCTAACGTGCCTGGGAAAGCAGTGGAAGATATCTCAATCTTGCCTGGGCCCCTGCACCCACACAGGAGAACAGAAAAAGCTGCTGGCTTTGGCATGGCCCAGCCCTAGCTGTTGTGTGGCCATTTGGGGGCGTAAACCAGTGCATAGAGGCTCTCTCTCTTTCTCTGTGTCTCTCCTTCTTTTTCTGTAACTCTGCCTTTCAAATAAGTCAATAAATTCCCCCCCCCCAAAAAAAAGAGAGAGAGAGATATAAAGAATTTTGGCTTATTCCCCAAATTCCTAGGGCTGGACCAGGATAAAGTCATGAGCCTGGGACTCAATCCTGGTCTCCCATGTGAGTGACAGGGACCCAAGTACTCGGGCCATCACCTGTTGCCTCCCAGGGGGAGCCTAAGGAGGAAGCCGGAATTGGAGGTGGAATATGGGAATTCCACGTGGCAGCTAACTGGTGCACCAAGCACCTGCTCCTGAACTTGAGTTTTATTCCATTTTCTACCACCTCTCTGAAGTCCCCTTGTGCCTATCAACGTCACTCTTTATGGCTGTGGTGCACGGGCCAGGTTCAGGCCCTCAAGGACAGGGAGGAGGGATGCTGGCCACATGGTCACCTAGCCCAACTCCCCGTGGACACGGGTGGGGAAATGGAGACAGGGTGACAGCCTCGTCTTGCTCGGGGGCACAGAGCTGGGCAGGTACAGTGCTGGGATCAGACCCCGGCTCCCTCTCTGTGTCTGGCCCAAGACTGCTCCTGCCACCTGCTGCCACCTCCCTGAGCGACCCATTTGGACTTCCGGTACCAGTGAGCATTGTTCCAGATACCACGGGAGGCTGTGGTGGACCGGGGTGGGGGAGGGAGGGGACGCTGAGATGCGATGGGGCTGGGGGAGGAAGCTGCAGTGAGCCCACCGAGTCTTCGCCCAGAGACCTGGAGTCGTGGGGAGGACCCGGGGCCAGCGAGGGCCCGAAGGGTAGAAAGCCAACATCCCTGACCACAAGGCCTCAGCCACAGGCTGCTGAGGGGCACAGCAGAGGCCAGCAGTCCTGTGCTGAGAGCGGCACCCACCTGGAGGCACCCCCGAGGAGATGGTGGAGGCGGACACCTGGCCCTGGCCCTTGGCAGTCATGGCAGCCACCTCGATGGTGTAGGTGGTGAGCGCGGTGAGGCCCGTGACGCGGTACTCCAGGGTCACGTTGGGCAGGTAGTGGGTCACGCGGGTGTTGGTTCGGTTGTATTCCTCCCAGGAGATCCGGTACCCTGGGGAGAACACCCCAGCAGTGGAGTGAGCTTGGCTGGGACCATGAGTTAGCCTTGACCCTCGCCCTACTTCTCACTTTTTCACTTGGTCAACAGAGTCACAAAGGCCGGGGGAGGTGTGGGGGGGTCACTGCTGAAGCCGGGGCCACAGGCGTCACCTCCATGGGACACCGACTTGGTGTGGGGAGTGCAGGGGAGAGCCAGGCACCCTGGCCGGAGACCATGGGATGTGGCACAGAGCAGAGGGGCTGCAGGCCTCCCCAGTGCCGTGTGCTAGAACGAGGGGGCTGGCCGGGGGGTTGCATGGCACTAAATGAAGACAGGGGGATGGGCCAGCTGACGCACCTGTCCCCGTCCCACCCTGGTGCAGGGACACCGCGACACCTACCTGTGAGGATGCCATTCTTCTCTCCTGGCTCCTGCCAGCTGACCTTTAGCGAGGTGTCCAGGATGTCACTGAAGCTCAGGTGTCCCACAGGGCCGGGCACTGTACCCCAAAAGGACCCCCCACCCCACCCGATGCCAGTTAAAGCCTCAGAGAAAGAGAGAGAGAGACCACCGTCTGCAAGGCAGCCCACGGCCACCCAGGGATGCCCGGGCCCAGGAGCCAAGACCAGGGCCGCCTCTGCCTGCAGCGCCGGCCAGCCGGCCGTGGGTGGGGGCTGGGCGATGCCTACCATCCTCGTGGGTGCGCACCAGCTGGGGGGTGCTGCGGGGCCCGTCTCCGGGGGTGGTGAAACACAGCACGGAGGTGAAGTAGTCAGTGAACTTCTTCAGGCCGGACACGAAGCCCATGTGGATGCTGTCTTGAAAGTTGGGCCGGACGGTCACCATGGTAACCTCCTCTTCCTGCTCCGGCTCCCAGGCGATCAGCTGGGGGAGAAGCCAGTGAGAATGTTCCAGAAGAGGCCAAGCTGTTTCCTACAGGCTCCTCCCAGAGAAGGGAGAGGCAGGGCAGGCGACACACAGTCCCTCCTGGTGACCCTTCCATGTAAGAACGGTGCTGGGTGCATCCCATGAGCCAGCGCTTACCAAACTCTTCTCACAGAGACCCGGGGAGGGAGGCATTTTAGTAGGACCAGCTACAAAGTTGCAGGTCCATGCAAACTGGAAATAGAAGGCCTTTCTCTTTGTTCAACAGCTGTTCAGAATGTCAAGGGGTGAGCCTCTGACCCCGTGGTTAGGAGGCCCACGTCCCACTTGGGGTCAAGTGCCAGCTCTGCCTCCCGACCCCAGCATCCCGATAACATGCACCCTGGGAGGCAGCAGTGATGGCTCATGGGAGATCTGGACCGAGATCCCGGCTCCTGGCTTCAACCCCGGCCAGGGGGCTGGTGCAGGCATTCGGGGAAGGAACCAGCTGATGCGGAGTTCTCTCTCTGTCTCTCAAAGTTAAAATAAAAAATAAAACCAAGATACTAGCAGTGGAGCGTCTAACCAGGCTCAGGGCCCTGCCAAGTACAGGGTCCTAGACGACGCCACAGGCTGTACGCTCATTAGGCTGGCCCTGTATCTCAGGGAGGAGTTAACGGAGGCTTAGAGAGGCTGAGTGATTACTCCACGCCACACAGCTAAGGGGAAGACGAGGTTCTCAGAGTTGGGCCCTGAGGCGTGCACACCTGTCTCTGTACCGGCTGGGTGGCCTCGCCTGGAGTTCTCCCAGGGTCACTTCCTATGGGGCCAGGAAGTTGAGCAGGTGGGTAACTTGTATCCCCTTACACTCATTGCCAGAGTTAGGATTCTGATCCTAAAATACCACCTAGTGGGTGGGCGAGGGCAAGAACCCCCCACCCGGAAATTCGTCCCCTCCTCTCTCACCTCGCACACTGCTCCCACCTGGGGGGCTGAGCCCCCTGCTCTCTCACCTCCTGCTCCTGTCTCCTGGGTCCTGCATCTGTCGCCAACAATGACAGCTGGCCTCATTTATCTGAAGTTGATTAACCAGCAATTAATGGTGAAAAGCAACACTTGATGCGTTTCAATAAGCGTGGGTATTTATAGTTGTAAAACAATAGCACCCCTATGTTTCCTGATTAACTCCCGTCTGTAACAATGCTTAATCTTCTCCTTGTGGTGGCCGTGTGTTTATAAAGGATGTTTTGAAATTTAATTGGTATTGTGAAAAGATAGCCTATAGCAAGTTAATTAGACACTAATTAGACCCTAAAAAATACTAATCAGAAATACTAAGTGGCATTTAATAAGTATGTTAAATATCCTCCTTATTTTGCTTATCTTGTTTCACAGCAATTAAATTGCGCAACTTCTTTGGAGTAGATTAAGAAACAAGTTTAATGTTTTCATTTCATTTAATTAATGTAAATTTGAATTAATTATGCCGTTAGAATTAATTGTGTGGTGTGTTCCCAAGCAAGTGTAAAATATGGGTAAATATTACGCTATCTGGCTTAGGCCAATGACAATCACTACTTTTTTTTTAAAGATTTCATTTGTTTACAAATGAGAGAGAGGCAGAGAGAGAGAGAGAGAGAGAGAGAAAAGGAGAGAAAGTTCTCCATCTGCTGGTTCACTCCCCAAATGGCTTCAACGGCCAGAGCTGTGCTGATCTGAAGCCAGGAACTAGGAGCTTCTTCCGGGTCTCCCACATGGGTGCAGGGGCCCAAGGGCCTGGGCCATCTTCCACTGCTTTCCCAGGCCATAGCAGAGAGCGGGATCAGAAGTGGAGCAGCCGGGACTAGAACTGGTGCCCACATGGGATGCCGGCGCTGCAGGTGGTGACTTTACCCACTATACCACAGGGCCAGCCCCACTGTTTTTTTTTTTTTTTTTTTTTTTTTTTTAAATATGGAAAAAGGGTGTCTTGAGAGGTGCTTTAAAACAGTGGCACCAGGCCTTGCCCAGACACAGGGCCTGGAAGGACATATCTGGGGCAATGGAAGGGTGGCTGACCTCAGCATCCCACGGTACAAGATGGTGGCAGGGCAATGGCTTCCCATGGCTGCCTCAAATGATTTAGGATGGGATGTGAGCTACCTGTACTTTCCCAGCTGTGTGGGAAGAGGAGGGAGCTTAGGAATAAGAAGCCTGAGAGAGAGAGCAAGAGAGCGAGCGAGCGAGCGAGAGAGAATACTGCCTTTAGCATGTCTTATTGCCCTACAAGAGCTGGACTGCGGGCAGGCTTAGACGGCCTCATGAGCCCAGTGAACACACACAGGCCCCTCCCCACATGGGCGTGGGGTGAGCCCCGCCCTGGCCACTCCCACCTGATGGCCACATCGTGGACTGGGTAGGAAATCACTGTCCTGTGCGGTCACCAAGAAGAAAACGAGGTGCTGGGAGGTGGAGCAGTTTATGCGTGGCCCGCCAGGAGCTGGCTCCAGATCTCTGGGCTGTGAGGTCACGGATGACCCCTCTGCTTCCCCGAAGGCACACACAGTGTGAAGTTAGGGCTTCCCCGCGATGCCCCTGTGCCTTCTCGTTAGTAGGCATCACTGTTGATTACCTTAGAAGGTCGCTGGTCTCGGATTCTAAGCGGACTGGGCTCCCTAGAGGCTGAGGTTTATGAAAGAGAAGGAGCACCATACGCAGGTTCGACTCCCCCTGAGACAGTGGAGGCCCAGGGAGGTGAGCCCCAAACCTTGTCACTTGCTGTGTGACCCTGGGCAAGCCACTGGGCCTCGGGCTATCCCGGGGAGCAGGGATCGCAACCCGGCTGGCCTCAGAGGGAAGCCTCTTACCCCAGTGCCGGCAGCACAGCCAGAGGTGAGAAAGGTGTGCAGAATTACTATCCCCCAGCTACTGCAGTGGGAAACAGGAGCTTTGTCTCTCTCTCCTTCCCCACCTCTGTTTGCCTCTGCAAGGGTTCACATAGAACACCTTGGACAAGCTAGGTAAGCAATCAACAGCAGTGTTAGGTGACGGGGGAAGGTTCTGGGGGTTAAGTGGAGGAGAACCAGGCAGCCAGGGGATGGGAGTGTGATGCAGGTTGTGCGCTGTTACTTATTTATTACACTGCTTTCCTTTCAACTCATGTAAATACACGTCCTATTTAAGACGAAAATGAAAAGATGTAGACGATACATCTACAGCCCTAATGGGATTTGGCAGGGGTAAAAAAAATTATGTACACATTTACCCTTTCACCCAACAATCTCATTGTGAAGAATCTATTCAAAAGCCATTGTGAAAATACAAAAAGATGTGCGTACAAAGCCATCCCCTGAAAAAGCCGGTTACAGGAACAGGCTGGAAGCGACCCAGATGCCACCGGGAGGAGGCTGGCTGGCTAAGCCACGGGAGACCCGCGAGATGAATTATGATATGGGTGAGAACATGGAGCAAGGATCTCTGGGCACCCTCAAGTGTTGTTAAAGGACAGCAAGATGGAGAAAGTGTAGAAAGCTCCATTCATCAGAGACAGACAGGATACACTTATTTATGTGCACAAACCGGCTTGTAGAACCGGGAAAAACAAACAAGCAACACGGGCTGCGGGAAACAGGCTGCAGGTGCCCTTTTTTCGGGATTTTCCTTGCAGATCTGTCTTGGGAGCTGTGTACATAGTCTCTGTAATTACAGGACAAAATTAAATAAAAAAAAAATCAATCCCTAAACATTGAAAACAGGATGAAGAAAACGAACCCAATCGTGCGGTGAGCTGTGGCAAAATTACACGGAGAGAAAATACTTCAAAGACTTTGGAGCGCACTAACAGGCAGTTCACCCGCAGCGGGACAGACCCCAGGCATCAGACGGACTGCAAGCAGTCCACGGCAGCCGCCTGCGATGTCACCCATCTGAACCTGGAGTGCGTCCTGATGGGACGGAGGAGGGGGGTGACCACGCTGGGGGTGCGGGAAGGGTGTTCTTAGTACGGAGAAGAGAGATGAGACAAAAAGACCAAGGAAGCTTGCAGTCTTGAGCTGTAACTATCGGAATGTCTTTTGTCTTTATAAAATAGTATTTCTTGGACCAGGATTGTGGTAGAGCAAGTTGGGCCACCGCCTGTAATGCTGGCATCCCCTAGGGCGCTGTTTCGAGTCCTGGCTGCTCTACTTCTGACCCAGTTCCCTGCTCATGTGCCTGGGAAAGCAGCAGGAGTCTCCGGGCCCTGCCACCCAGGTGGAAGATCGTGGTTCCTTGCTTTGGCTTGGCCCAGCCCTGGCCATTGCAGGCATCTGGGGAGTGAACCAGCAAATGGAAGATCTCTCTCTATCTCTCTGTCTCTCCCTCTCTCTGTAATTGTACCTTTCAAATAAAAAAATAAATCTTTAAAAATGATAATAATAGGGGCCGGTGCTGTGGCATGCAGGCTAAGTTACTGCCCGCAGCGCCGGCATCCCATATGGGTGCTGGTTTGAGTCCTGGCTGCTCCATTTCTTTTTTTTTTTTTTTTTTTTTTTTGACAGGCAGAGTGGACAGTGAGACAGAGAGACAGAGAGACAGGTCTTCCTTTGCCGTTGGTTCACCCTCCAATGGCCGCCGCGGCCGGTGCACCGCGCTGATCCGATGGCAGGAGCCAGGTACTTCTCCTGGTCTCCCATGGGGTGCAGGGCCCAAGCACTTGGGCCATCCTCCACTGCACTCCCTGGCCACAGCAGAGAGCTGGCCTGGAAGGGGGGCAACCGGGACAGAATCCGGCGCCCCGACCGGGACTAGAACCCGGTGTGCCGGCGCCGCAAGGCGGAGGATTAGCCTAGTGAGCCGCGGCGCCGGCCCGGCTGCTCCATTTCTGACCCGGCTCCCTGCTAATGTTCCCAGGAAAGCAGCAGAAGATGGTCCAAGTGCTTGGGCCCCTGCACCCATGTGGGAGACCCGGAAGAAGCTCCTGGATTCAGAATGGCCCAGCTTTAGCCGTTGTAGCCACTGGGGGAATGAACTAGTGGGCAGATCTCTCTCTCTCTCTCTCTCTCTCTCTGCCTCTGCTTCTTCCTCTCTGTAACTCTGCCTTTCAAGTAAAACAAATAAATCTTTACGGCCGGCGCCGCGGCTCACTAGGCTAATCCTCCACCTAGCAGCGCCGGCACACCGGGTTCTAGTCCCGGTTGGGTCGCCGGATTCTGTCCTGGTTGCCCCTCTTCCAGGCCAGCTCTCTGCTGTGGCCAGGGAGTGCAGTGGAGGATGGCCCAAGTGCTTGGGCCCTGCACCCCATGGGAGACCAGGAGAAGCACCTGGCTCCTGCCATCGGATCAGCGCGGTGCGCCGGCCTCGGCGGCCATTGGGGGGTGAACCAGTGGCAAAGGAAGACCTTTCTCTCTGTCTCTCTCTCTCACTGTCCACTCTGCCTGTCAAAAAAAAAAAATCTTAAAAAAAATGATAATAAGATTTCTGAGCTGCCCAATAATGGGGTGCAGAAACAACCACCGTTCCTGGCATAAGGAGTCCAGAGAGGCCAGACTGTGCCCACTATCACTGCCTACCAGGAGGAACGAGGACTCCAAACGGAACGGCCGATCCCAGGCACCGTGCAGTAGACATACAGCCTGGGACATCTCGTCATGGGCCATGCTCCCAGGACTGAACGTGAAGCAGGAACGATGGCTTAATTTAGCATCACTAAGGAAGTTGAGGGCTGGCCCTGTGGCGCAGCAGGTTAAGCCGCTGCCTGCGATGCCGGCATCCCACAGGAGCGCTGGTTTGAGTCCCGGCTGCTCCGCTTCTGATCCGGCTCCCTGCTAATGCACCTGGAAGTCAGTGGAGGATGGCCCAAGTACCTGGAGACCCTCATGGAATTCCTGGCTCCTGGCTACGGTCTGGCCCAGCCATTTGGGAAGTGAGCCCATGGTTGAAGATTCATTCTCTCTCTTTCTTTCTGTAACTCTGCCTTTCAAGTCAATAAATAAATCTTAAAAAAAAATTTAGAGACTTGAAATTCATTAGATACGTTAACAAATCCTTAAGTGCACAGTAATAGTGGCAAAACACAACCAGAACAAAGCGTCACCACCCTTCCTCCCCACATCACCGAGTTCCCCTGGCAACTCGGAAAGTCCCAAGGAGCCAACTCTTTTTGTACTAAAAATTGCCAAGTCATGGAAAAGAACTGAGCGTTTACGCTGCTTTTCCTGGCTAACCTGGGACACCAAAGTTGATAAAGGGAAATTTGTTTTGTTTTGGTTTTTAAAAGCATCTCAGCTAATCAAGGCGAAATGACAGTCTTCGCCCATCACCGTTTGCAACCCCTATGGCGAGCACAGATCACACAAGGATTGCTGGTGGCAGCCGACACCACAGGAAGAGTGAGAGCCAGACGTGGCTCCTCCTGATGGAGACGCACAGCACCATCCAGGAAGCGATAGTTTGAAAAAAAAAAAAAAAAAAAAAAAACAACAACAACAAAAAACCCACTGGACTTGATCGCCCCTAGTTCTAGGTTCCAATTAACTGCAAACGCAGCGTTCACAGCGATGTGTTAAATAACCCCATGGGGATGCAATCAGAAAAGCCAGACACTGGAACATTCTAAAGAGGGATGACTAAGCTCCCTCGCCAAATAAATCACAAGGAAAAAGGAGAGAGGAAGAGACGGGGAACCTGCAGATCAACCAAGACCTCACAAAACCCCAGCGGTGGCGACTCTGTGGACTTCATTTAGATCCCGGGGCCGACAAACCGAGAAAGAGAAATTACGCGGCGATCCAGAAAATTCTAAGGCTGACGGGAAATCGAAGGAGGCTAAAGGGACTGCTGATATTTTTAGGCCTGATCCTGATAATGCGCTTATTGTGGTTTAGTTTTAAGAAGAGACCTTATCTATCACACTGTTCAATGCAGACGCATTTATGGGATCAGCTCCGGAATGTTCCACGGGAGAGGCAGAGGGTCGGGGACAGACGGGTGTGTTTGTGAGCCGCGGATAAAGCTGCTGTTCACTATGGTCCTGCCTGCACCTTGGCAGATATCTGAAAATTCTCAGAGTTAAAAGCCGAAGGGGCTGGCGCTGTGGCACAGTGGGTTAAGCCACCACTGGCAACGCCAGCATCCCATAGTAGCGCTGGTTTGAGTCCCGGCTGCTCGGCCCCCTGTGAAGGCACTCGGGTTAGCAGCAGAAGGTGCCTGGGCCCCAGCCACCCATGTGGGAGACATGGGCAGAGCTCCAGGCTCCTGGCTTGGGCCTGGCCCAGCCCTGGCTGTTGCGGCCTTTTAGGGAGAGAGCCGGCAGACGGGAGATCTCTGGCTCTGTTTCTCCCTCTCTCTGTCACTCTGCCTTTCAAATAGATAAACCTTTTTAAAACATGGTGAAAAATGCCCATTCTCATTGGCGATAAACAAGGGCCCAGCCACTGCTGCTTTCCAAAGAAGCAAGGGAACTGTTTTTTATTGATTCGTACTGAAGAAAATCAGAATCCGATTATTAGTTTACAATTAAAACTGTACTTTGATCCTTTTCTTTTACAAATATTTTTCATTTATTTGAGAAGTGGAGAGAGAGAGAAAGAGAGAGAAGTGATTCCATCCACTGGCCCATTCCCCAGATGCTGGTGGGCTGGGGATGGAACCAGGAGCCAGGTACCAAGCCCAAGCCCAGGTCTCCCACATGAGTGGCAGGAACCTAATTACCTGAGACAACGCCACTGCCTCCCAGGGTCTGAATTAGCAGGGCGTTGAGTCAGGAGTCGGAGCTGGCAGATGAACCCAGGTGCCCCCGGTGTGGGATGCCGGCGTCTTAACCACGGGGCTGAACACCTGCTCCGTTTTCTGTTTAACGTACGAACCAATGCCAAGAACCGTTTGACCTTGCACAAGTGACTGCCCTTTGCTGCCTCGGTTTCTTCGTCTGTAAAATGGGTGCTGACAGGGCTCATGCAGCTTGCACGAGAGGGGAATATGCACGAGGCATTCAGCGTGCTGCCTGGCACCTGGAAGGAGCCCCCGTGAGGGTGAGCGCCTCTCACTCTTCCACCTGCGCATGCGCTCAGAGCACCTGCAAAGCCCGCCCCTGCTGACCTGTAAGCAGGAGCTCAGGGGTGTGGGCCAACAACTGCCGCTGGGGGTCAGGGGACCCTCCACAGCCTCCTCTTGCTCTGGCTCCCGTGGGCCCTTGCCCTAACTTTCCTCACCACTGGCTGGCGGTCCTGGACCTGGAGGGGAGGGGTGGGGGCGTTCGCCTTAGAAGTCTGTAGCTTGGCTCTCCCATATGCACAGCAAAACTTGTGCTCATAATTGCAGCAAGCAGCTAACCGTCTCCAGCTCAGCTCTGCTCCTCGGGCAGCACTGGCCTCCCGCTTCCCTCCCCTGCCTGCCCCCAGAGTCCCAATTAGGCGGCTTTCCTATGTAGCTAGCACGCCGCGCATTCAGCTGCGGCACCACACCCTGGACAGCTCATCCAACCCTGGGTCCTCCACCTTCCTTCCGGGAGCCCGAGGGCTGCGGCCAGGGTGGATCGGGCCCTGGACCTCCCCTCCCTCGCTTGCAACATCAGCAGAAAATTCCCTGCACCCGTCCATCTCAGTCCCTTCTGTCTGACCTCCCCACCGAGCGGGAATCCCGGCCGAGGCCGCAACTTCTAGAACTGATCTTGGCTGTGCCAACACAGGGCGGAGGGTGCAAGACCCGTGCTGGCTGGGTCAGCCATCATCTCGGGGTTGACAGAAGCCCGGGCTTACACCGACAGCCTGCAGCTTTCTGGCGCCTTCAGAGCTGACTTCACGGCCACACACCCCTCAAATGCTGTACCCCTTCCCCCCGTCTACAGGGAGCAGATGGCAACCGGCCCCTGCCCTAAGCAGCTGGGGACAGGCCCCGCCCCTTGAACCACACAACACGTGAGCCGTCTTCAGCTCCCTTGCGGGAGGGCAGGCGTGATGCTCCTGGTGGGATAAGAGACCCAAGCCTGGGTCTGACTTCTAAGGCATCGTCCCGTGATGGCTAACTCACTGCCACTGCTGCTGCTACTGTTAGTACTTATTATGGGCTGTCTTGTGTTCTAGCAACATCCACACGGGCAAGTTTTACGGCCCGGGACCCTGGAATGGATCATACTTGGAGAGGGCCATTAAAGAGGTTCTTAAAGCTAAAGGAGGGGACTGGCGCTATGGCATAGTGGGCTAAGCCTCTGCCTGCAGTGCCGGCATCCCATGTGGGTGCCGCTTCGGGTCCCGGCTGTTCCACCTCCAATCCAGCTCTATGCTGTGGCCTGGGAAAGCAGTAGAAGATGGCCCAAGTCCTTGGGCCCCTGCACCCACGTGAGGGACCCAGAAGAGTCTCCTGGCTTCAGATCGGCGCAGCTCCGACTGTTGAGGCCAATTGGGGAGTGAACCAGTGGATGGAAGACCTCTCTCTCTCTCTCTCTGCCTCTGTCTATAACTCTACCTCTCAGATAAATACATATTAAAAAAAAAAAGCCAAATGAGGTTGGGAGGGTGGGAGCCAATCCAAATGACCGATGTCCTCACGGAGAGAGAGGCCCTCCGCACTGGGACGCACACAGAGAGCAGAAGGCATGGGGCACGAGGCAGATCTACAGCCAGGGAGAGGGGCGGCGGGGGTCGCCAAGGTGCCGGCGCCTTGACCTTGGGCCCGTAGCCCCAGAACGGTGAGACAGTCAAAGCGTGTGTGAGCCGCCCAATCTACAGAACTTCCTTGTGGCATCTGGGCCAACCCCTGTCACCCCTGCCACTACTAAAATCCTTCTCCGAGTCCTCGCTCTGCTGAAGACATTGTGAGCATGGTCTCACTTCACCAGAGGACAGGGCTCATCACCCAATTCGCAAACGAGGACAGTTTTTTTAAAGCTCCTTGGAGCACAAAGTGTCCAGTGCAAATTCACTAAAGACCCACAAAGCTGACACTGAACTTGTCCAGGAAAACAGCGGAGGGCAAGCAGGGATTTCAACCCCTCTGTCCCAGTTCTAATTCTGCAACCTCAACCACGCCCTCTGGGGGGGTCAAGGGCAGCCCAAGGACACCTCCCCCATCAGGATGCCCGTGACGGCCAGCACCTCGAATGCTGGGTTTTGCAGATGAGGCTGTGGCTACAGCTGGGTGTTCCCGAGCCTGAAATAAACCCACGCCCCGGTGTCCATCAGAATGGCCCCCTGCACTGGGTCTCTGTCCGGGTGGTACCCACCCACCCACAGCCTGAACGTGGCCTTGGAGAAAGCCTGTGTGGCCTTCCCCTTCATCACAGGTCCTGTGTGTGCCGGAGGGCCTCCTTCCTGTCCCTGTCCCTGCCCCCCTGTCCCCCAGCCTCCCTGACTCGCAGCCATTCTCCTAAGGCAAAGATGGGTTCCGGTACCTTGTAGCCCTGGTTGATGCCGTTGATGAACTGGGGACTGGGGGCGTTCCAGGTGAAGCGGATGGTCGTGGAGTTGGTGGCTTCTGCGTGCACGTTCCCCGGGGGGACCGTGGGAACTGGAGACGGAGAGACGGGAAGGGGGGTGGGCCCGGTCAGTAGAGAAACACAGATAGGGGTCTGCAGACCATGCTTTGCCCACCCCCCTCAACTCCTCCCTCTCTGCTGAGACCCAAGACTCCTTCTTGGGTTCGTCTGGGTGCAGTACGTAAAAGTGATGGATAGGAAAAAGGCCCTGGGAGTGGCTTCCGGTGGAGCTCTCCATGGGCGCTGTTTGGTGATCCGGTTCCTGGGGCACTCAGGAGCAGGTCCCTGTGTCCCAGCCCAGCCTCCTCCAGGGGGCCGGGTGCAGGGTGGGGACTGCACCACCAAGGGCGAGAGTGGGGGCCTGGTTAGGCTGAGTCTCTCGGGACTGTGCAGTGTCTGACCCAACAGGTGCAAGGGAGCTGGGAGCAAGGAAGCGCCTGCCCCGCCAAGGCCACGGTCTCACCCACCTCCCTGCAGCGTCCACTCGGTGACCTTGCTGCTGTAGACGCCCAGCCCCGCGCTGTTGTATGCGGCCACTTCGATCTCGTAGTTGGTCCAGATGATGAGGTCTTCCAGCAGCAGGTTGTTGATGTCAGCATCCGTGATGTTCTTAAACTGGTACCCGACCGGCAGCCCGGCCAGGCAGTACCTGAGCGGGAGAAGACGGGGCTGCGTCTCGGATGCTGAGTCCACTGCCTCGGCCCCCCGCGCGCCCAGGAACCTGTCCGGAGCAGGGCTGTCTGCTGGAACGTCCCGTGATGCCAGCAGTGTCCCACCCCTGGCTGTCCAGTCGGGCAGCCGCTGGCACGGGGGCTGCTGAGCCCCACAGCACGCGCAGTGCAGGTGAAGCACCGAGCGTGAGCTGAGGTACTTTATCCAACGGCCACGGGTGCTAGTGGTTAGAGGCTGGGTGGCACAGGTCCAGGGGATGCGTCATTTTGACGGGGAGGGGGCTGCGAGTGTGGGGGGGAGAGCCCACGGGTCTCAGCCTTTGAACAGTCCCCACGCTCGGCTCGTTTTCCCTCCCAGTCTGGTTTAGTGGCGCTGTCTTGGGACAGTCACTTAGGTGGGGTCGGGTGACCTGAGCTACCCTAGGTAGAAAAAGAGCCTCTGATGATAGAGCAATGGGGTCCAAACAGGCAAACCCTGGAGGTTCAGGGGGGGACGGGGGACGCCCAGGAGAACCGTGTGGACACACTGCACAGCCTGGAGAGAGACAGGTCCCAGATACACCCCCCGGCTGCCGGAACCTCAGTGAGCATCGCACACGGCTCCTTCCAGCACAGGGTCCACCTGCGGCTGCGGTTCCAGGCGCTGCACTTTGGGGAGCACGGCCCTCGGGGATGAGCCGCAAACCCAGCACGGGATGAGCTGAGCACGGAGCGTCAAGTCTGGGGCAGTCCCGCACGGTGAGGGCGTCCGAGCAGGGACAAGACCCCGGGAGCTGTCCAGCCTGGCGCGGCCAGAATTCAGCGTCCTTGAGCATCCTCCGGGCCTCCAAATAACACACCGCTCGCCTTCTTTTGGGAAGAGCGCGTCTTCCGTGCATCTCAGTTCCCTTAACGGTGCTCCCACAGGTCGCTGGAGAGCCACCCTCAGTCCAGTGGACAAATGGACGACAGGGTCTCCCGGCTGTGGTTTGTAGGTAGCACCTGCCGGGCACTTCTCCACTTGTGGTCCTTCTTCAAAGAAACCGGCCTCTGATGGCTGCCACGGGGTGGCGGCTTCCTCCTTCTCCCGATTCCCAGCAGCTCCCCCTCCGTCAGCCCTGCTGACACGCCGCAGGCTGGCCTGCACACACGGCTTTGCAGCCTCTACACTGTATCCCTTCTCCGATGCATTCCTGCTGTTTCCAAGGTACTTGCTGCTGGAAGTCCTGCCGCATGGCTAACCTAAGTCTTTCCTACCACAACGTAGGCATTTTCTGGT
The DNA here is from genome assembly GCF_964237555.1 of Oryctolagus cuniculus. Taxonomy (NCBI): domain Eukaryota; kingdom Metazoa; phylum Chordata; class Mammalia; order Lagomorpha; family Leporidae; genus Oryctolagus; species Oryctolagus cuniculus. Next base: position 6,632,674 of record NC_091448.1, on the reverse strand, counting down.
GCCTGGTCCTTGTTAGGTGGGAAGGACTGGCCGTGGACTCGCACTGCTCTCTGGCCCACTCGGCCCACTCCCCCTCCTGCGCCACCCCTTTCCCCCGGGGAACCGGCTCCCCTGCCGTCATGAGGGGGACGCCTACCTGATGATGTAGCCCTTGAGCAGCCCGTTCTGGTGGCTCTCGGGCGGCGGCTGCCACTGGATCATGATGGACTGGTTGGTCCGGCCGCTGGCGATGACGTTCTGTGGAGGAGCCGTGGGGGGCTCCTCGGGGAGGGAGATCCTGGATGGGAAAACACCAGGAGTGGGCGGGTCTTTGGCTCCCGATCTCAGGCAAACATGGAGCCCTGCCCTGCCTGACTCTGGGAGGTTCTGCACAATTGCTGTGTGTTTCTGGGCAAGGCCCTGACACTCTCTGGGCGTTTGTCTAATAAAGCTCCACGTGCCGGCCTTACACAACTGGAGGCGGCGCCCCGGGCATATTTCTGGTGCATCTGAGGAGCGTGGGCCTGGGTTTCCCGTTTCCAAAGAAGCTGTGGCTGGAGCTGATGAGGTCACATTCAAGAGGCAGAAAGAGACACAGTGGGGCTCCAGATGGGGACGGGGCTGGAGCTGGGAGCGCCTCCCAGGCCTCCCGGGCGAGTGGCAGGAACCTAGCTGGTTGAGCCATCACCCCTACCTGTCAGGGTCTGCATTAGCAGCAAGCTGGGATCAGGGTCCGGAGGCGGGAATCAAACCCAGACGCCTGGATGTGGGGGCCGGGGATGTCTTAACCCCAGACTGAATGCCGGGCCCTGCTGAAATGTTTCGGCCGTGGGAGAGTTAGGCAGTCTCACGTCCCAGGTGCAAACAGGTGGTGCACCTCAGGCAGGCCCTACGTCCGACCGGCTGAGCCCCAGGCTGGGGTGGGCACGCGGCGTGTGGGGAGCAGCCAAGGGCACCGGCCCGCCCCCTGCAGGCAAGCGCTGCGACACTTCCCCTCGGGTGTCGCCAGGGGGCGCAGTGTTCCGCCTACGCGTATTTTTCATGCCGCCGACAGGTATCCATCAGAAGCAAAATTAATTATTTTTGATGGATGCCCTTCCCTTTCTGTTTATTTTTCTGATTCTTGCTTTCTGATGGATGGCTTTCCGAAAACACACACGGCTCACTCCCATGTTTGCGAAGGCTCAAGGGGGGCACCCGGAGCCCTCCTCATAGTGACTCGGGCCGTCAGGGAGATGAGTCAGCACCATGGGTCCCGGCACAGCAAGTCAAACACACTGGAATGGCGACAAAACCACAAGGATTGATCTAAGCCCCGGTCTCTTCCTACGCACTGAAGGGAGTCTTTTAAAAAGCCAACGGCACGTGAGGTCGGCGTTGTGGCGCGGTGGGTGAAGCCGCCGCCTGCGATGCCAGCAGGCCACCGTGCAGCACTGGTGCAAGTCCTGGCTGCTCGCCTCCCAGGGTAGCTCCCTGCTATGGTGCCTGGGAAGGCAGCGGAAGACGGCTCACGTCCAGGGGCCCCTGCTACCCACGTGGGAAAGCTGGATGAAGCTCCTGGCCCCTGGCCTTAGCCTGACCCAGCCCTGGTTGTTACAGCCACTTGGGGAGTGAACCAGCAGGTGGATGATTCTCTCTCTCTCCCTCCCTCCCTCCCTCCCTCCTCCTGTCACTCTGCCTTTGAACAAATAAATAAGTCTTAAAAAGAAAAACAGCTATGGCCACGTGATTTGCGTTGCGGTCAGCCCAGCCACTGGCCTCACCCCTGCCTTCCCATGACCCGTGGAGTAGGGGGTGTAGAATGCAGGTCCGACTCCAGGGGGTGCCACCTGGTGATGCTTTACAACCAAACACCTGCTGTTTTCATCTAACAATGAGGGTGGCCTGAGGGGCTGCAGGGTAGAATGAGCTGTGTCTTTGAACTTGCGTGGGCCACAGTCCCGCGGTGGGGGGGGGGGGGCGGGATGAGGGGTGAGTGGTTAGTGGTTGGAGGATTCGGTCAGCCAGGCTCCGTGCACGGCACCACCCCCGTTGTCACCTCATTTAACCCTTACGTTGTCTCTAAGGGGGGACAGCACTACTATTCCCATTCCACAGAGGCAAAGACTGAGGCCCTCACCTCTCCGTGTCCCTGCTGAACTGGCCTTTCCCCACGTCGTTGACGGCACACAGACGGAACTGGTAGGAGCGAGCGGGAACCAGGCCCTTGACGGTGACCGAGGTGGCTTCGGGGTCCACGCTGGCCAGGAGTACAGCCCAGGGGGCGTCTGTAGGGCAGAGGTGGGCATCCCTGCTGCTTACCCTCTGCTCTCAGCAGGGCTGCAGCTCGGTGGGCGCGGCTGCAGGGTGAGTGCCTGCCCCGCCCCGCCCCGCCCACACATCATTTTCCTGGGTCCTCTTGGCCCAAGGGACCCTGGGGGCTGGGAAGGGGGCACTGGGAGGAAGCAAAGGCTCATGGGCACTGAGAGCCTTCATCCCCCCTCCCCCCCCATGGATGAGCTTGGGGCAAAGAGCATTGAAACCGTCATCCACCTTGCACCTGCTGACTTTGGGCTTCTCAGCTTAAGGATTCAGAGAATGGAAACACAAAGGGAGGTCACAGCTCTGAGGCGGCTGCCGTGCCAGGCCCACGTCCAGCTGTCCCGAGGGCCTGCCACCGGCAGAGGCCAGTGTTCCATCCACAGAGGGGGCTGAGGCTGCCAGAGGGCAGCACTGACTCCCGGGCCTCGCGTCCCGGGTGCTCACTCCCAAGCGTGCACCTGCCCGGCTGCAGTGGGGGTGCAGGCGGACAAGGGGCCACACTCACTGTTCTCCGACATCTCCAGGACGTAGCGGAGTAGGGGGCTGTTGCCATCGAAGGGCTTGGTCCACGTCAGGTTCACCGCCCGCCTCTCCGCCGTGCTGAGGGTGGCCACAGGGTGCTCGGGGGCATGCGGCAGCTGCCTGCAGGCGAGACACGTGTGCAGGGGCTGCCCGAGCGGTGTGTGCTCAGGTGGGCTGGGGCCCACCCCACCATGGCCCCTCATCTCATGCTCATGGGGACCGCAGGCCACCCACTGGGAGACTCGTCCTGTTGGAGTTGGAGTCCACCTGTCTGAAGCCAGCTCAGACCCCTGCACTTGACACGGGGCCTAACCGAGCTGGCGTGCAGGGCCTGGTGGCTGATGAAAGGGGACAGCGTTGCCTTCGAGACTTCTCCCAGGCCCCCAGAGGTCCACCCTTACCTGACCCGCAGGTGGGCACCACGAGAGTCGTTGCCCCCGGCCGAGAGCACCCGGCAGGTGTAGGTGCCGATGTCCCCGGACCAGGTCTGCGAGATGTGCAGGGAGCCGTTTCTGTCCAGGCGGATTCGGGGGTTGCCTTCCGTGGCTAGCGTGGTCCCGTCCTTTTCCCAGACGTACCTGCAAGTCAGAAGCACCAATCAGAGCAGGGGACAGGGAACGGGGCCCGGGCATCCACCATTCCCTCGGCAGGACACCGCGTCCGGCAGTTGGCACATGGAGTCATTACTGCTCATTTGCGGCTGCAGCCTAGCTCAGCGTCGGCCAAAGCATCATTGTTTTTGGCCGGAAGCCAGCGCAAAAAGTGTCCTTTGTCCGAAGGGCCGAGAAGATTACAGCGGGAAATGAACGAGGGTTTTCCACTCATTCAGACTACGTTTTGGAATTAGGTTTATGAGCGCGATCATTAGATCGATGCATCACTGTGACAAATTGACTCCAGTGTCCAAAAAATCGCTTTAGCTCCGGTCAGTCCCGACGGAGGGGCCTTGACAATGAGAAATATCTTCTCCATTGGCTGTTGTTGAAGAAATGCAGCCGTTATCACCGGCACCCACACAGCCCCAGGGAAGGCTAGCCTGCCATCCCGGCACCAGGACCACAGGGTGACGGACATGCCACAGGTGACTCCGGTCACGGGTGGCGGGGGAGGGGGCGGCCAGGGCAGGGGCCTACGCCACAACAATGGGCTCCCAGGATTGTTGGGGTCTGGAGAAGGCAACATCATTAGGGAGAGGGAGTGTGCGATCTTTTCAACTAGTTTTTTTTTTTTTTTTTAAAGCAAGCCAATAGAGAAGTGGAAAGTGCAGATAAGAGAAAGAATAAAGGACAAAACGGGAGGAGAAGAAACGCAGGCAGGAGGAAGCCTCCGGGTGCACCTGCCTCCCCCAACCCGTCCCCCTGCCGCCCAGGCCCTCGGTGGAGGCAGATCCCAGCTCCTCGCTGGTGGCGCGCCACTTCCGTTCAGAGACCTCGGGCACGTCTCTGCCTTGCCGCGCTCGGCCTCCTCATCTCTAACACGAGGAGGACGAGGCCTCCTGCTTCCCAGGGCTGCTGTCTGGACCGCGGGAGCAAACCCTTCGTGTCTGAAACACGGGGAGGGGCCAGCATTTTGATTGATGGAGCTTATTTACATAAACGATGTCTTCAGATCCGTCGCTCGAGCTTTTTAAAGGTTTTTTTTTTTCCCATTCATCACAATTCCATTTATTCTTTTTATTTAAAAGGAAAAGTTTTTTTCTTTTTATTATTTAAGAGAGTGACACACACGCGCACGTGCGTGTGCACACACACACACATACACACACGCACACAGAGAGAGAGAGGGAGAGAAAGAGAGAGATCTTCTATCCACTGGTTCACTTCCCAAGTGCCCGCACCAGCCAGGCACTGAGAATTCAACTCAGTTTTCCCTTGTGGGGGGCTGGGACCTAACCACAGGGCCATCACCACTGCCCCCGGGTCTGCACTGGCAGGAAGCCGGAGCCAGGAGGCGGAGCAGGGACTCACACCCAGGCACTCCCATTGGGACACGGGCATCCTAGTTGGCATCTTAACCACTGGGCCAACCCACGCCCCATACTCTCTTTGTTCAGATTTATTTTATTTATCTGAAGGGCACAGTGATGCGGGGGGGGGGGTGGAGAGAGAGCAAGGGATCTTTGATCTGCTGCTTCATTCCCCGCGTGGACGCCAGCGGCCTGGAGCTCCACTCTGGTCTCCCACGTGGGTGCAGGGACCTGAGCACTTGGGGCATCTCCCTCTGCCTCCCCAGGCGCATCCACAGGGAGCTGGGTCAGAAGTGGAGTAGTGGGGGCTCGAGCCGGCGCTCTGATACGGGAAGCCAGCGTTCCACCTGGCGGCTTAGCCTGCGGCACCACGCCAGGCCCCATCCATTCTTGTTAAGGGGACTTCACTGTGGTTCACGTCAGGTGCACGGCGCCCTGGAACTTCACTGCCTCCTAATGTTACGTATCTGGGTCACCTCCTTGGTTTCTTCTGTGTCCTTTTTTATTTTTTAAAAGATGCATTTATTTTACTTGAAAGTTGTAGTTACAGAAAGGGAGAGGCAGAGAGAGAGAGAGAGAGAGAGAGAGCGAGCAAGCACGTGCTTCCATGCACTGGTTCACTGGAGCTGGGCCAGTCTGAAGCCAGGAGCTTCTTCTGGGTCTCCCATGTGGGTGCAGGGGCCCAGGGACTTGGGTCATCCTCCACTGCTCTCCCAGGTGCATCAGCAGGGAGCTGGATTGGAAGTGGAGCAGCCGGGACTCAAACTGGCGCCCGTATGGGATGCTGGTGCTGCAAGCTGGAGCTTTAACCTGCAGCGCCACAGCGCTGGCCTGTGAGCCAATTTCTAAAACTTCTGATGCGTATTTACCCATCACCAGCAGGGGGCAGTGTAATCCAGGTCTCTCTCTGGGACAAGTCAGCCCTGCCAAGACTTAGGGGTGCACAGAATTTTACTTAATAGCAAATCTGGCTGCACCCAGGGAACGACCTATTCGAGTAGATATTGTTTCAGGGCACAGTGCTCTGGGAAGTGGGTAGCATTGCGGATTCGTGCCCTAACAGCTGAACTCCAATCTACGCAGCAGTTACTCGGATTCTAATCAGACACACGGGGATAGACGAACAAGCTAACGACACTGTGAGGAAGCAGCTAGCCAGATCCAGAACGCGGGATCAGCATACGATGGCCCACCGGCTGTAAATAAAGTTTTATTGGGACACAGACGCGTCCATCGGTTTACACATTGTCTGTGGCTGCTTTTGCATTATGGAAGCAGGACCGGGTCCCTGCGGAAATGACCAATGGCTTCCACTCTCCCCCTGGCCCTTTACAGAAGCCGTTCGCTGGGGGGGCGTCTGGGTGAGCAGCTGAGATGCTCCTCCCGCACAGGCCCCAGTCCTGGCTTCCCATCCAGGGCAGCTTCCTGCACAGCCGGGAGGCAGCAGGCGCTGGCTTCCAGGGCTGGTCCCCGCCTCCCTCGCAAAGGCCACCCTTGACTCCCAGCGTCCCGGCTCTTGCGGGCCTCGGGGAAGTGAACCAATTGGGAGGGGGGGATTTCTCTTTCTTTCTCTCTGCATCTCAAATAAGGAAGACAAATATGACTTAATAAAAAAAAACAAAGAAATAGTTTGGGGACCTCTGTCCCGTCGAACCTGGTTTCTCCAACAACTCAATGCTTGAAAACAAAGCAAAAAGAAAACAAAAAGGAGTGTTTTCAACAAAGCGTGCTGGGACAACTGGCCAGCCACACAGAGTCCAGACAACACAGACCTAAACCCTTTACAAAAATTAACTCAAGACTCCAATGCAAAAGGCAAAGCGACAGAACTCCTAGAAGGTAACGGAGAATGGCGGTGACCGAGGGCTCCTGAGAACCTTCCAGACGCAACACCAAAGGCCTGGGCCAGATTTCATTAAAATCAACGACGTCCGCTCTTTGATAAGGCACTGCCAGGAGAGTAAACAGAGAAGCCGCAGGCTGGGGGACATCTCTGCCAGAGAGACATCTGATAAGGCCTGGCTGTCCGGAATTTAGGAAGAACTCCTAGAACCCAACCAGAAGCAAGCAACCACCTGACGGCAGAGTCCCCGAGAGAGAGCTCACCCACGCAGGTACGCAGACGCCAAGAGGCTCCTGGGGGGTGGCCCGGGTCCCAGTCACCCGGGCAAGGCAAATCGCAGCCAGGCACTGCTGCCCAGTGGTCAGCACGGCCCAGATCCAGAGCAGCCGGCACCCAGCGTGGTCAGGGGACGCCCTCGCCCCGCTGTGGCCAACTGCGATTGTGCCACCTCCTTGGAAGGCATTCTTTTTTTTTTTTTTTTTTTGACAGGCAGAGTGGACAGTGAGACAGAGACAGAGAGAAAGGTCTTCCTTTGCCATTGGTTCACCCTCCAATGGCCGCTGTGGCCAGCGCGTTGCGGCCGGCGCACCGTGCTGATCCGATGGCAGGAGCCAGGTGCTTCTCCTGGTCTCCCATGGGGTGCAGGGCCCAAGCACTTGGGCCATCCTCCACTGCACTCCCTGGCCATAGAAGAGAGCTGGCCTGGAAGGGGGGCAACCGGGACAGAATCCGGCATCCCATCCCGACCGGGACTAGAACCCGGTGTGCCGGCACCACAAGGCAGAGAATTAGCCTAGTGAGCCGCGGCGCTGGCCCTGGAAGGCAGTCTTGATGGATTCTTACATAATCAAACATACTCACCAGTATTTTTCGTAAAAAAAAGTTTAAAAAATGAGTCTATTCAACCCAAAGTAGAAGATACTAAAGTAATGTAACCTATATGATCATTATTTTTCTAATAAACACTTATTTATTTGAAAGGCACAGTTATATAGAGATAGGCGGAGGCACACATAGAGAGGTCTACCATCTGCTGGTTCACTCTCCAAATGGTCACGACAGCCGGGACTGGTCCAGGCTGAAGCCAAGGGGCCCAGAACTCCATCCGGGTCCCCTGTATGGGCAGCACAGGCCCGAGTACCCGGGCATCCTTGGCTGCCTCCCAGGCACATTAGCAGAGAGCTGGATCGGAAGTGGAGCAGCCTGGATGCTGGTCTTGCAGGCAGAGGCTTGGCCTGCTGCCCCACAAGGCCAGCCCTACAGGTAACTGAGTATTAAACAATTTTGATGGGTGGTCTCCAGGGGTCTTCTTGGCTTTATTTAACACTAGACAGTCCACAGAAAATCAAGGGCGTGCAGCAGGGGCTGGCACTGTGGCACAGCAAGGTAAAGACGCCACCTGCGATGCCGGCATCCCATATGGGCGCCAGTTCAAGTCCCGGCTGCTCCTCTTCCCATCCAGCTCTCTGCTATGGCCTGGGAAAAGCAGTGGAGGATGGCCCAAGTATTTGGGCCCCTGCAACCCACGTGGGAGACCAGGAAGAAGCTCCTAGCTCCTGGCTGTTGTGGCCATCCTAGGCTGGATCAGAAGGCGAGCAGCCGGGACCCGAACTGGCACCCATATGGATGTCGACGCTGTAGGCGGAGGCTTAACCTACTATGCCACAGCGCCAGCCCCAACCTTTCTTTTCTTTTATAGGAGTAAATACCCTTAGGATGGTTCTTAACGTTAGTGAAACCTGAGACATAACCCGAAGGGTCAGCAGTAGGGAAGTGGTGACACCCGCTGTTCAGCCACACAGGGGCGACTGGGTCACCGTGTGCCGAGCCTGCACACTCACTGGCGTGCAAAGAGCGCCACGGGCAGACTCGGAGTAAGAAACCGGCTTTCTAGGTTTCCTTTCCCAGGGCCCCCGCTAGCATCGCAAGGATCTCTCGCGCAGAGCAACGCTTCATTCTGCTTTTTCTCTCTTTTGCCCGTTCTGCTCATCTGCATTTTCTACGTTTTCCTCCTAAAACAGAACGGGTTCCTCGTTTAAGAAAATAGAAACGTTCACTCCTCTTAGTAACGGCCAGAGGTGAACTGCTCAGCCGCACCCAGACCTCAGCCCTTCCTTCTGCCCCACTTCGGAGGCTGTGCGCCAGCACCCGCACCCCCACCCGCTCGGGCCCAGCACCCGCACCTCCTCGGGCCCAGCACCCGCACCCCCTTGGGCCCAGCACCCCCACCCGCTCGGGCCCAGCACCCGCACCCCCTTGGGCCCAGCACCCCACACCCCCTCGGACCCAGCACCCATACCCGCTCGGGCCCAGCACCCACGCCCGCTCGGGCCCAGCACCCACGCCGGCTCGGGCCCAGCACCCGCGCCCCCTCGGGCCCAGCACCCGCGCCCCCTCTGGCCCAGCACCCGCATCCGCTCGGGCCCAGCACCCGCACCCGCTCGGGCCCAGCACCCGCACCCCCTCGGGCCCAGCACCCGCACCCCCTCGGGCCCAGCACCCCCACCTGCTTGGACCCAGCACCCGCACCCCCTCGGGCCCAGCACCCGCACTCGCTTGGGCCCAGCACCCCCACCCGCTCGGGCCCAGCACCCCCACCTGCTAGGGCCCAGCACCCGCACCCCCTGGGGCCCAGCACCCGCACCCGCTCGGGCCCAGCACCCACACCCCCTGGGGCCCAGCACCCGCCACCACGGCTGCCTCCCAGGGTCTGCACTAGCAGGAAGCGGGGCTCTGGAGCTGGAGCCACAGCGGGGACCCGGACCCCGGAGCTGGGATGTGGCGGGGTGGGGAGGGGGGTCCTGACTGCTCCATTAAGTGCCCTCTGCACCTGCCCCGCTCCCAGCCCCAGGCAGGTTACGAGATTCAGGTCCACTAGGAGGTTCAGGTCCTTCCAGAGGGAAGCCCTTGTGACAGAGCTCTCAGGCCCGGGGAAGCCTCAGACCCTCCGGGGACCTCTGCACACTCTGTGGCCTGGGTCCCCTTCCCGACCTTGAGCGTGACCTCCAGGAGGGGGAGGCAGTAGGGAAGCCCCTGCCTGCAGCCCTTGGAAGAAGCCTGGGATGGAAGAAGCACCGTGGCCTTGGGCATGGACTTTGCCAATTCTGGGGCGCAAGGGACTAATTCTGCTCTGTGCCCCACTGCGTGGCTGACTCGGGTCTCAGGCAGGACCCTTCCTGGAGGCTGTGTCAGGGACCCCCCAACCCCCGTAGGTCCCCGGGGGTCCCTCGAGCCCCTCTGCTCCTCAAGAACTGTCCAGAGAAGAAATAAAACTCACGTCTTTTCCAAAAAAGCAGATGACGTTTTTATAAATAAAACACCCATTTAAGGTGTTAGGGAATTTATTTAGCTTTTTGTTATTGTGTTACTTTTCAGCCTACAAAGGCTAAACATCTAGCAGCTACGTGACGTATGGGTCTGAGACGCACGGAGGTGTTCTGGCAGGTTCCCCCTGAGGACGTGTTTAGGGTTGGTGTATTTTATAACACATTTTTTCAGAAAAATCGAATGAACCCAGGAATAAGCCTGTTCTAGGGCTCAGGTGCTGACGACTGCTCTCTATGCTTAATGAGGCGTTTTCCAGTGCAGTCACTGAGAACCAATCAAAAGTCAAAGGACCCCGAGGCCCACCTTGGCTCCGGCGGTCTCATATGGTGGAGGGAGGTGGGGTGGGCAAAGACTGTCATGTGCCCAGTGACCACCAGATGGCGCCCCAGGACGCAGCTGCCTCGGGGAGCAGAGGGCAGGCCAGGTACCCCAGGGGTGGCGGGGCTGCTCTGTCCGGTGCCGCTTATAGTAGAGCCAAGAGCGCCAGGAATACTCACTTCCAGGAAGCAGCCTGGGGATAGAACGAGTGGCGGGCAGCAGCTGCTGCCTGGGAGTGGGGGTGGGGTGGGGAGGGTCCTGCTGCCCCCCCACCCCGTGCTCCTCCTGGCCTCTCCAGGGGCTCCCAGCGCCTCTCCTGGGGGCCACCTCCTGCCCTGGCCCTGTGGCTGCTCCTGGGTCCGCCACGTTAAACTGAGCCAAGAAGCCCGCAAGGGGGCTTCAGTGAACTGATCCAGCCAGGGGGCAGCCTCGGGTGGGTGGGATGGGGGAGGCTGGCGGTGATGTCCGGGCCTACGGAGCAACCAGAGCCTCCCCACCCCCTCCCCTCCCTCCTCCTGCTACCCTCCTTCCTCCTCCCCGCCTCGCCTCCTCCCTCTGTTTCTTGGTCTCCCTTCCCCTATTCCTGCCTCAGCTCAGTTCCTGGAGTTCACGCTCCCCGGGCATTTATTATTTATTTTCTAAATCATTTAACACTTAAACAATTTTTCATTTTGTATGAAAGATGCACACACACACATACACACATATGGAGAGAGACAGACAAGAGAGAGAGAGACTGCCACCCATTGGTTCATTCCCCAAATGCCTACAACAGCCAGGGCTGGGCCAGGACACGCACCAGGAGCCAAGGACTCACCCCTGGCCTCCCGCGTGGGTGCAGGGACCCCAGTACTTGAGCCAGCACCTGCTGCAGGGAGCTGGAATCGGATCCAAGCCCTCCCACACAGGCGCGGGTGTCTGAGTGCTGCCCGCACGCCCGCCCCTGCCCCAGGGAGCGTAGCCAACAGTGTCTTCTGTATCTCAGCCCCGGGCTCAGCCCCGCAGACGGTTCCTCAAGGCTGAGGCTGGCCTCCTAGGCCCCACTCGGCCCCACGGGACTGACACCTGCCCAGCTACCAGCTGCCCCCAAAAGCTCCCAGCCACCCCCCCACCCCGTATGAGGGCCACAGCCGAGCCGAGCCGGTACCTGATGGCCACGCGGGGGTCGTGGGTCACGCCGCACACCATGGAGGCCTGGGTGCCCTTGATGACGCTCTGGTCCTGGGGAGGCCTGGTGATGCGCGTCCGGGCTGGAAGACAGGGCGGGCCCAGCGTGCTGAGGAGGGGCGGGCCCAGAGTCCCAGGCAGGCTGCAGGTGTGTGGGACACACAGCCGTCTCGGGTGACCCCAGGGCTGCGTGCGGGTGGGAGAAGGCAGACGCAGGCAGTGGGCGGGTCCCAGACAGGGGGCTGGCCTCGGACTATAGCTCATGCTCACGATGCAGGCTCACTGGGTGCTGCCCGCCAGTGACTGGGAGGGACGGGGCTCTGAGGACTCCATGGCCGGCTGAGTGGCCACAGGCCCTGCTGCCTCCTGTTCCGGTGCTGCAGCCCCCAGCCACCCTGGGCTTGGGACAGGTGGCCACGAGCGGCTGGGCCGGGGGCGTGGATCGCGAGGCAGAAGGGGGGTCGGCCAACTAGCAGCCAGGGGCTGTCTGGGTAAACAAAGCCACTGGAACCCGGCCATGCCGGGGCTCCGTGCCGTCCACGGCTGTCTCCTCCACGCGATGGGAGTCAGTGGCGTGGCCAGGACAGTGGCAGAGTGGCCCCAAAACCTAACATACCCGGTTTCTGCCCCAAAGTTATGAAGACAGCCATCCCATCAGCTCGCTAGTCTCGCCGTGGCCAAGTGTGCCACAGACTCTTGCTCACGTGGCCCTGCTGGTGGAGAGGCCCCCTCCCTGGTCCCTGGCCTCTGAATTCAGCTGTCACTGTCCCTCCCCCGAGAAGGGCCCTGGGCAGGGCAGAGGCACATGGGGGGTGCAGGCAGTGGGGGGCTCACACTCACCCCATACGACCAGGTCGGCCGAGGCTTCGTCGACCCCCCGTGAGTTGGTGGCTAAGCAGGTGTAGGTGCCGGCATCGGAGATGTGCGTGGGGCTCACCAGCAGGCTGCCCGACTCCAGCAGCGTGAAACGGGGCAGCTGCACGGAGCCGCTGGCCAGGATGCGCTCCCCTGGGGGCGACACGGGGGCGGGGCTCAGCCTGCAGCCCCCTGGCCACCCAGGAGGCACAGCCCACCCCTCCCCTGGCCACGTCAGAGCGGGTGGTCTCAGGCGGGCTCCCAGCTCCGGAGATCCTCGGGTGGCTTCGGAGCAGGGGCATGGATGGCCGCGCTGGGGTGGGGGCTGAGCCCAGAGGGGTTTCTGGCTTGGGCACGTGGGCTCAGGGTGGCAGAGAGGGCAAGTGCAGCCCAGAGCTCCCGCCGCTGTCCCCACCGTGCTGGCTGTCCTTGGCCAGAGAAGGCCACGCGCTGTCTCCTGGGGGCAGAGGGAGGCATGGCCCTCAGGACGAGGGGGCGGTGGGGTGGAGAGAGGAGCGGGCGCCCCGCCCATAGCCCTGGCCCGGTTGTGGCCCGGGTGAGAGCAAGGGCGAGAGCGAGAGAGAGGAGAGAGCGCTCACAGGTGCAGGAGGGGCCCAGCAGTGCAGGCTCCTATGACTGTATTTGTTTTAACAAAGCTCCTTGTACAGCCGGGCTGTGCCGGGGCATCTGCAGGTGCGTGTGTCCGTTTGCATGTGTGGTACACAGTGAGCGTGTGTGTGGGGGGCTGGGCGTGCCGACATTCACCAAGCACCCACTATGTGCCAAACCATTCCAGGACCTGGGAAGCCAGCTGTGGTCAAAGGTCAGAGCCCTAACCTTGTGGGAGGCGGGCAGGGAGGCGGGCAGGGAGGCTGATGAATGTGCAGGCCCCAGGGTCACCGAGGACGGAGGGGGTGGGTGGGCGGGGCGGCCCTGGGGAGGAGGAGCCTCAGAGCAGAGGCTTCCGGCATGCGTGTGCACAGGAGGGCAGGAGAGCCAGTGCGGGCAGGTGGAGTGGAGGCGGCAGGGGGCGTGGGCTTTGTCTAATCCTGTGCAAGGCACTGGGGTGAGGGACGGCTCCTACCCTCATTGCCACCACCGGCACCAGCAGGATGGCATCAGTCTGTCGCTCACCGGGCTTCCCTGCTGCCCAGGCCCTGGCCACCCTGAGAAATGCATACTGCTGTCCAGTTTACCGGTGGGGAGCCCACAGCTCCGACTGAGTTAAAAACCCGCTCAGGGCTGCGGGCCTCGGCAGATGCAGGGCTGGGCCCCAACCCAGTGCTATCAGTCTGAGATAGCACGGTCTTGGCTCGCGCAGTGGACGACCTTTACAACCGGACACAGGGCCCTCCACCGGGCTGCTTTGAGAACTTGGCTCTGAACTTCACACAGCCATACCTCCAAAAAAATTTCGTCCCCTTTACCTTTCTGCCAGGTGATGGCCGGCCTGGGAGCTCCCGAGGTCTCGCACGCCAGCACCACCGACATGCCGTCGGTCACCGTGCTGTCCAGGGGGCCCCTGGTGATGTTGGGGGCGATGCCTGCGGACAGACAGCGGAGCCTCTGAGCCACACCCTGGGAGTCAGGGCCAACCCTCTTCCTGCGGGAAGCAGGTGTCGGGAAGAAGCCAGTATGAGGGCTCCCGGGGGAAGGAGCCCGCTGACGCCAATCCCCACCCCGGCCGGGCAGGTCGCATGGAAGGGGTTCATCCTCCACTGACTACAAAACCAACACGCAGCTGCTGGAAGGAATACACACGTGTGGCTGCAGAGACAGCACCACCTGCTCTGGCCCCACCGCCTGGGTTTGTGCTCCCTCCCCTAACCCCAGCTCCTGTCCTGCGGGCACTGGAGCGCTGGGTGCACCTGCTGTGGTCAGGGCGAGAGGCAGGATGGCTGCCCTTGGTGGCCACCCCAGGGACAAGTCCCGCCCCTTCCGCCCTGTCTGCTAGCCCCTGGGGGTCCGGGTGATGACCCCAGATGGCACCAGCAGCAGCCGTTGCTCCAGGGCTCTGTGCTCTGAGTGCCGCCACCCACAGCCCCCCACAGTGGGCAGAGCCAGGCGGCTGCGGGAACCCCTCCGAGAGGCGCCCAGGGGGGGTCCAGGACTCACTGGTGACGGCCAGGTAGGTGGAGGTCTGCACCTCTCCAGCCGCGTTGCGGGCGAAGCACTGGAACATGCCCGTGTCGTCGGGCACCAGGCCGCTGATCTGCAGGCCCCCGTCCGCGTGCTGCCGGAAGCGGGCCAGCTTCTCCACCTCCACCACGGCCGCGTCCTTGTACCACGTGACTGAGGGCGGCGGCACACCTGAGGGTGACACGGGGCGGGGGTCGGCGGCCCGGAAGTGGGCACTGGGGAGCCTGGGGCCTCCTGGGAGGGCCCGGGGAGGGGGAGGGGCTTCCTAGTGGGCAATGCTGACATCCTCTGGGGGCGGCGATCCCAGCGTCACTTTGGCTTGCAAACGCAGGATTGCACAAACCAGTTTGGAGGTTTTATTTTTTTTCTTTGCTGTGAAAAGCAGCAGGGCCTTTAGCCTATGTGTGGGAGCCTGCAGGTGGGGGGTGGTGTCCTAGTCGCTCGTGACCCCAGAGCCCTGCGTGGAGGCGCGGGCAGAGCGGGGCTCAGAGGCGCCCCCTTGCCTCTCGGTCCCGCCGGAGCTGCCTGCAGGCTGCCACGTTCTCAGAGGGGGCCCCCAGCCCCCCACCTCCCAGCCTGACGTCACGGGCCATAGTGTCCCCATGTATCCCGGGACACGTGTGTGCTTTCATGTCGCCATGTCCTGGAGGCGGGGCTGTGCCCCTGTGTCGCTGGCGGCTGTCAGGGGACAGGACGTCACGAGGCGTCCTACGGCCCCGGCCTTTTCAGATGGGACGAAATAAGGGTTTGCTCTTCTTTCTCATGAGTGTGAGGGTTCTGAGATGGCGGGGATGTGGCTGCTGGGGGCCCCTTTGCGTGTCCCGCAGCCAAGAACCCTCTGGGCACCCGGGCAGCCTCAACCAGAGTTTGCTGCTCTGTTCCCGCGGAGCCTCGGGGAGCAGTGTACCCCGTCCCCGCTCTGTGCACCGCACCTCTGGCCAGGGCTGTGTGGTGCGCCTTTGCCCGCTGTCAGCCATGGCCCGTGGCGCGCCCGCTTCTCTGCCCATCACCCCGGATCTGCCCCTGGCTTCGGGCTGCCCTCGGCCAGGCTGCAGCCGTGGGGGAGTCGGTGGAGGATGGGCCACGTGGGCCCTTTCCGGGCGCTGTGCCCCGGGCGGGTGCAGCAGGAGGAGGAGGGGGTGAGCGGAGTGGCCCCAGGTCTGCCAGGCCGCCGGGGCTGCCACCTGCCCTGAGATGTCACGTGGGGCCCTCGTCCCCTCCCGCCGTCCGTGCGGCCGCGTTACCTTTGGCCTGGCAGGGGATGTCCACCACCTTCTCCATCTCGGCCGTGATGTGGCGCTCTGGCTCCTTGATGAACTGAGGTGGCTCTGCAGGGGGGACGGTGGAGCCGGGGCGGGGGGCGGGGCGTGGTCAGAGCCCCACTCCGCGTGATCGGCCTTGGGGCTGGGGGGAGGGGTCCCCTGGGGTGAGCCCCGCCCCCCGCGGGAGCCCCAGCAGCTCACCCAACACGGAGAGGTAGGCGCCGCGGACGACGGGGGCCACGCTGCTGCTGCGCAGGGCGGCCTCACACTCGTAGTAGCCGGCGTCGCGGCTGCTGGGGTTGGTGATGGTGAGCCGGCGGTTGAAGTCACTGACGCCGCCCGACACCAGCACCCCGTCTTTCTTCCAAAGGAGGTGCAGCTTGATCAGGGGCCTGCAGGGGGCGGGGGAAGGCAGGTGTCTGGCCCCAGGGACGGCTCTTGGGCAAGTCCCTTCTGTGCTCTGGGCCTCTGTCTTCTCATCTATAAAATGGGCTGACTGTGCCTGCCGCTGAGCCCGGCGGTAAAGACGAATGCAGAATGCTGGAATGGCGCCGGGGGTGGGGGAGGGGTGGTGTGGAGAGCGGAGGCAGCCTGGCCAGGCACCTTGCTCTTTCCCGACAGCCCCCGTGTCCCAGGCCCCCTGCAACAATCTATCAGTGAGGAGGAAGGAGGGGAGGGCGAGTGACAGGGAGAGGTGACGTCCGCCTAGACTGCAGGTGGGCAGCGGAGGCAGAGGGACACAGCCCAGCTCCCGGAGCAGCCATCGTGCGAGAGGTGGGCCCCTCTACCACTGTCCCCAGCCCCTGCGCCCCCACAGCCCGGAGGAGGGCAGGGCCCGGGCACGGCTGGTTAGCACCTTCTGTGTGGCTGAGGTGGGCTCTGCCAGAGTGGGTCTGTGCCGGCCCCACACAGGGAGTCTGGAGGGGCCCCGTGCAAAAGGGGTTCTGTGGTCGGGAGCATTCAGGAAACCCCGGCTCGGGGGAAGTGAGGCTCCTCCTCACCCACCTTTTGTGCGCCCCGTCCTGTCCCTGTGCGCTGCCCCAGGGGCTCCTGTCCAGGGCTCCTCACTGAAGTGACCGGGGGTCACCTTCGGTCTAACTCTGAAACCCGCCCCCTCTGCCCCAGGTCACCAGTTTATCTTGACCGAGCACTTGGGAGGCGCCTGGTCAGGCTGGGGTGAGCACGCCCTGTCCGCTCTGTGTCCGCTCTGTGATCATTCCCACTTCACAGAGGAGCAGACTGAGGCCCAGAGCACAGCTCCTCTCCTCCCAGGCCACAGAGAAAGAGGCAGCCCTGCCCAGCGTGGCTGCCTGCCTGCGTCCCTCTCTGCTCTCCCTGTCCCCTGCAGAGCCCAGGGTGTCGGGGCAAGGGGGCAGACACCACCCACCTGGCGTTGGCCACACACTCCATGGTCACCTCCGAGGTGCCGGCCACCACGCTGGTGTTCTTGGGAGGGATGATGATGGTGGGAGCGATGGGGTCGGCAGGCCCCCCTACATCTGGGGAGAGGTCAGAGGTTAGCTGGTGGCAGAGGTCAGAAATCCCATCTCTGCCCGGCCCCGTGGAGGCTGAGTTCACAGGAGACCTCTGTCCCTGTGGCCTCTGGACTTGGACATCGCAGCCCTCCTCTCCCTCTGCTGGCCAGGGGGACCCGCTGGAGACTGCTGACCACGACGGCTCACCTCCCCCCCCTTGTCCTGTTCTACACCTTCTAAATCCTGCTCTGTGCCTCCGTGCACCTCACTGGTCCAACGTCTGCCTCCGCACCGGAACACAGCCCTCCCGCTGGGTTCAATCACACCCCCTCCCCGCCCTGAGCTCCGTCGCCACCTCAGCTCAGACTAGGGCTGGATGAGGGTGGGCTCGCGACTCAGTCCGACACAGACACCCAAGGTGCCCTCTGAGGAAGCAACCAAGGCCTGATTCCTCTCTCTCACTCCCTCCCTGCCCCCACCACAATGACACAGAGAGGAGGTGGCCACGGGCAAGCCAGGGAGAGGCCCTCACCAGAACCAGCCGTGCCAGCCCCCTGACCATGGACTTCAGACCCCAGGACTGGGTGGGGGGGACATGGACGCTGTGGTTGCTGAAGTCCCCACGGTGGCTTCCCCATGGCAGCCCTCGCTGACGGCTCTAGCACAAAGAACGGCGCTGGCACCCAGCAGGTGCCCAAGGGCCCTCACGAAAGGAAGCCACGGTCATGATCAGAACCAGAGGACGTCCCAAGTGGGGTTCATCTTAGGAAGGAAGGAGGGATGGGAGAGGGCAGACGGATGGACGAACTTGGGGCTGGCGTGGCACAGTGGGCTAAGCCACTGCTTGTCAAGTCGGCATCCCATAGGTGCGCCAGTCTGAGTCCCGGCTGCTCCACTTCCCATCCAGCTCCCTGCTAAGGCGCCTGGGAAAGCAGGCTCAAGGGCTTGGACCCCTGCCTCTCCTGTGAGAGACCCGGATGGAGTCCTGGCCTCCTGCCTTCAGCCCAGCTCAACCCTGACTGTTGCAGTCATTTGAGGAATGAACCAAAGGATGCAAGATCTCTCTCCCTCTCCCTCTCTTTTTCTCTCTGTTTCTTCCTCCCTCTGTCACTCTGCCTTTCAAATAAATAAATCGTAAAAGCAATTTTAAAAAACGAAACACCCTAAACTCTGCTCACAGAGGTGATGGCATGTCCCTTTTAATTTTTTTGCACACCTTAAGAGTGGCCTGGTTTTCAGGCAGGCCCAGAACTGGCAGAAACTCCCCACTCCCTCTCATGTGCCTGCTCTACGGCTCCTGAAAATACAACCTCTGAGGACTTTTCCTCTTCCAACAAATCTATCCAATTGGCCCCTTTCCAGGAGGCTCTGCAGGGAGGCGGCGGACACGACAGGCATGGCCCTGGGCGACAGTGGTACGACGTCCCTCATGGGGTCAGAAAGGGGGCACGCAGAAGCCCCTCCCTACCCCGGCCACCCTGGGCCACCACGGCCAGCCCTACTTCACTCCACGAAGAATGGGGATCAAATGCAGAAACTAAAGGAGAATGAAGGGAGCAAGAAGGGAAGCATAAAAAGTAAAATAATTGCAACAATATAAAGGCCTCGTGTAGGCGCCATAAAGAGTGATCGGATTGAAGGCTGCTGATATAGCCGAATCCATAAAAGCGCGTGCTACCTTGTTTATTACATGCTGGGGTGCACAGGTAGCGCGGCCCAGATTAATGGGGCGAGAGGCTGAGACGGACATTTAGGGCCCACGCAGGAGCTGGGCTCCGCACAGCGGCAGTGTACACACAGGGCCCTGGAGGGAGGCGGGAGCTCCGGGCACAGTGAGTGACAAACGAGGGCTGCCCAGGGCCAGGGGCTGGTGGCTGGGGGAGGGGCAGAGGGTGATTGACACCTGGCAAGGAGCCACAAGGGTCCCTGGAGGAGTGGCTGGGGAGCTGGAGAGGGGCCACAGTACCTGGGGGCCCCGGGCACGGTGTCGGTGATGGAGGGTCTGGGTTGGACCCTGCTCTGCCCCGGGTGCTGTGGGGGTGGGGGTGGGGGGTGATGGCTGTAGGTGACGTCACTCCCCAGAATCTTTTGTGGGAATAAACCCCCCCTTCCTCTCAGGGTGGCGTGAACTTGACCCATGTTTCCCGGGCAGGGGTTTGGGCTCAGCGAGGCTTCTGCTGCCCGGGGCAGGGGCCTGTGCTGGGGGTGGGGGGAGGGTGGCTCTGGGAGGGAGTCCAGTCAACGTGACACCTTTTGGGAATTAAAGGTGCAGGTGCTGGGTGCTGGGCCGCAGGGCACAGGTGCAGCGGTAAAGCCATCTGGGGCACAGCAGGGCTCCTGACACACAGGAAGTGCCCGACAAATGGCGGCTTCCTCCTGGGGATTCGCCTGTCTGGATGGATGAGCCCACGGCTGCTGGCTGGGGGGGCTCTGGGCTGAGGGAGAGATGGCCTTGCTCACCCCCCAGGGAAGACCAAGTGAAGCCTCCAGTGCTTCCTGCGGTGGGGGGGGGGGTTGGGGCTGAGTGGCTTCAGGGGAGCGGGGGTGGGGCTGGGGTGGGGCTCTGGAACAAGTGTGCAGTGTGAGGCATAGACAGGTGGCCGGTGGCCCTCGGGGCACCAGGGCAGAAGATGGGGGCAGCCCAGAGGCTGCAGGTTTGCAAAGGTGCTGGAAGGGCTGACGGCGCTGTGTCCGGGGGGCAGGACCCGGGACAGAGCCGGACAGGGAGGTGACGGGGACAGCAGCCTGAGCGAGGGCCGTTTGCTGTCTGAGCCTGAGCCCCGGAGGCCACGGGGTGGGGGTGGGGGGCGGTGAAGCAGCAGCCTGGGTCCCAGTGCGGGTTCCTCCGGTCATCAGCAGAGGCCACGGGGTGAGAGGGGATAACCCCCAGGGCCCCGGCGCCTCAGCTTTCCCGTCTGTAAAGTGTGCACGATGACACTTCCTTCCCCCACCTGTGTGGAGGTGACCCAGGTGAGCTCCCGCGGAGGGCCTGTCCCACGGGACCTGTGGGTGCGATTGCGAGGTACAGTCTGAGGGTGGAGGGACAGCATGGGGGTGGCCCGAGGGTGTCAGAGACACTCCGGGGGGGCATCACCGCCTCAACCGAATCCTGGCCGTGCGGTGTTCTCTGTGCCATCGAGGGCTGTGTGAAGCCATCTGCCCCTCTCACGGAGCTTCCAGGACTGGCCGGGCTGAGGGCGGCTTGACCACACTTGGGCCCCACGTGTACGGCGTGTGCCTCACTCAAACTGTGCTCTGGAAATCGGCTCCAGCGGGGCCTCGAGGCCACCAAGGACAGGGACACCCAGGGGCCAAGAGCGTTCAGCCTGGGGGTCTTTCTGATACCCAGCTCCTGCCCAGGGACACCCCACCCTGCCCCAACACACACACACACACACACACACACACACACACACACCAGCAGCCGCTCTGCTGTGGCCTGGACCCAAAGTCAGCGCAGAACTGCTAGAAGTGCAGTTTGCTCAAGCCTCAGTTGCGGTTCTGGGGTGAACGGGGCCCCCAGGGGTCAGTGAAGACCACAGGGAGCCGGATCAAGGGAGGGGGTGTTGTCCACAGCGCCCCAGGGCAGGAGGAAGAGAGGGACAGGGCCCAGGCCGCGATGAGGGACATCTGCTGGCATCCATCCTCCCTGAATCACCTGGCTGCATCCTCCCGACTGTGCCATGGGCAGCACATTACAGATGAGGCAAACACAGCTCCGGAAGCAGGCGGCGCACCTGGGCCACAGGTCCCACGCGAGGGGGCAGGGAGGCCAGCCACCGGGGCCCAGGGCAGCCAGGCCCTGCCACCCGTGTCATCCCACACGGGCCTCCTGGGCTCTGGCTGCGTGGCAGCCGCTCCTTTGATGGAATGTGATTGAATTGTCACTGATTCGCATTTAATTAAAAACAGATTCCCAATTCGGTTATTAGAAGACTTCCGAGTGCGCGTGCGTGGGCAGCTTGGGCACACCACGCTACCTTTTCAGCTGTAACTTTCAGGAAATCTGAAAACGGATCACGTATTTCAGACGGAAATTTAGCCTCCAAATGGAGACGTCCCACAAGTGCAAAATGCATGCGGATTTCAAAGACTTCCTAAGTGAAAACGCGATATAAAATATCCCATCAATACTTTTTTATCCTGGTGGTATTTTAAAAGGACGTGATTTGGGGTATACTGGGTTACGCAGAATTTAGTCGTAAAATTAACTTTGCCTCTTTGTGTTCACTTTGTAACAAATGAAGCCACTGGGAGTCTGAAAATTACTTAAGTGGTTCCCATTAGATTTAAGGGACACTGCAGCCCAGGTGTGGCGTGTCGGAGCTGTGACATCTCCAAGGAGTCACCAGGGCCACCCTGGGCGGGCGGTCACTGGCCTTGCTCTCTCTTTCTCTGTTTCCAGGCAGCACGGGCTCCCTGCTGGACTGCCCTGAGCAGAGGAGATGAGGGTGGGGTGGAGGCTGGGGCCAGGCAGGGGGAGGTGAGGGAGGGAGCCAGGGTGGTGCTGGGCGAGGCGGTGAGGCAGAGGCAGGCTGGGGATTTGTGTCAGCGACGGGGACAGGTTCCGAAGTGCGATCACTCGTGGGAGGAGAAACTAGCTCACGATCAGCAGGTTCTGCTCTCAATCCAGCACGAATCCCAGCGGAGGGGCGACAGGGCGAGTGTGGGCAGACAGGAGGGGGGACAGCTGGAGGTTTGGGGGGTCAGAGCCTCCTCTGCAGAGGAGGGGGTGTTGGAGGAGGGGCACGGAGTACAGGCGCCCTGACCTCGGCTCTCAGGGTAAACTGAGGCACCCAGGGAGACGCCCGGCTCTGACTCGGATCACGAAGCACCCCTGTATCTTTGATCCTGCCTCTCCCTAAATGCCCAGACCCCACGAGACTCCATCATCCCACCACTGGGAAGGGCGGGAAAAGCAGCTCCTGCAGATGCCCCAACTCCTCTTCCTGCAGGAACAGCAATCCCAGGCCATGGGGCTGAGGTCAGAGGTCACAGCGTGACCCTGGTGGGTCAGCATCCGGGATGGAACTCTCTCGGCAAACTGGGATGGGGCGGGGGTCCTGCTGGAGCTAAGCGGAGCCAGGGCCAGGGGCAGCAGGGGTTGGGTGTCCCAGGCGGTCTGGGCACTGGCAGATGAGGCTGGGCTCAGCGGAAGGAGGCGGGAAGGCTGCCCACACCCTTGCTGCCAGCATGCGCGTACAGGTGGGGCTGTGGATGATCGATGAGGCTGGCTCTGGGAGCGGGAGTGGTGCAGATGTGCAGGGACGCGAACATCTGGCTCCCCCAGCTCGCGGGGGCGCCTCAGCTGCTGCGCGAAGCCCTGGTCTCAGCCCATGCTCTGGGTGACGCCCGCCCTGGGCTGCCACCCCAGCCACCTCACCCACGTTCTCTCCTCTCCTGGCAACAGAACCCGGGGGGGGGGGGTGCATCCGGCTGGGGAGGACAACCCAGCAGCTGTGTCACTGCTAAGCTGGCTGGCTCCAGGCTGGCTGGGCAGCGTCGGTGGCAAAGGGCACCCAGGAGTCACCCCGCCACGTGCTTGTTGCTGGCTCTGCATTGTGTTGGGGGTGGGGCCACTGACTCCCGGGGAGCCGGGGCATCTGAGATGGACAGGGGCCATCCATCTCTAGGTGACAGCCTGCGCCGAGTCTGAATCCCCGACAGTGGGGGCCGCCAGGAAGCAGCACCTTTTAGATGCCCACTGACCAGAGGGGAAAGCAAGCCCCTTATGCCCTGGTGTGGCCACAGCCCACATGCGCATGCGCTGTCTCCCTCCACGCCGCCCCCTCCCCCGCCCCACCAGCCCTGGTCACAGCCACACTAGGTGTCTCCTCTCCTGATACAGGATTTGACTTGTTGCAGGAACAGATGGCAGGCACTCCCACCCCCAGCCCTGCCTCCTCCTCCTCTTCCTGCTCCCTTCCACTTCCCCAAGGCCCCCCCCCCCCGCCGCCCCCAGCACCGTTCCGGGATTTAATGACCCACTGGGTGACAGTCCCAGGCCCTGCCGCTTACTCACTCCCCACAGCGAGCATGATGGGCTGACTGGTCTTGTTATCCCCGTTCTTGTCGTTAACAGCCTGCACATAGTAGCGGCCGGCGTCGGGAGCCACGGTTGACAGGATGACAAGGGTGTTCTCCAGCGTGATGGCTCTGGGGGGAGGAAAAGGATTCTGCTGATGGGGCCCCCAGGCGCTCCGGGCCCAGGGGAGTAGGAGCAGGCGCCCCCACCCCACCCTGGCCAGAAAGGGGAGAGGCTGTCCTGCCCGCCCCCTCCCCAGTCCACAACCCCAACCCTTGAGGGCCTGAACCCCCGCTGCATTGGGTTTGCCGGGATCTCAGCCCCTGCCATCATTGGCCAGGAGACCCAGATATGAGAAGGACACGGTCAGGCTGCCCCCAGGAAGCTTGCCCAGCCCCCACCCTAGGTCACATCCCTGAGGGCCACCACCACCTTATCCCAAGGGCCCAGAGCTGTGGGAGGTCATGGGGCAGATTGGGGAAGGATGCCCCAAGGACGAGGGAGGTAATGGATTCAGAAACCAGCCGGCTCTTCCAGAACCCTACTTGGAAGTTAGCTCAGGCCAACTCCAGGGTCAGGATTGCCTATGACTGGCACCCCCAGGCAGGGGGTCCCATCTGCCTCTAGTCCCCCAGACTGGGTATAGGGTCCTCCTCCAAGAAGCCGGGCTGGGTGGGAGGGAAAAGGGGGCTGGCTGAGTCACAGGGGGTGCCCCTCCCCCCAGCAGGTCCCGTATCCTGCAGCCCCTGAGCTGCAAGCGGGGCTCATCCAAGCAGGAAGTGGGGGTCCCCCTTAAACGTGGGTGCGACAGGGCCAGGAGCACTGCCCACGCCGGCTCCCGCGGCCCCTCCCTTCACCCACTCTCCCGATGACAAACAAAACTATTAGTTTGTCAAGTCTATCTCTGGATTGTAATGCAATGTGCCCGAGACAGCTGTTAAACATCCTTAATGTTAGTTTAACAAGGACAAATCCAGTTGAATTCTTTTCAAATTTTCCCATTAGGTGAATGTTACAGAGTTTCAACAGGCGCTCCAATAAACATCTCGCTGGCTCTCACCACTCCTGGCTGGGACCCGCTCACCCTGCAGAGGCTCCTCTCTCTCTCTCTCTCTCTCTCTCTCTCTCTCTCTCTCTCGCCCAGCCTGGCTGGGATGCCAGGTTTTGTGCTTCACTCTGCCACCCGCAGGCAAGCAGGAAGGCAGGTCCTTCCGCCTCCCTACTTCTGGGTACCCTAATGATTCTCCCTTTCTATTTCCCAGTGAAGTCTTTTACCCTCCAGCTAATGAGGCGACTGGAGGTGGGACCAGAGGCGGGCTGAAATGTTTCAGGGTGACAACTTGGGGCAGGAGTGGTGACTGTTTCCCCACTGAGGAGTCTCCCGCAGACACTCCCGCCCTTGGCCTGTGGGGGTGGCCGGGGCTGGGGGAAGGGGGCCTGGGCTGGGGTCTGCCCCTGTTTGCACGGCTCTGGCTGGGGCATGGGGTAAACCGTGGAAGGCAGCAGCAGGCAGCCAGCTCCTTGCTGTGCAAGGGGTGGGGGCAGGTGTTTCTGAAGATTTTTTTTCTAGCCCTGAGGCTGAGGGATTCCAGCAGCCCTCCCTGGCAGAATGTCCAGCTTTGGGAGGGACAGGATCCCAAGGGCAGCGAGCACGGGGCCATACAGGTGCCAGCTCGCCCAGCGACCCCTGGGGCCACAGTGACCGTGGGGCCGGGGCCACGTGTCTAGGCCACCACAGGGCAGAGGCTCCAGCTCCAGCCTCGGCTCTCCACTCTCTCCTCAGGGTGTTTTGTTAGGATCCATCCTTCTAGGTCGCTGGTTCCCAGCCAGGGGTGACTGTGCCCTCTGAGGGACACGTGATGACGTCTAAACAACTCTGGGTTGTCACAGTTGCTAAAAACTTGTGATAGAGGCCAGGGGTGCGGCCAAGTCAGCACCTGCCAGCCCCCACGAGGAAGTCGATGGGGCCCCAGCCGGTGACAGCGGATGGCGCCAGTGGCCCACCTCCATCTGGTGCCTCCTCCATCCCGGTGCCTCCATCCTCGCCCGGAGGGGGGCCATGCTTTTTGATTGCCCTGCGTCCCTGCACAGGGCAGGGGGAGGGGGAGGAAGGATATGCTCAGGGTCCAGGCGTGGACCCTAAGACCCCCTGCGGGATCCTCCCTCCCCCTCTCGCCTGTGTGGGTGGCAGCATAGCTCCCATCCGCCAGGACCCTGGGGTGACAGTGGAGGGGAGCCTTCCTCCCAACCTGGTCTGGCAGTGGGCTTTGATGGGCTAGCAGCCAGCTGCCCCGGTGTGGCACTGCAAGATCTGAGTGCTGTTAGCACAGCCAGAGGGAGGCACCTGGACTGAGACCCCCAGGGCCTGATGGAGGTGCAGCGGAGGCAGAGAGGTCATCTGACTTGTCCTCCCTCGGCCCCGGCAGGCAGGGGTGTGGTGATGACTGCCCCCTGATGGAGAATCAGACACTTCTGCACCCCACTTGCAAAGTGCAAGCGGCTTTGCTGGTACCCGGGAGGGCTCCCAGCTGGCGGCACCCCCTGTACCTCCTTGTAGGACGGACCCTTGGGTGGCGTCTCCCAGCCTTTACCACTCCTCTGTCCCCGCCCCACCTGCCTCACACGGTTCCTAGGCAGCCAGCCCCCCGTTTCTCAGCTCTGCAGGTCTCAATGGATAATTCAATTACAAAATTACAAATAATATAAATCATCCGAGGATGAGCCCAACGGCCCCAGCACGCATCTCTGTTAAGAATCTCCCTTTCAACAAGGAGCACGGGGCCTGGGGGAGGTGGCGCTAATCCTGCTCTGTCCCGGCCCCTGCAGATAGCGGCGTCCTGGCTGATAAAGCTCATCAGATACACGTCTCTGGCAGGTACACACCCGGGAATCCGTGTCCAGGGGCCCTCGCCGCTCCGACATGAATATTAATCCACTAATTGCAGAGCTAAATCCACCCCAGAGCTCCATCGTGTGTCTGGGAGCAGCGTGGTAGGGGCGTGTGTGTGCGTGTGTGTGTGTGTGTATATATACGAGACCTGGGATGGGTACACGTGTGTGCTGGCCAGCACTGTTCTGTCCTGGCGAAGACACTGCTGGTGATGAAAATGAGGGTGAGGGCAGAGGATGGGGGTGACCAAGGAGGTGGGAAGGTGTCAGGAAACTGGTGTTGGGGGCCAGGGTTTCAGCTGCCCCAGCAAATGTTATAAAGAGATGCCAACCCGCCCATCCTGCGCCCTGACAGACATTGCTAATCGATCATGATGCTTTTTCCCTTGAGTCTGGATGAGGTCTCAGCTTCCTTCTCAACACAGCGTTCCAGGCAGCCTATGGCTGGCAGCGACACACCCAGGGCACCCACGATCCCCTCGGAGGGAGGAGCCAGGATGGGCTAGGACCTGTCCCAGCCTCTGAGTGGCAGAGCGGTCCCCCTCCAGGACGAAATCTCACTGTCCACACGAAGGGGCACGCTCTGGCTCTCATGCTGAGTCCACCCGCTGGCCGGAGGTGGCACTGGCACCCTCACCCGGCTCTGTGCTCCCTCTGCCAGGCGACGCTGCAGGTCGAGGCACAGGGCCTGTTTCCCAGCCCCTTTTTCTGCTTTGGCCCGTGGGATGCTAGCAGAGGCCTGGCAGTGTTATCTTTCTCCTTCTTCTCGTGTAGCTTCCAGGACGGTGAGCTTGGGCCAGGCGGCAGGCGGATGGGGCACGCAGAGCCCAGCCGGGTCGCCCAATCACCCAGTGCGAGGCTGCCGCCATCAGTCAGTAGCCAGCCCACCCCAGACAAGAGAGACAGCCCAGCCCACCCCAGACAAGAGAGACAGCCCAGCCCAGCCTAAACCACCACCCTGTAAGTTCAGGAGAAAGATAAAAGAACTGCTTATTGCTGTAGGCCGCTGGGATGTTCTGTTAGGGAGCGTTATTGCAGAACGGCGGTTCCCAACCCGGCTGCATGTCAGAACCCCCCGGGAGCTTCCTAGAATCCTACGCCTGCATCACACCTGTCAGTGCGATCGGGACATCCCGGGTCAGCGCATTTCAAGACTCCCAGCAACTGTGGGCAGGTGGCCAGGTGGAGAATCTGTCAGGACAGTGACCCACAGGTGCGGGCGGTCACGAGGTCACACCTCTGCCAGACAAGAACTCAGGACCCTGCGCCCCGAGTCCGTGGGGCCGGACCTGGCCTCGCTGCTTCCCTGCTATCGTCTGTGAGAAGGGGACAAGCCCAGCCACCTCGCAGGGTTACTGTGAGCGCTGTGCACTGGACAGCTGTCTTCTGAACACACGTCTGGGGACAGGGGAAGAGAATGACACAGAACGCTGGGGGGGAGGGATGTGCCCAGTGAGCCTGGCGCTTCCCGAGAACATAGCAGCCACCCCACAACTGCTGGCTACTGCCATTTGTGTGATGCCATCCTGTTGCTATGACAGCTATTGCCATTAGTGTGATGTCACCCTGTTGCTATGACGACAGCTTTTGCCATTAGTGTGACGCCATCCTGTTGCTATGACAGCTACTGTCGTTCACGTGATGTCACCCTGTTGCTATGACGACAGCTTTTGCCATTAGCGTGATGTCACCCTGTTGCTATGACAGCTACTGCCATTCGCGTGATGTCACCCTGTTGCTATGATAGCTACTGTCGTTCGCGTGATGTCACCCTGTTGCTATGACGACAGCTTTTGCCATTAGCGTGACGTCGTTCTGTTGCTATGATGACAGCTACTGCCATGAGTGTGATGTCACCCTGTTGCTGTCATGACATTTTTCTCGCTGCGCTGAGTGTTCCCCAGAGACAAGATCTGTCCATCTGTTCCTCACTCCCCACAGAGACCAGGACAGGCCCCACCCGGTGTGCACAGCAGGCAGCCCGAGCAGACTGGGAGAAGGGCGGCCTCCTGGAGCAGGGGCGAGCTGGTGTTGCAAATGACAGCCGAGAGGGGACTGGAGGCACAGGAGATGTGGGGTGCTGGCCAGGCCCCACTGCGACACCAGTGGGCACACAGAAGGGTCCTTGCACAAGCTCTAAGGGCCACATCTTTCTCACGCTATGGGCCTGCCCTGGCCACACCTCCCCACAGCCAAAGCACACACAACCCTCCCACCCCAACTGCTGCCCGGCCACACTCTGCCCTGGCCCCTGAGTCCTGGGCCTGTTGTCATGGTGACAGGGTCTCTGTATATGCGTGTTTGAAGTGCCCCAGGAGGCAGAATTAGTCTCCAGCTGAGAGCAGGGACCCAGCTGCCTTTCCAGGGTCCCAAGTCCTCCCAGGCACTCTGCAAGGAGGCCCCTTGTAAGCCCAGCTTCTGCGCCACCCTGGGATGACCCCAGGCTGGCTGTGTCCCCACGAGCTGGCCGAGGTTTCCTCCGACAGGGCCACACCCACCTCCCCACCTCCCTCCAGGTCCCCATGGTGCAGGCACTCACATTCGGCTGCTGGGCGGGATCTTGCGGCCGTCCCGGAACCACGTGACCTGTGGCCGGGGGAAGCTGGCGATGCGTGGGGCGCGGATGACGGCGGCTTCTCCGTGGGAGACACTCTGGTGCTTCTCGCCCTCCTCGAAGTTCCCCATGTCTGCAGGGGTGACAGGGCGAGTGGGGGTCAGAGGCCAAGGTCAGCCCCAGGGACTGCCTGGCTCCCGGGTGGGGCGTGGTGGCAGCCGGAGGAGGAGGAGGGGCAGACGGGGGGGGGGGTGACCAGGGGGAGGGGTCACCACCTTAGCCCTCACCTGCTCTCTGACCTGGCACTAGGCTGTGTATGGCTTCAGGCTTTGCATTTATGTCCCTTCACCCTGGACCAATGGACTCCTGCATCAGCCACACATTGGGCCACACATTTTATAACCAAAAGAGCCGCTTGCATGTGAATTCACTCGTCCAAGGTCACAGAGCCAGGAAGGGTCAGAGCCACGATGTGAACTCAGACCTCGCACTCTGGAGCCGCGCAGAGTTGTTCCCCCTTTGCTGTGTGCTGCCTTCAGGGGTCAGGGGCGAGTCCTAGGGCCACCGCTCAGTGCCCTGGTGGGGAGACAAGGGTGGGCACACCGGAGGGAGGGAGGTCGAGGGTGGACACAGAGTGGCTTTCCCTCCTGGTGTGTGTGGCTGCAGGTGCGTGAGCATAAAGCCCACCTTGCTCTCAGAAAAGCATGCCTGTGCCTCGGCAGGTGGCTCTGATGTTCCACCCGTCAGGAGGGAAGCCCAGAGCAGGGCTGTGCACAGGAAATGCTGTTGGTTGCCCGACTGTGTGCTGGGCTGGTGCAGGGGGCAGCGGCTTGGAGAAGGGGCTTGGGAAGGGGGACTTTTGCTTCCTCCACAAATGACAACTGCACCAAAACGAATGTACTTGCCGGCAGTGTGGGCATCCCCCATCACCCAGGCAGGGTCTCAGGCCCCTCCTCCCAAGACCTGTTGGGTCAGAGCTGGCATTCTGGGGGCTGGGGTTGTGGTGCAGTAGGCTAAGCCTCTCCCTGCAGTGCCGGCATCCCCTATGGGCACCAGTTTGAGTCCCGGCTACTCCACTTCCTATCCAGCTCTCTGCCATGGCCTGAGAAAGCAGTGGAGGATGGCCCAAGTCCTTGAGCCCCTGTACCCATGTGGGAGACCCAGAAGAAGCTCCTGGCTCCTGGCTTTGGATCGGCCCAACTCTGGCCGTTGTGGCCATTTGGGGAGCGAACCAGTAGATGGAGGACCTCTCTCTGTCTCTCCTTCTCTCTGTAGCTTTACCTCTCAAATAAATAAATCTTAAAAAAACAAAAACAGGCCGGCGCCGCGGCTCACTAGGCTAATCCTCCGCCTAGCGGCGCCGGCACACCGGGTTCTAGTCCCGGTCGGGGCGCCGGATTCTGTCCTGGTTGCCCCTCTTCCAGGCCAGCCCTCTGCTGTGGCCAGGGAGTGCAGTGGAGGATGGCCCAGGTGCTTGGGCCCTGCACCCCATGGGAGACCAGGAAAAGCACCTGGCTCCTGGCCCCTGCCATAGGATCAGCGCGGTGCGCTGGCCGCAGCGCGCCGGCCGCGGCGGCCATTGGAGGGTGAACCAACGGCAAAAGGAAGACCTTTCTCTCTGTCTCTCTCTCTCACTGTCCACTCTGCCTGTCGAAAAAAAAAAAAAACAAAAACAAAAACAAAAAAAAACCAAAACCAAAACCAAAAAAAACGGACCGACATTCTAGCGAGACACTCAGCAAAGTGAGCATGTCCAAACTCAGCCGCGAGAAGAGCCCTTGGTCCAACCCTGGCTGTGTGTCCGAGTCCCCTGCGGACTTGACAACGCCTCGAAGCATGTGACTTTGCTGGTGTGGGTGTGGGGAAGGGGCACACCGTGCTCAGACCACCATCCTCAGCCCATCGCCCTGGGCTCGCCAGACCACAATGCCTGTGGGCAGTGAGGTTCCAGGGGCGAGAATGTGCCTGCTGCCCAGTGGTCCTGCCCTGACCTCGGGGCCGCATCCTAAGCCACCTGGACTCCTACAGCGGCGACTCTCATTTCTCAACTCTAACACCCTTGTGTCTGCTTCCTCGGCTGCCAGCAGGAGGCCCCCAGAGGCCTGTGACACCCCCAAGGGGAGAATGCCTCGGGTCGGGGGCACCCAGACGTCAGCCTGTAGAGCTGCCTAGGGAGCTCCAGTGGGAGCCAAGGTTGCACGGCCGACTCGAGACAGGCTGGGCTCCAGGTGTCCCCTACCCACCCGGGCACACAAAGGCCCTGCCTCCACACACCTGTGCCTGTTGAGTTCTTGATGTGTTTTTACAAGAAAGATTTATTTTTTATTTGAAAGTCAGAGTTACACAGAGAGAGGGGGGAGAAAGAGAGAGATCTTCCATATGCTGTTTCACTTCCCCAGATGGTTGCAACAGCCAGCTGTGGGCCAGACCAAAGCCAGGAGCCAGGAGCTTCTTCCTGGTTTCCCACACGGGTGCAGGGGTCCAGACACTTGGGCCGTCTTCTGCTGCTTTCCCAGGCCACAGCAGAGAGCTGGATCAGAAGTGGAGGAGCCGGGACTCACACAGGCACCCATATTGGAATGCTGGCACTGCAGGCGGTGGCTTTACCCGCTATGCCACAGCACCTGCCCCCACGCCCGCCTCTGGAATCTGGGGAAGTTGTGACTACTGCACTGATAGAATATTCTGGAAACGATGCCATGACAAGGCTGGGTCATCAGAAGGAGGCAGCTTCCCCTGACACTCACCCTTGGAATCCCATATTGGGAGGAAGCCCCTCCAGCCCAAGGAGACGAGGGAACAGCCCACGAGGAGGGGACCTGAGCCCCCAGGCTGGTTTCAGCCCCCAGCCTTGAGACCTCCGCCCTTGCGGAGCACAGACAAGCCACGCCCACGCAGCCTGTGCACACGGGCAGTGACTCCCGAACACCACTGGGCTCTGCGGTTACTGTCACGCAGCCACAGAAACTGGAAGAGGATCGAAAAGCGCCGCAGATTCTACCCAGTATTTGCAGTATTAAAATACTGGAACGAACCCATGCATTTTTCACCATTTAGTTTAAACATCATCTTCTTAGCAAAGATTACCCCAGACCATCCAAACAGAATTAAAAAAGCAAAGATTTGTGGAAGGTTTACTCTCTGCCGGCTTCTCTCCACCTAGACGTCCCACGTATTATCTCACTTAATCCTCCCAAACACACGGCAAGCTCCACTTTAATAAATACACATTTTTCATTGTTTATTAATTTCTATTACTTGGCTCTGTCTATAAAAATTACATCAATAAATCACCTTGATTTTGGTTCCTACAATAATTTTTATCTATTTAAAAAACTTTTTTCCCCCACAGAACTCGGAAGATATATTTGAACAATTTAAAGCAATTTCATGGCAACAGTGTTGATTTCTCCCCTCTCTGGTTTTATTAGTTCCATTTTGCTGGGGAGGAATTTGAGGCTCATGAAGACAGAGCAGCTAAGCTGAGGCTAAACGGTCCGGGCTGAGCCCTCCCCACCCCTCTCCCTATCGGGACTTGAATTAAAATCCTGCATATGGCCGCGTCATCTCCTGGCAGGCAGCAGGCTCTGAGAGGCAGTTCTGTTCAGTTCCATCCCTAGCAGCTCCTTGCACGACACCTGCACACAGTAGGTGCCCTGCACACAGTAGGTCCTCTCTAAGTCCACCCAATGCCACCATGTGCACAGTTTCTTATTGAGACCCCGGTATGAGTAGGGCAGAGCAAACAGACCAGCAGGTAAGCACTCAGGGACATCCCGCGCAGCTGTGCGGGACGGGGGACAGACTGGGAGGTGGGGGGAGGCTGCCTAGAAGCTGAGACACTAACACGGCCACCACAGCGGGGAGACCTCGACTGAGTTCCTGGCTCCTGGCTCCTGGCTCCTGGCTCTGGCCTGGCTCAGCCCTGGAGACTGAGGACATTTGAGGGAGTGAATCGGCAGGTCGAAGGTTCTCTCTCTTTGCCTTTCAAGAAAGTGACAATGAGTAAAGCAGGCGTGTGCATGTACCTGCGTGGCATCAGGCCAGCGGGAAGGATGTGTGGGAAGGGCAGGGGTGAGACAGAAGGGGTGGACAGCGGGAATGAAAGACGTTCTTTAGGGCGGTAGCGTGGGGTCGTGGGTTTGTTCGGTGGGATGCGCTGATGGAAGGATACGTGGCTGTGTGTACGTGTACGTGGTGTCTGCTTATGTCTACGGAGGGGAGGGTGGCTGTGTGTCTGTCTGCATGGTGGGATGGATGGCTTTATAGCTGCATGGTTGCATGGTGGGATCAGTGCCTGGCTGGCTG
This sequence comes from Oryctolagus cuniculus, assembly GCF_964237555.1. Lineage (NCBI taxonomy): Eukaryota > Metazoa > Chordata > Mammalia > Lagomorpha > Leporidae > Oryctolagus > Oryctolagus cuniculus. The sequence goes on along the minus strand of NC_091448.1, from coordinate 6,599,744 downwards.
TCCGTACGCATGGTGGGATGTTGGGAAGGAAGGCACAAATGGCCTCGATCCAAGTTCTACGCTTGACTGTTCCCCTATGCTCCACCCCCTTCTCAGCATGGCCCCAGGCCCCCAGTGCCCGCCCGTTCTCTCCATTCTGCTTTGCCACAGGTATGCCTGGGAGAAGCCCGCTGCTGGAGCAGGCACCACGTGTGTGCCCACTGCTCCCACACCTGCCCTGAGAGGCTGCTAAGAGGGAGCCCGTGCAGCCAGATGACACGGGGAGAGGGGAGGCGAGGAAGGTCCTCGGTGACAGAGGCTGGGGCCCCGGGGTCCCCTGGGGAAACTCGCTTCCATGCAGCAGGTGCAGGTAAAGCCGCTGCCTGCAGTGCTGACATCCCAGATGGACGCCAGTTCAGGTCCCGGCTGCTCCACTTCTGATCTGGCTCTCTGCTGTGGCCTGGGAAAGCAGTAGAAGATGGCCCAATCCTTGGGCCCCTGCACCCATGTGGGAGACCCGGAACAAGCTCCTGGCTCCTGGCTCCAGATCGGCCCAGATCTGGCTGTTGCAGCCATTTGTGGAGTGAACCAGTGGACAGGAGACCTCTCTCTCTCCCTCTCTCTCTTTGCCTCTGCCTCTCTTTGCCTCTGCCTTTCAAATAAACAAATAAAGTCTTAAAAAAAAGGCAGCGGATTGCTGGGCTGGGGGGGCATGTGCTAACACCACCAACCCAGTGCCCACATCTGGACCACACTCCCTGCAGCACATCTGGTTACACTCTGGTTCTGGCCAGTCTGGGGGGCACGGGATGGTAAGTCATTGTGGTTTACGTGTTTGCTTATAATGAAAACAATGCCTTTCCCTCCGGCCAGAATCTATCACGCCACTGCTTGGTCCACCCATGACTCCTGTCTCATTGGGAGCAACACCCAACGTGGCCACCCCAACAAGGCCCCGTCTCCCCTCATCCGCACTCTGCTCCCGCCACCCAAGTCTGCCTCAGGGCCTTTGCACTTGTTCCCAGCCTGGAGGGGTTTTCTGTCTGTTTGGTTCACCCTTTGCTTCCCTGGGAGACTTCACTCATTGTCACCTCCCCGGAGCAGCCACCATCCGCCACCATATCACACAAGACCCCCGTCCCCTCCCTCTACCCCTTTCTCTGGCTTTATTTTTCCTTACAACATGCGGCTTTTCTTTGAGGGTCTCACCATAGGCAATGCAAGTGGAGTTCAAAAACTTCACAGAAAATGGAATGCAAAGAAAAGCTGATGCTGACACAAACACTCTGAAAGTGAGCATAAAGGGTCTTCCCAGAGTTCGCGGGAACACGTCTGGCAAACACTTGGCACACGTTTCAAATCTGGTGCCCCAACAATAACTCATCTTTTTTTGGAAATATCCTTGTAGTTACTTTCTGACTTAGGTGGAGGGCAGGGATGAGTGTCTCGGCTTTGGCCCCCGCTGCGTCCTTGCTGTCCACGGAGCAGGGACTCCATGGCAACAGCAGGTGCTTCAGGAAGGCTTTAAATTCGGCGTTCAGGAAAGAGCCGTGTTCCAGAAAGAGACCAAGCTGTGGCCCTGAACAGCCTGCACCCCACAGTCACACCTCAGAGAGCGAGCTAAGGCAGCCGGGGCCGTCGGTGGGACCCCTGCCCCGCGAGACTCAGCCGTATTTTCTCGGTGTGGCTGCAATGATGTCTGGTGGCAAGGGCTGCAGGCCAGGATCCAGGATGGACAGGGCCCCTCTGCCCTGTGGCGGCTCGTGGGTGTGTGGGCGCTGGTGTCAGCCGTGGCTGAGGGCTGGGGGCCGCGGCTGGGGGCCCACAGGACCTGGGCGGAAGCTGCTGGCTTGAGGGACCCCGACTGCTGGCTCTCCTGATCCTCCCAGCCTCTCATTCCGCTCAGCCAACGCCAAAATTTACGGTGACTTTAAAAATACAGAGAGGAGACTCTGGGAGGGGACAGGAAGGGGGCCGGGGTGGGGGGAGATGTTTTATTGACTTCTCCTTAATTGCTGTAATTAAAAACAAGTAAAGAATCTTTTTTTAACGACTTTGTCGTTATCATTAGTTGGTAGCACAGCTGCCGTATTAATTTCTCATTAGAACCCAATTCACGATCCCTCTACGGGAGGGGGGTGGGAGCCAGAGGTGGGGCCTGCCTGGCCCAGCATCCCTGGCGAGGGGCTCAGACGGCTGCACCGGGCACAAAGGAACCAAGCAGGGCAGAGCTAGGGGCTTGGAGGGGGGGCAACTGTGCCCCCATGCGTCCCCAGAACTGAGCACAGCTGTGTGAGTGTGAGAGAAGGGGCGGATGCACAGATGGATGGATGTACAGACAGATGGACGGGTGCATGGACATACAGACGGGTGCACGGACAGACGGACGCGTGCATGGGCAGACGGACGCGTGCATGGACAGACGGACGGGTGCATGGACATACAGACGGGTGCACGGACAGACAGGACCAGGGTAAAGTGAGGTGACAGATTTAAGGAGGCCCTCACTCTCTGGGTTGTCCAGGTGCAGGGTGAGAACCCTAGGATGAAGACCTCCTTAAACAGCTCTCCTCAGTGGAGGGTGGGGTGCTGGGTGGACAGGAAGAGAAGGGGTGCCAATGGCAGCTGCAGGACCCCGTTCTGGTGGGCGTCTCCAAGGGATGACAGGTTAGCCCTTCCTGGGAGCTGTCCAGCCTGGGAACCACCTGCCACATTGGTTTGTGTGCCTTGATTCACAGCAGCCCAGCCACGTAGCTGCTAAGAGTAGCACTGGCACAGAGAGGTTGAGGAACTGGCCCTAGGTCACACAGCTTGTGAGACAAGCTGGCATTCGGACCCGAGCTTGTGGCTGGGTCCGTTCACAGCTTCATGCCACCAGGCAGGGGAGACTGAAGGCAGAAATGCCGGCTGTGGGAACTGGGGCCACACACTTGACTCGGAGCTTCCGTGTCCCCAGTCAAGACATGCAGCTCTTAAGACACCTCCCGACCTTCCAGCCCCTTGGATCTGTCCCGGGAGACGCGGAGGAGCGACGCTGCCATGACGACACTGACACGATGGCACGGCAGGATGATCTCCTTGGGCGGGAGCTCGGTTCGGGGCTGTCTCTGATGGTGGCTGCCCTTCCTGCACGCCGGGTGTCGAGCGTGGGGCGAACGCTTAGTGTCTGAGCCGGGAGTGGCCCTGGCTTCTTTAGGGGAACCCTTCTCTCCTCCACACTGTCAACCTAGACGTCGGAGCTGGGACAGATCTCATCTTGCAGACGAGACACCATCCCATCTGGGGCAGGGATGAGATGGGGCTAGAACCTGCGTCTGACCCCCATACCCACGCCCTGCCCACGATGTAGGCTCAAGCGCCACGGCCGGCCTCACGGGGGGCCTCAGGGCTCTGTCTAAGCGTCTCTCATGCACCTGAGTGGCTGACAGCAAAATAAACCACAGGACCGAAGCCCCACCCCCTGGGGCTAGAGGGCGTGTGGACGTGGAACAGTGCAGTCTAGGGGTGTCTCCATGACTTTCTCTTCGAGCCCCGACCCCCACAGGCCACCCCGACCCTCCTCCCACCCACCCCAATTTGATTTTTCTTTTCTGGCCCTCAAGCAGCAGCACGGGGCGGTTTTGGAATCTGGCAGCCGAGGTTCCGATCCCGGCTCTGGAATTCCCCATGGCGTGCCGGGGACGAGGCAAGTGACAGCCGTGCGCAGGGACTCTGCCATCGGTTTCCCGGCTTCACCCCAGGGCTGGGCCAGATGGGAGTTTCCGGGGCTTTCCCAGCCCAGAGGGCCGTGACCTTGGCTTCCACTAAATGGTGTTGTGAGGCGAGGCGCTCCCGGGCCTGCCAAGCTGCCTGCAGTGTCAGCCGCCCCTCAGTGCTGCTACGGGCGGTCCCCCTCCCTGCTCCCCCTCCCGCCCCATCCAGAGGCTCCCTGGTGCTCTGCTCGGGGCCTGGAATGTCAGGAGCACAGGTTCCCAGCTGCAGGGGCTCAGCACGTGACATGGGCGGGGGGCGGGTGCAAGGACGTTACGGTGACAACCAAGCCTGGCAGGCCATCTGGCCCCTGTTGATGGCGGAAGGAACAGGGCCTGGAGCCCCCCATGTGTGGCGGCCGAGGGGCAGGGGAAGGAGCCGCGCCCCGCTCTGTGTCTGGCAGGGCTGCCGTTTGCTGTGGCCGGCTCCTCCCCCTGGGCTGAGTGCACCTGTGGCTCCCAAGGCACTCTGGGGCTCCTGTGTGGGCGCTGGCTGGGTGCTGTGATACACCTGAGCCTGATGGGACAGCAGGTCTCATTCAATATATTCCACAGATGCGGGACCTGAGCTGCGGGGGCTCAGAGACGTTCAGTCACTCCCCTGGGGTCACGAGCCACCAAGGGCACAGCCAGGATTCAAACGTCGTCGTGGTCTGACTTGAAACCCCGCCCCCTCCATGAGGCCACGCTGCCTCCCCGGGTTGGGGACGGGCTCCCTCCCCAAGTCCTTTCACTGCACCCTTGACTCAGCAACTGATCAGGGCCTGAGCCTCGCTCGGGCATTTGGGCCAGGAGCCTGCACATCATGGCCACACAGGGTCCTCCTTGCCAGCCTCACTGTGGGGTCCAGGACCCTTGGAGCCGGCAGTGCGGGGAGAGAGAGCGCAGGGTAACCCCTCCTGGAGGGGCCGCGCCGGGGCAGAAGTTAGGGTGTCAGGCAGCACGGGTGCCCCCAGCGGCTCCTCATCCTGCTCGCAGGCTGGGAGCCCTCACGGGCAGGCCCAGGTCAGCCCGAGGCGCAGGGAAACACCAGGCGCCCCTCGGTCCTTATCAAGTCCTGTGTCCACGACAGGTGCACCTCGCTGCGTGCCCTGTTAGAGGTCTGACACTACCACCCTCCAGCTCGGGGCAGGAGGGCACTGATGGGGCGAGGGCAGAGAGCAGGCCCAGGAGTGGCTCCCGTGCTGGGTTTGTGCGTAGTGAGCGCTTGTTTGCCTGCTGCAGCCCAGAAGGCGGCGCTGCGGCCGCCGTCCCTGACCTCCGGGCCTTTTCCATTTTCACACAGTCCAGGGAGTCAACGTCCTCTCACCTCGGAACTCTCAACGCCACAATGTTTTCTCCAGAGCCAGGTACCCCCTCCCCACCCCTCCCAGCCCAGGCGGAACCGTGTCCACAGCGTGGACTGATGGCGTTTCCAACAGTGTGTGTGTACTCACACATGTGTGTGTGCACACTCACACATACACACTCGTTCTCTCCTGCACACAGGTGTACAAACGTGAACCAACCCAGGCAGGCACATCCATGCAGGTACATGTGTGCACACACGTGTGAGCACGTACTTGGACACGTGCGTATGCACGCCCTTGCATACACACACATGCTTGTGACATGCACAGGTGCATATGGAATCCAGAATACTGATCCAGACACACACAGATACACACACACTTGTTCCCTCCCCCACACACGTGAGCAGAAGCACTGACCCACGCACACCCCTGCGTGCACGCAGTCTCCCTGGCCCCTGGACTCTCACGCCGGCTAAGGGAAGCTCCCCGGGTGGCCTCCAGGCCCCCAGCTGCCCAAGGCCCCTCCGTGTAATTCTAGGCTTTTCGGCTGCATGTCGCCTTTAGTGCCTATGTACCGGAAGTCCCTCCCCAGCTCTGACCATGGCTGCTCTCATGATCATCACCAACATTCTAGGCCTTGATTGAGATTTTCTTTTAGCTTCCCCTCCCCCAGGCCTCTCCCTGGAGCAAGCCCGCCCCTGGGCTGAGTCAGTGCCTGCCCCGTGGGCCCAGGTGAGAATGCGTCCTTTCTTGTCTTTCATTCCCCAGGCTCACTAAGGGTGCCCAAGTTCCCAAGTCCCGCAGCACAGCCGGGCCCTCTCCCGGCAAGAAACCCCATGGGGAAGAGGCCCCCCGTGGGCCTCGTTTCTGGCACACAGCACCTTCTCTGGGAGGGGTGTTGGGGGAAAGTGGTGAGGGCAGTTGCTGGCAGCCGCTGGGGTCCTTGTCCCTTCCTCCCCATCAGGGAGCCCCTGTGGGGACTGGTGCCATGGGCAGGGCTCCGTGAGCATCTCCCACTTTGCTCTCTGCCCACAGGGGCCTTCGCAGACCCCAACTCATCATCCCCCTCCCCCACTGTGGGTTACAGCACCCACTGAGGCTTCCTGTGGAGCCCTGCGCACTGTTACTGCTTTAGGCTGAGTGAGCTGGAGGATGCAGAAACCAGGGCACAGGGACCCAGGAGTCCTGTGGCTGGGGAGGTCTCGGCTGCTGGGTTTAAGATCCCCTCCCCAAGTATGAGGCTGACCCCAGAGGAGACCCTCAAAGCAGGCAGCAAGACCCCCTTTAAAACACAAACCACACAGGGCCTGAGCTGTGGCATGTACAAACCGCCGCCTGCAGTGCCGGCATCCCATATGGGCGCTGGTTCGATTCCCGGCTGCTCCACTTCCGATCCAGCTCTCTGCTATGGCCTGGGAAAGCAGTGGAGGATGGCCCAAGTCCTTGGGCCCCTGCACCCACGTGGGAGACCCGGAAGAAGATCCTGGCTCCTGGCTTCGGATCGGGACAGCTCTGGCTGTTGTGGCCATCTGGGGAGGGAACCAGCAGATGGAAGACCTCTCTCTCTCTCCGCCTCTGTCTCTCTGTAACTCTGCCTTTCAAATCAATAAATGATTTTATTTATTTATTTATTTATTTATTTATTTTTTGACAGGCAGAGTGGACAGTGAGAGAGGGAGAGAGACAGAGAGAAAGGTCTTCCTTTGCCGTTGGTTCACCCTCCAATGGCTGCCGCGGCCGGCGCACTGCGGCTGGCGCACCGCGCTGATCCGCAGGCAGGAGCCAGGTGCTTCTCCTGGTCTCCCATGGGGTGCAGGGCCCAAGCACCTGGGCCATCCTCCACTGCACTCCCTGGCCACAGCAGAGAGCTGGCCTGGAAGAGGGGCAACCGGGACAGAATCCGGCGCCCCGACCGGGACTAGAATCTGGTGTGCCGGCGCCGCAAGGTGGAGGATTAGCCTAGTGAGCCGCGGTGCCGACCATCAAATCAATAAATAAATCTTAAAACAAAACACAAAACCCCACAAACCACAGTGCAGTCAAGGGCACTGACGAAGTCACCCTCTCCTGGACTGAAGGGTCCTGGGGAGCTCTCGACACTCTGCCGTGTGTGCACAGTCACAGAGCCAGCAGACGCGCCTGGCACTGGCCCGCTGGTGACCTGGGGAGCTCCTGCCACTGCCGGGCCTTGGTTCTACCAAGTGTAAAATGCGGGGACTGAGCCAGACAAGCACGAAGCGCCACTGCCAGCACCCATGGTGTGGGAAGCCACGGCTGGATCTGACTTTGTCCAGAATGTGGCCGGTGGGTGTGGCCCCTGCCGAGCCCGCCTGCCCCAGACCCCGCCCTGGCCCTACCCTGCCCCAGTGGTACTTACAGGCCACCTGCACCTCGGTTTGCCGCTGCAGCAGGGCCCCCATCCGGTTCCTCACGATGCATCGGTAGAAGCCAGCGTGGGTGCGGTCCAGGCTGGTGATCATGTACCTAGGAGAGGGAGGAGACGCCAGTGAGCAGGGGTGCAGAGGTCAGACTGGGTTCAGAAGTCAGAGGTCATTAAGTGCCCCGCTACAGGAATGAAAAGCACCAGGAAGCTCTAGGCTCTCGTCCATCATCCCAGGGAGGTCCTTCCCGAAGGCAATGAGGCCTTTGCTTGTGCCTGAGACCTTGACTCTGCCCGTGGCCAGGCCGCCTAGGGCTGTGTCAGCTCCGCTGGAGGCTGCTGTCCTCAGCCCGTGACCCACAGGTGACAGCGTGGGGCCTCCTGTGGCCAGGCACCGGCCTGTGCTGTAAATATAAACTGAAATGGTGGAGGGGACAGAGGCAGGGGAGTTCACATGTCTCCCACACTCTCTGCATCAGTCCTTTCTTAAAACTACAGACAGCTCTGCTGGGGCCCGGACAGGGCAAGGCCGGAGGCGGCTGGGCCAGACAGGCTGGTGTGCGGTCGGTGAGGGCCCTCGGCTGGGGTGCCTGGCACCAGCAGGCCACTTGGGAGCCCTCTCCGGGGACACTTGTTACCACGGGGCACCGGAGACAGGTGGCTGGAGAACAGGTATATGCTGTGTGCACCTGGCTGAGAAGCAGCCATGGGGAGCTTCTGACAGTGAGACGGGGTGAGGGGCAGGGGCCAGGGGCTACATCTCCCAGGGGCCCCTCGGTGATCATCTTTCCCATCCTTGGAAATGGCCCTTCAGGGCCCTCAGAGGAACAAGGGGTTTGGGCCCAGGGCACTGCTCCCTCATCCTCGAGTGTCCTAGGATTTGCCCAACCTCATCACCAACAGCAGCTGGAAACGCCAACTCTGGCATGAAGCAGCCCACTCCCTGGGGATGTCAATTTTGTCTACAGGAGTCCTGGCCAGGGCCCATCATAACCATCACCACCACCACCACCACTGGCACCAGTGTCACCATCACCACCCTTACCTACATCATTATCACCAACATCACCATCATTACCTCCACCATAAGCAGTCACCATCACCAATATCTTTTTTTAAAAGATGTATTTTCTTTATTTGAAAGACAGAGTTACAGAGAGAGGTAGAGACAGAAAGAGAGGTCTTGCATCCGCTGGTTCACTCCCCAGATGGCCGCAACGGCTGGAGCTGCGCTGATCCGAAGCCAGGAGTCAGCAGCCCCCTCAGGGTCTCCCACGCGGGTGCAGGGGCCCAAAGACTTGAGGCATCCTCCACTGCTTTCCCAGCAGAGAGCTGGATCGGAAGAGGAACAGCCGGGACTAGAACCGGTGCCCATATGGGATGCCAGCGCTTCAGGCCAGGGCATTAACCTGCTGTGCCACAGCGCAGGCCCCAATCATCAATATCTTCCCAACGATGACACAACTCCCCCAACAGGAGCGCCCTGTCGACATCAGACACTGGATCAAGTGCTTTGCATGCATTTTTTTCATTTCACACAGCAGTTCCCAGACTATTGGATATCATGGACCAGTAGCACTTAAAAAAAATGGGATTGGCATGATTGTCAACTTTTTACTTTCTCAAGATCATTAAAACCAGCCAACCAAAAAAGCAAACAAACATTCAAGCAACACACACGGAAATAAAAATAAAGACTAATATTAAAAAGTGCCAGGGAAAGAAAAATAAATAGAAATAATCAATATTTTGTTTAAAAAGGACATTTCTGGGAAGACAATAAGAAACCTAATACCAGCATACAGGCAGTTTTAACCATTTTCTAAATTTAAATTTTATTCAAAGCCCACAACAACAGCCTGGCTTTTCTTATTTTATATGCACCGTCGCAAAGCATACGGTTAGCGTTTGAGAGCCTTTGACTTAAATCTCCACACTAACCCAACGGGGGGGGGGGGCTCTTGGAGGTGCAGAGCTGAGGTTCAGAGGTATCCTGGCATCAACCTGTAGTTCCCCCTTGGGAAGAGGCGGGCCTAGGACCCGAGGGCCCTTCTGACTGCCAGGCTGGTGGTGCGCCGTTCAACAGTGGGACCGCATCTTCCGTCCTGGGCCTGCAGGTGCGTCACTCACAGCTGGGCACGTGTAGAGTTGGCTCTGGCCCTGCTAGATCAATCAGAACCTGCTGGCTGCCAGGTCCCCTGTCTCTGCCAACAACTGCAGTTCTTCTCTGCTCTCTGCTACCGTGCACAGCGGGATGATGGAGAGACAGCAGGTGTACCAGCTCTGGAACTCCACTCCGGTCTCTCCATCCTCAACGCCATCCCAGGCGCTCCTGCTTTCACTGCCCTGGGGCAAGGGGAGGCAACTCTGGGGAACTGTTTGCCCCTCTGAAGCTGTGGGGCGACCCTGAGCGGGGAGACGGCAGGCAGGACGGGCCGGGGAAGCTCTTTAGCTTTGAAAACAGTCAGATCTTGTGACTGAGCACCAGGGAGAGGCAATGAATAAAAATGGCTCAAAAAAACAAAAAAACAAAAAAACAAAAAACAAAAAAACAAACCAAACAAACCACCCCCGAGAAGATGCACAACCTCTGTGTTCATGAAAGGGATTCACAGCGAAACGAGGCAACGTCTGCACGTCAGACTGCTGAAGAGTTGCAGGTACGGTCCAAGCCAGCACCGGCCAGAGGGAGGGGAGGGAGGCGCGCCCTCAGCTCTGTTGGTGGTACTGCAAATTGGTGCAGCCCTTGGGGCAGGATCTATCAGAATCAGAATATGCAAGCTTCTGACCCAGGAGCTGCACCCCTGGGAGCTGGCCTTTTCCATCCACTTGCAACAATGTGGGGGGAGAAAAAATATGTTCCAGGATGTTCACTGTAGCGTCGCTTGTAATTGCCAAGGTCAACGAATCAGAATTGGAAGCAACTGAAACGTCCATCAGAATGGGACCGGATCAATAAACGATGCCGCAGCCACAGATGGAATGCAGAACAGCTACCTGGGCTGAAAGAGACTTCTCCAGGATACACAGCAAGCTGAAGACTGGGTAAACAGGAGGGAGCGAGAGGCTACACAGTGATAACACAGTGGCTGTTAAAGGATCTAGCCTACCAAATGCTTAATGTTTTGGAACATGCAAACCGACCCACCAAAAGTAATTTGCTTGTTGCAAAAACAGTGTTAAAGTATACTGTGATGACAAGATACTGCTTGGTATGATACAATCTGGGTAAACTGAAACAGTGTCTATACTTACATGTGTATGTACACAAATGTGCATATGCAAATGTATTCATATGCACACCGGTATGCGAATAACATTTTTAAAAAAGATTGATTAATTTGAAAGGCAGAGTTACAGAGAGAGAGAGAGGGAGAGACAGAGAGAGATTTCCTATCTGTTGGTTCACTCCCCAGATAGCCATGATTATCAAGGCTGAGTCAGCAGGAACACCATCTGGGTCCCCCATGTGGGTGGCAGGGGTCAAGTCCTTGGGTCATCCTCTGCCGCCTTCCCAGGCGCATTAGCGGGGAGCTGGATTGGAAGCGGAGTAACTGGGACTTGAACTGGCGCCCATATGGGATGCCGGCGTCACAGGCTATGGCTCACCCTGCTGCACCCCCACGCAGGCTCCACACCTAGCAATTTTTGGGGTGGGTATTCCACAACACGCCACCCCTCTGGGAGAGGAATCCGGGTTGGGGAGGGAGGGAAGCTCCTGCTTCTTAACTTTATGTCTTTCCACGCCATCGGAATTTTCTTTATCGTACGCATATATTGCTTTTATTTTAAAAAATAAAGTTTAAAAAATGCACTTCATGCACATAATTTAAGTACACATTATAAAGAGTGCTCCAGGGACTCATTGGACCTGAATCTGTTTGCTGATGGCAGTGGTATGTGGTGAAATATAAACTTTAATAAAAGTCCATTTCTGCAGAAGGCTTGCGGTCCGTTTGCTCCAGCCAGGACCCCCCCACACTGCCCCTGGGCCCCCAGGAAGGCTGCTGGGCTGTCCCCCCCCGCGGTGTAAGGCGCAGCCGTCTCGTTCCTGCCTCCTTCTCCCAGAGCTGCTACTCCCTGGCTTCCTGTCTGGGAGAACCTATTTCTGGCTTGCAAGCAATATTATTTAAAGCAACAGTTCTGCCCACTGCCTTTCCACCAGGAAACCCGCTCCACTCCACCCAAATGGCTGCTCTCGGCTCCCTGCATCCCAGGCAGTACAAGAGTGCCGGGGTCTGCGACTCCAGCCCGCTTTGGGCCTCCCTGATGTTGACAGTAACAGTTCTCATTATCTCTACCGTGTTCCCTCGGTCCCCGGCTCTGCCTGCCCCACCCGCCATGGCTGCCAGCCTAGCAGGGAGCCAGAGGAGCCCAGCCCTGCCCAGGTCTGTCCCAGGGACAGGGGGATGGATGAAATGACCTCTGCAGGAGGCCTGCATGGCCAGCAGGGCCCATGTGTGACGCATCCAAGGGTAAGTGTGGTGTTGGAGAAGCTCCGGGACTTCCAAGCCGAGGAGATTTCGGCTTGCCTTCACTCTTGCTCTTTAGGGTGTGTCCTGGACAAGTTTTGGAACCTTGCAAGCCTCAGTTTTCCCATCTGTAAGATGGGAGTGATGATGGCCATCTTTATTTTTTTTCTTTTTCTTTTTTTGACAGGTAGAGTTATATATATATATATATATATATATATATATATATATAGAGAGAGAGAGAGAGAGAGAGAGAGAGAGAGAGAGAAAGGTCTTCCTTCCATTGGTTCACCCCCCAAATGGCCACTGCGGCCGGCGCTGTGCCAATCTGAAGCCAGGAGCCAGGTGCTTCCTCCTGGTCTCCCATGCGGGTGCAGGGCCCAAGCACTTGGGCCATCCTCCACTGACTTCCCGGGCCACAGCAGAGCTGGCCTGGAAGAGGAGCAATCGGGACAGAATCCGGTGCCCCAACCAGGACTAGAACCCGGTGTGCCGGCGCCGCAGGCGGAGGATTAGCCAAGTGAGCTGCAGCACCGGCCAATGATGGCCATCTTTGACTACAAGCATTCAAAGAGATCCTGGGCATAGATGGCTGCCCCATGGCAGGTGGTGTGCAAGTGTTCATCCAATGCGGGAGTGGGAGTGGAAGGTATGGGGAGAGGGTGGGAGGCTCAGACAGCAAGGCAGAGAGGGCACGAGAGCCCTGGCCTGGAGCGGGGATCCGGCACAGCCTCCCCGTCAAGCGCAGGAGAGCACGGAGCCCCTGCCTTCACCTTGCAGCCTGGCAGCCCTCTTCCTCGCACAGCCGGCAGGTGGACTGGCCCGAGCCTGGATCTTCCCCAGGGACAGGCAGCAGGAAGTAGGGATGCAGCAGCCCCTGCCTGGCTGACCCAAAACCTCATGCCCCCTCCAGGAGGAGGTGTCACAGGGGTGTGGCCCGCAGGGGCTGGTGCGCACCTGGACTCAGCCCCATCAGGGTCCTTCTTAAAGGCTCACGTCACCCTAGGAAACGCAGTCGCCTGATTGAAAGCCTAAGAACTACAAGACACCCTGGTGCCCCAGCCACATCCCCGACCTCCGACACACACGGCAGAAACCTCTGGGGTTAGCTCCTTGGGCATCTTTCCGGAAGTTCTTTATGCAAATGCAAGCAAGTCCCCGGTTCTAAGCTCCCTCTGGTCTTATGAACAGGGGGCAGGACCTCCGTCCTCACGCCCTGCTCTGCGCCTTCCTTTGTGCAGTGAGAGCCTTCCTGGCCGTTCATGGAGCTTGCTTGGGCTTTTCTGACAGATGCAGAGTGTGGGGAAATCTGGAAGAAGGGGCCGGGGGCAGAGTGAAGCCTCAGGGGCAAGGCTTGGGACTGGAGCAGCAGCGGGCAGCGAGCCCACACCCGTCCCCCTCATCTCCACCACACGGCGTCAGGACCCTGTCTGCTCCATCCACTCTTCCCACATGAAGGCAGGGGCTCGGGGCAGAGGGCACAGGCCCAGGGTGGGAGATAAACTGGGACAGATAATTGGATTTTTAGAGACAAGAGCAGAGCAGGGGAAAACAGCTGCCTAACAAGTGTGGCATCATCTGTGGCCCCCGCGGAGACGCGCGCTGCCCTTTGTGGTTCGAGTCCTTGAGTGTCACAGCTGATATTTAAAATGATTCTTACTCACATTAAATAAGATATTTCAACTCCACGAAGCTGTCAGGAGCTGATGCGGACACCAGAAATAACAGGCACCCTCTCCTTGTGTTGTCCTCGCTAATAAATCAGACGCCAGGAGATGCACACGGCGATGCTCACGCGGACCAAGGGTGTGCACGCATGTGCGCAGGCACACGCAGGGCCCATGTATGCACACCACCACATGCACATGCACACCCATGCACACTGCTGCGTATGCACACACACACTCATTAAACCTACCACATGCAAACTCATACATGCAAGGTATGTGTGGACTCACCTATCTGAACTCACACGTGTGCATGCATCCATCACACGGCTATGCAGACATCCACACACATGCGTGCATGTGCAATACCATGAGCTTGCACACACAGCCACACAGCTGCACGCATGCTTGCACCAGGCCTCCTCCCGCCCCCAAGTGCTCAGGGAGAGAAGACAGCAGAGCAGCCACATCCACTGGGGGCTGTGCCTGCTGCCTGCAGGTGATGCGGCCGACGGTTGAGGCCAATGCAGAGCTGGGCCACGGGCGCAGGCTTCCTTCTCTTGTCCCCTGGGCACTCAGGCAGTGGACAGGAGGGGCAGTAAATGCAGGGGGAGGTGCGTGCCCACGTGTGTGTGTGTCCTCAGACACCTGTGGCCACACACTGAGCTCTTTCGGCACCAGGACATTCAGGTGGGGCTCAAAGAACTGGTCGCTGCGGAGGTGGCCAGAGAGAAAAGGATGGCTCTGTACTGTGCGTCTGCCTCTACAGAGCTCTGCCAGGGTGTGCGGGGGGATTTCGAGGGAAAAGGCGACGTCCCAGATAGTAAATGAAAGCAATAACATACCTGCATGTAATGCAGATAAGAATTCTGACTCTAAGGAATGGCACAATTCTAAGGGCTTTAACATACAGCACCTCATTTAATTCTCGAAATACTGAAGGAGGCAGCTCACAGACATCGGGGCTCAGAGACAGGCAGGACGTGCCCGAGGCCACACAGCTGAGAAGTCCTGTCTGCACAGGGCCAGTGTGCACCTGCACCGGACGTGTGGGGCGTCTCACACCAGGTCTGCCTTGAAGAAGGGCAGTTTGGCTGTGCACCTGCCACCCCCACCCCCCACAGACCGTCTGGGATAGACACCACTAAGGAGATTTCTGAGCAGGGCCCGAGAATTTGATCTGGAGCATGTCAATCAAAACTGCTGCCCAGGAGTGGCCAGTCCAGCAGCAGCAGCAGCAAAGGAGCTCAGGCAAACCCTTCAGTGACTCCTCGGACTGTGGGCGGAGGCGCAGGTACGGGAGGGGTGAGCTCTGATGCCTAGGACCATGTGGGCTCAGGCGTGTGGAGTGCCCACTGCCACAGCCGTAAGGATGTGAGCTCATGGCGGGTGCAGAGGTGGGGGGAGAGAGAGCGATCGAGGGGGAGGAGAAGTCGGGGGGCCGGGGATGACGTCAGGATGCACCCCTGGTGAGGGTGATCCAGGAGCAATTTCTGCTCTTCTATTTTCAGCAACTTCCCTCCTGGGCTCTAATTTCCCTCCCACACCTTCGCCGAGAGTGTGACCTGCACACGGCCGCGTCTTTCCGCTCTGGGGCTCTCGGGGAGCAGCAGGCTAAGGAGGAGGGGCGGGGCCGAGAGAGGACAGGAGAGTGATGCTGCCGAGAGACTGGGAGGGGCGGGGGCGCCCAGGAGAGGCAGCACCATCTTCCAGAGTCCCCGCAGGGCTGGGCAGGGGACGCGCTCGTCCCTCATTGAGGACAGACACTGGGACATTGAAGGACATGCTGGCCTCTCGGCGAGGGGCTTGGGCACAGCGACCCCCGCCCGCAGCCTCCAGCAGGCTGGAGGGGTGGACTACGGTGGGGAGAATGGGGAGAAGCCCCGGCTCAGACTGCGAAAGTCGATTTTAAGGATCAGCCTGGCTGGGCTCAGGGTGCCCAGAGAGCTGGTGGCACAGGACTTGGGGTGTGTCTGGGACTGTGTTCCTAGGGGAGACTGGCACGTGACTCACCGGACTCAGAAAAGCAGCAGCCCGCTCCAGTGTGTGTGTGTGGACTCACCCTAACCTGTTGAAGGCCTTAATAGAACAGAAAGTCCCGGGCCGGCGCTGTGGCTCACTAGGCTAATCCTCCGCCTTGCGGCGCCGGCACACCGGGTTCTAGTCCCGGTCGGAGCGCCGGATTCTGTCCCGGTTGTCCCTCTTCCAGGCCAGCTCTTGCTGTGGCCCGGGAGTGCAGTGGAGGATGGCCCAAGTGCTTGGACCCTGCACCCCATGGGAGACCAGGAGGAGCACCTGGCTCCTGCCTGCGGATCAGCGCAGATCCATAAGAGGCTGGGGGCCCACGTGCCAGAAGGCGGCTTCCAAGGAGACACAGCCTGTGGCTTGACTGCCTCCCTTCTGATGGGCACTCGGCTGCAGGAGTGGAGGAGGAGCCTCAGGGTCTCTCCAAGACCGCCCCTCCCCGGGCCTGTGGCATGGCCTGGGCCTCCCCCAGGAGATGGGTTCTTGGGTCCCGTGGCCAGTGAGAGGGCTGGCTGTGCTACTGAGCCGGGGGCAACGCAGTGAGACAGCCCAGGCTTGGGGTGCTCAGGGAGGGTCTCTGTCGGCCGTGACTTTCGGGGCCCGTTAGCTGCTGTCAGAATAAGCAAAGGACTTCATGAAGTGGTTCTCCCTCAGCCTGGAGCTCCCCAGGTGTCTGCCTGGGGAGAAAGCAGGGGAGGAAGGGGAGGAGGCCAGCAGGGGAGACAAGGGTGGGGCTGGGCGTGGAGATGACAGCACCGGGCACTTGGCAGGTTCAGGCAGGCGGGACTGTCACTGCTTGGGAAATCACACAAGGACCCCCCCTGCCCCCGACAGCGACCACACCCCCAGCCACAGCTTCTGAGCCCGACACCAGCCAATCCATTCTCCGGTTCTTTCTCCCATTCTCCACTCCTCATTTTATAGCCAAGGGGCCTGGCTCAGAGAGGTTTCCTTTCCTGGCCAAAGTCATCCTGCGAGGAGGCAATTCGATGTCAGGCCCAACTGACCCAAAGGTGTCCTTGCCCCACGCCTGCCCCCTTCCCAGTCCGGGAGCCTCGGTCCCACTCTGGTCCTTTCTCCTCTGCTTGTTCTTGCCTTGCATTACAGAGAGAAACCCCCTGGGGGAGCTGCCCACGCCTTCTCCCAGGAGCTGTGTCTGGGGGGGGGGGTCTCCGGGGTGCGGAGTGGTCACTGCTCAAAATGGGGAAGGAAACAGACGCTTCCTCAAGCTCCCGTGGCCGCTGTGGTTGGGAACTTCCCCCAGAGCTCCCCACGCCAGGCCCTGGTCCCAGGCTCCCGCACCTGCCTCAAGTTCACTATGATCCTTTCTGTGCCGACGGAGATCACAAAGAAACCACGTGAAAACCAGCCGATGACAGCCGGCGTGGAAATCAGGCCTCAGGACCCCAGTGGCCTGGGTTTCGTGGCCTGGTCATGGCGGGCGGGTGGGCAGGTGGATGGGCAGAGCAACCCCAGGGCTGGGCTCTGTCCCCTGTGTGCAGGGCAGAGGGCTGCCTCCAATGGCCTCTGCCCCCAGAGACTTCAGGAAGAAGCGGCCTCTTGATGAGAGGCCCGAGTGCTGGGAGCGCTGGGCCACGTGGCTTCCTCCCCGTCCATAGCTGGTGGCTTCCCTGATGGCCAGGCCTGGCTGGTTTGGGGGACGCCGGTTTGCTGTGAGGAAGTGCTCTTACAGGACAAGGGTCTCCCACAGCTCGGTAGGTCTGAAGTCTGAAACCGCAGAAGTTGAGGGCACTGGGCTCTCTCCAGCGGCGCTGGTGGGGGAGCTGGGGTTCCTGCCTCCACTCCTCCAGCCCAGTGTCTGTGGCTGCACGGCTCCCTTCTCGCCTCCATGGCCACGCGGCTGCTCCCTCTGCGAGCCTGTCTTCTCTCCTCTGCGGCTCCCTCCTCCACTCCCAAGGACAGCACCATGCTAGATTTAGGGCCCCCCCTGCTCCAGCAGAATCTCATTGTGACTGATGACACCCTGATTTCCAAATCAGGGCACCTTCTGAGGCTCGCAGGGCTAGAACAGCAGTGTAGTTTTTTGGACACAATGCAATGAGCAATGGAATCTCCAAGCATGCTCTTCAGCCCAGAGCTGAGCCTCAAGTCTTGGGGTGACTGAGAAACTGGGGTGCATGGGACTGGGGTGGGTGTGCACAGTGAGGGAAAACGGGGTCTGTCCTAAGGGAGAGGGAGACCGGGAGGTGAGCACTGGTGCCGGCAGAGGCTGGGGGATCTGAGGGAAGCAAAGGCTTCTGGGAGGAGGCGCTGTCCAAGGTAGTGGTGAGAAGAAAGCAAGGATGGTTCAGGGGTGCCAGGCATGATGAGTGGATGTCAGAGTCAGAGATTTCTTTTTTTTTTTTTTATTTTTTTGACAGGCAGAGTGGACAGTGAGAGAGAGAGAGACAGAGAGAAAGGTCTTCCTTTGCCGTTGGTTCACCCTCCAATGGCCGCTGCGGCCGGCGCACTGCGGCCGGCGCACCGCGCTGATCCGATGGCAGGAGCCAGGAGCCAGGTACTTCTCCTGGTCTCCCATGGGGTGCAGGGCCCAAGCACCTGGGCCATCCTCCACTGCACTCCCTGGCCACA
The DNA here is from genome assembly GCF_964237555.1 of Oryctolagus cuniculus. Lineage (NCBI taxonomy): Eukaryota > Metazoa > Chordata > Mammalia > Lagomorpha > Leporidae > Oryctolagus > Oryctolagus cuniculus. The sequence continues at coordinate 6,581,588 of NC_091448.1, read as the reverse complement.
GCAGAGGGCTGGCCTGGAAGAGGGGCAACCGGGACAGAATCCGGCGCCCCGACCGGGACTAGAACCCGGTGTGCCGGCGCCGCTAGGCGGAGGATTAGCCTAGTGAGCCGCGGCACCGGCCCAGAGTCAGGGAGGGAGTCATTGAATGTGGCACTGAGCAGAGCAGGAGTGGGCCCCTAAGGACATAGGACCATGCTGACGGGACTCTGCAGGGGCGGGAAACACATAACTGCAAACTTCAGCCCACTGGCCAAATCCTCACTAGAGTAGGGGCAATGAGAGTAGTTTGTACAGTGTTCGCTGTTGGACAAACGCAAGAGAAGAATGTCCCATGAAAGGTGAAAATCACATGGGATTCAGACCTCGGCATCTGTAAGTTAAGTTTAGGGGAGCACAGCCAGCTCCCTTCTCTGGCACCTCGTCCAAGGCCTCCTTGGAGCTGTATGGGCAGAGTGGAGGCAGCAGTCCCAGCCGACCGTCCAGCGCTCAAAGTCCCCAGGCTCTACCTGGCCCTTCGCAGAAGGCGTCTGCCAGGCCCTGGTGTGAAGCAGTCAGATCTACCTTTGTACCAAGATCTCTGACTGCAGGGTGATGGAGACTGACAGGTGTCAGTCAGGGCCAAAGGCTTGGGCACTAATTTGGTCACTGCCACAGACCAGGGGAGGGACGGTGCGGCTGACCACGTGAAAGGGTGCCAAGGGTCAGGGGGAGGGGTGAGGGGGTTGCTGAGGCTAAGGTAGGAGCCCTGGGGTAGAGGGACGGTGTCAGGGGTTACAGCTGGCTGGGGAGGGAAGGGGGTGAGCAGATGGGAGTGCCTGGTCTGGGGGTGAAAGGGAGAGAAAGGTGGAGATGCGAGACGTGGAGGCTGGGGCTGCAGCGTGGCGGGTTAAACCACTACTTGCAATGCCAGCATCCCAGACTGGGGCGCCCAGTCCCGGCTGTTCAGTTTCCGATCCAGCTCCCTGCTAATGTGCCTGGGAAAGCAGTGGAAGCCTGCCACCCACGTGGGAGACCCAAATGAAGTTCCTGACTCCTGGCACTGGCCTGGCCCAGCCCTGGCTGTTGTACCCATTTGGAGAGTGAACCAGCAGATGGAAGATTCTCTCTCTCTCTGTCACTCTGCCTTTCAAATACATAAGTAAACCTTTTAAGAAAACAGATGTGAGACTTGGACAAGTTCAAACATTGGTGGAGGGGACTGGTTAGAAGTGGAGAGAAGGGGCCAGTGCCGCAGCTCACTAGGCTAATCCTCTGCCTTGCGGCGCCAGCACACCGGGTTCTAGTCCTGGTCAGGGTGCCGGATTCTGTCCCGGTTGCCCCTCTTCCAGGCCAGCTCTCTGCTGTGGCCTGGGAGTGCAGTGGAGGATGGCCCAAGTGCTTGGGCCCTGCACCCCATGGGAGACCAGGAGAAGCACCTGGCTCCTGCCATCGGATAGGCGCAGTACGCCGGCTGCATCGTGCCAGCCGCAGTGGCCATTGGAGGGTGAACCAACGGCAAAAGAAGACCTTTCTCTCTGTCTCTCTCTCTCTCACTGTCCACTCTGCCTGTCAAAAAATAAAATAAAATAAAAAAGAAGTGGAGAGAAGGGCAAGGGATAGAGCCAGTTCCTAGGGGCGAGGGGGGGTCTGGGGTCGTGAGCCCAGGTGGAGCCGCCGTCCCTGGCAGGAGAAGTGGGGTGGGCATGGAAAGTTGAGGCAGGAAGAGGCAGGAATTTCTTACAACGGCTCCCATTCCGCAGGGAAGGCACAGGGAGGAAAAGGAGGGGATCTGGGCGACATGGAGTTTGGAAACCACAGCAGTGGGAGAAGGCCCAGGTGAGGTCAGGACCTTGGACAGTTCTTGCAGCCCTGCCTGGCAGCCTTGAAGGATTGGGAAGGTCGAGCGTGGGGATGGCACGAGGCTGGGGATGGCGCGAGGCTGGGGATGGCGCGAGGCTGGGGTTCCTCCAGGGACCCCGAGGCAAGACAGCTGGAGGCAGTGGCAGGAGAGCAGCTGAGCTGGCGCCACCCTGGTCTGCCCATGAGGGAACAGGTGCAGCCACACTGAAGCTGATGTGGGGGAGTGAGTGAGGGGCTGGCGACTTTCCACAGCCTTGTCACTGGATGCGTAGCATGGGGGCTGCAGAACGGGACCCCCAGGGAGCAGGCTGGAAAAGCAGAATTGGGGCCCCCACCTGCTGAGCCGAAATCTGCACCACTGTGATGCCTAAAGGCACACATGTGAGGTCTGATGAAGGGGACCAGGCGTGAGGGAGCGATGTGGGGCCCTGCAGGTGCGGCTGGAGAGGTGGAGGAGGAGCTCAGGACCAAGGTGTCTGATGTCCTCAGTTTCCCTGTCTGTAAGACGACGTGGATCACAGCCCCCAAAGAATTAGCTTTGGAGAGTCCGGGCTGTGGCCTCGGGTGACCGTTGCTCCAGCCCCAGAGCCACTGGGGACTGAGCATGTGACCTGGGGCATCCCATCTGTAGAATGGGCATCGTCCTGCAGACAATTCAAGTAAGCGCAGGCCATTCCACTGCAACGCTCCTTTTGAAAACAAGCGTTTGTTCAGTGTGATGGATAAATGAGGATGGGAGGAGCACCCGTGGGTTCTGCATTTGCTCAGGCATGGTTTGCCTGCCTGCGGGAAACCCAGGTAAGTGCAGAAAACCCAGCGGAACTGAGCCGTGCAGGGAGGCACAAAGCACCCCCCCCCCGCAGCGTCCCCACCCGGCCTGGCGTCACAGCGGCCTTCTCGTTGCAGACAACCCTGCTTTTGCTGCTCAACAACTCACAAGTGCAAGTCTCCCAGCGCCCACTTCTGCAGGAGGCCACAGGCCTCAGCCACGCCAGCGCGCCACGTGTGCTGTAACGGCCGTGTGGGTCTCAGCCACTCGATGCGCACACAGTCGTGCAGGTGTCTTGATCAGGTTCCTCTCTCTTCTGTCACCAAAGAGGTTTCTGAGTGTTACTCCCCCCACTGGGGCAAAAAACTGAGGGTTTTTCTTAAATTTGTTATTTGAAAAGAATTGTATTTATTTGAAGAGGGAGGGAGGGAGGGAGGGGGGCAGAGAGAGAGAGGAGAGAGAGAGAGAGATCTCCCATTCCCCAAACACCCATAACAGCTGGGGCTGGGCCAGGGCAAGGCTGGAAACCAGGAATGCTTCTCCTGGGGTGTGATCAGCAGGAAGTCGGAATAGGAGCAGAGCTGGGACTCGAACCCAGGCCCTCCAATATGGGACTCGAGCGGCCCAAGTAGGGTCTTTTTTTTTGGACAGGCAGAGTGGACAGTGAGAGAAAGAGACAGAGAGAAAGGTCTTCCTTTTGCCATTGGTTCACCCTCCAATGGCCGCCGCGGCCGGTGCGCTGCAGCTGGCGCAGGAGCCAGGTGCTTCTCCTGGTCTCCCATGGGGTGCAGGGCCCAAGGACTTGGGCCATCCTCCACTGCACTCCTGGGCCACAGCAGAGAGCTGGCCTGGAAGAGGGGCAACTGGGACAGAATCCGGCACCCCGACCGGGACTAGAACCTGGTGTGCTGGCGCAGCAAGGCGGAGGATTAGCCTATTGAGCCGCGGCGCCGGCCCCAAGTAGGGTCTTAATGGCTATGCCACGCCTACCTGCCCCCTCCCACAACCAGCATTGAGGTTTCCCCTCTGTGATTGTGCACAGCACAGTGATATTTGCAAATGCGTCCATGACAGCAAAACTGACTGCAAAGTACTGAGCACAGCCCCTGAAACTCATGACCCCTCCAGAGATGGTTCTTAAGGAGTCTACTTGCAATCAGCCCGGGGGAAGGCCCAGCATGCACCAGGTCCTGTGTCAGGACAGCAGCTGCACCGCCGTCTCCATGGACGGTGCTCGGTCTTCAGCTCCCCACTGTTAGATGGACGCTCACTGCCGCTGCCACACTCCGCCCGGAGCCCACTGCAGCCCCTCCTGCAGTCCACCCACCCCCCAACGCTGCCCACCAAGGCAACAGGTGTCCTCCCTGGAGGCCGCGGGGAAGGCAGTGGACATCAGGCCCCTCGGCGTCTCCACATGCCAGGGAACTTAAGAGAAAGAGGACTTGGTCTTGTCTGAGCAGCAATGACCTTGTGGCGGCCCCTTTAATGCCCCCAAAGCAAAATGGCTAATTAACACGCAGGTTGTGGGGAATGGTTGTGCATCGGAAACGTGTACCTGGAGGGAAGAACCAGGTGGGCACTTAGTGAGCTGTGATGGCCTGGACCCTGCCAACCTCGGACCAGCTGGCCTGAGCTTCCTGCTGGCTGAGTCCCGCTCCCCGGGCTGCCCCAGGCAGATGTTTGGGGATTCGGTGAATGCTGATGAGGCTGGAGGACGCACCGTGCGCTCCTGTCTGCTGGATGCTCCAGCAACCTGCCCTGAAGGTCAAGGCAAGCTAGGAAGAGCTCCCCCCACCGCCCTCCCGTGCTGCCCTGCAGTGCCAGCACTGGCAGCCTTAGGGGGCGGGGCTGTGTCAGGAGACGCCCCGTCCCTGTCCCAGGCACACCTGACTCCAGGTGAGCACTGGCCTCTCTACCCGAGGCATTAGGTGTGGCTGTTTCTCCTCTCTGGGATCTACACTGCGTTTCTGTAACACCTGCGTTCACATGTCTGTAGCCATACCTTCTACAACTATAGCATCCGTATGTTTGTCACCTATGTCCATGCCCGAATCTATATCATCCACATCTATGTGTCTCTGCCTATCATATATATCTATGTGTCGACACTGATGTCATTTCTATCATCTATAAATGTCTGTATCATTTGTATTTCTATCATCTATATATATGCCTATATCCATGTCATCTATCTATATCATTATCTTCCTATGTGTACATCCAAGTCATCCACTTATATCTAGATCATTTCTTTTATACATATGTCTAGATCATCTATGTTTCTACATCTCAATCATCTATATATACACCTATATCCATGTCACCTACATGTCTATATTATGTGTATCTATGCCTACATCTGTCTTGTCCATCTCTATGTCTACATCATCTACGTCTCTTTCATCTGCATTTCTGTCTAAAAGAGCCTTCGAAACTTCATGGGAAAGGGAATTAAAAGATCACTTTATTTTGCTGCCAGTTGTTTTTTTAAATCCTTGCATATAAGGAGTCTTCAGAAAGTTCATGAAAAATGTGTATTATGAAGAAACTACATGGATCTCAATGCTTTTTACACCCAAATAAATTTATCTTTTAATTCCACTCTTTGGGCAGCTTTTGAAGTACCCTCATCTATCATCTAACTGCCATCGTTTATATCGCTTCCCACATAGGTAGGGTGGCTGATTTTAATTTGGCCAACAAAGACGTGAGACAACAACAAAGAACCTCTCATGCATATTCCATTCGATTTTTAGGAAGACATTTCTCACACCGAGTGGGTGCTGAGAATGCAAAGCCTGACCATCCAAGGAGTTTAGCTCTGCGGGACCTGCCCCACTGCCCTGGCTGTGGTCAGCTCCCAGCAGACGGCTTCCTACACCGTCCCCCACCGCTGAGTACCAGCGCTGGAGACCTCACGCTCACCCAGAGGTGCCCTTTCTCGGGGGAGGGGGGGGGTCCTGGCTCTGCAGGGGGCCTGTCTCACCCTCCCGGGTACGGGTGTCAGCTCCATGTTTGGTAGCATCTTGGGGAGGGACCTGATGGCTTTGCCAAGCACCCAGCAGGTGGTCAGCAAACCTGGCCGGGCTGTCAGCTTGCCGAGGTCCGAGCAGCCCAGTTACGGTAGGAAGGGTCCCAGGTCACATCACCCTGCTTTGCCCTGCCCGGGTAACCCTGTGAGGTTTAAATGAGATAATACACGGTGTGTGCTCAGGCCCTGGCATAAAGCGCGTACCACATGCCGTGAGGAGCCCCAGGGTGCCAGAGCGGCTTCCTCTCTCTGCTCTGCTGGACACCTGCTCAGACCCTGGACAGCCGGGCCCGGCGTCAACCCCACCGGCTCTGACCTTGCTGGTCTTTGTCCTGCATGACTTGCCTCCAACTCCCCTGCTCCCCCCACACTCTCTGGGTTTTCCAAAGTCACCCTGGCAGGTGACTCCAGAGACACCTTGTGGGAGAATTAGACCGGAACGGCGCTAATGAGGCCCTGGGGAGCCGCCTGGAAGCCGCCATCTGGAACAGGTGACGGTGCGGGCAGCTGGGCACCGGCCAGACTCGAGTGGAGCCGGGAGACCGAAGCACGTAGCCCTCGTGTTTTGCAGCAACTGCAATCAGGAGGTGGCACCTTTCCCTGCTCCCGAAATCTGGGCTGACCCGAGACTCGCGTTCAGCCACAGAACGTGGTAGAACATTCTGAACCCGGGCCTTCAGAGAATCTGCAGCTTCTACATTTGCCCTCTCAGATCACGGCCTGGGACCACACACCCTGGACAGCAAGAGGGGCCGGGCCTACGCTGGCGGTCAGCTGGACTTGACCATGAGTGTGTTCGTGACACACCTGAGGGAAGCAGGTGGCTACTTATGCTACCAAATTTCAGGGAGGCCTTCTATGCAGCCGTAGGCTGCTGACCAGAGACTGGGCACCGTCCTGCAGGCAGGGTCCCCATCTGTGTGGGTCCTAGAGGTCAAGGGTCAAAGAGCAGTCCCAGGGTGGGAGCCTCTGCGTGTGCTGGCCTTGGCCTCCAGGGCCTGGGCCCCATCTCCTTGGGGGAGGTTCCTGGTTGTTGCTCCCCATTCTGCAGGAGGAAGGGCCTCCCACTTCCCCACCAGTGTGTGCCCACCAGTGCGCAGCCTCAGGCCCAGTGGGGGACCCCTCTGGCCCCTCAGGGGCTGCCAGTTGGATCTGAAACCCCTGCTCCCAGTCCCCACGTCTCCTCTGTCCGATCCCAGGAGTCTCTGCCACCCCATGGGACTTGGACTTGGGCAGCCTCCCAGGGTGGGGGGTGGGGTGGGGAGTTCAGAGCCACAGAAATCCAGGTCCCTGGCAAGCTACAGGGCAGCAGGGTGGGTGGGCAGAGACCCCTTTGAGGGCACAGCCACAGCCGAGCCGGTCCCACGAATGGGTCCCGGTAGCAAGGGGGAGCCGAGCAGGAAGGCGTCCCTCCTACCCTGGGAACCAGGGGTCACGACAACTCCCCAGGCATCTGTCTAACCCATCGGCCTGCCTGGCTGTGCAACTGAGTCAGGATCTAATTAGGTTTTGTGTTCTGGCTGGGAGCCAGGGCTGGGGGCACAGGAAGACCTGGGGGTGGGGCGGGGCGGGCCCTCAGCTCAGCTGCACAGGGACAGAGAATAAACATGTCACTGCCCTCTTGAAATAGTGCAGATGAGGAGCATATGGGCCTCTGACGGGGCCCTCCCCTCCTGCCTCCCCACGGACCCTGTGCTGCGCACGCCCCTCGCCCGCCTCTGTGCACGGCTTACAAGCGATTCGGGCCAAATGCGAAGATGTCAATTTTAGGTGATGAATGATCAAAGCCTTCCTAATTTGCATGTTGAATTTCCTCGTGGAGGAAATAAATAGCCTCAGTTCATCGGGGAGGAGCTCTCCTCGGAGCCGTGATCGGCGGCCGCGAGTGCTCATTAGCATGTCCCCCGTGCTCTCCGCACGGTCTGGGTAGACTCGGCCGCCGTCCCCAGGGCTGCCGGGACGGCCGGGTCCGTGGAAACCATGCCAGGCTCTGGGAAGCGGGAGGGGATGAGAGATGAGGGGAAGGGCGAGGGTGTGGCCAGGTGCACACCTGTGCCTTCTACACTGTTCCACGCAGCAGAGCTGGGCCCACGCTCCAGCCCCACCCCAGTTTGCTGTGTCACTTTACATCTCTGGGCCTCAGTGTTTTCATCTATAAAATGGGCAGCATAACTGCTTTCTGACTTCTGGGGCTGCCCTCTGAAAAGGACAAATGTTGGCACTAACGGAGCCCTCCGAGGTGCCCCTGGGTGCACCCTGACGGGCCTTGCAGGGCTGTGTGTGGACACGAGGGTGCTGTGGAGACAGCAGCACCTCCCCTGCCTCAAGGGAGGTCTGCGAACTGAGGTCCAGCGAGCCGGCCGTCCAACCAGCGCCCGCTTGCTCCCCAGCCTGGGATGGTTTAAGGCAAAGGAGGGGCTGGAGGTTGCCATGGAAACGGAGCCACACTTTGAACTTATTAGTCCTCCTTAGACAGGACTGCTGCTCGCCATCCCGGGACCCAGGAGCCAGCTGCGCCTCTCCTGGCCACCCCAGGGCTCGGGCCTCCCCTCTCCCTCCCTGGCATCTCGTCCACCCTGAGGATGCTGAGGCCCGAGCCTGGGCCTGCCTGTCCAGGGAGCACCTGTGCTAAAGTGGGCGGAGGCATGCGAGCTGTGGGGGGGGGGTGCGGCCTGCTCTGGAGACATCTCTGGTATCTGTAGGGACTGGGGCAGGGGTGCCACAGCCTCAGATGCACCCTGTCCTCTCCCACAATGGCCTCCAGCTTCCAGCAGCACCGCCCAGCAGGGGGTCCTGGGGAGGGGGCATCACTGAAATTCGGGCACTTGGGGTTGGACCCTTCCACTCCCGGCCGTGTGGTGCAGGTGAGGGGTGAGACCTGCCCTCTGCCCCTGTCCAGAACCAGAGGCCAGTGGAGGCTGCCACTGTAGCACAAAGCACCAGCTACGTGGGTTGTTACAAAATGAAGGTGGGGCCAGCGCCGTGGCTCACTAGGCTAATTCTCCGCTTGCGGTGCCGGCACCCTGGGTTCTAGTCCCGGTTGGGGCGCCGGATTCTGTCCCGGTTGCCCCTCTTCCAGGCCAGCCCTCTGCTGTGGCCTGGGAAGGCAGTGGAGGATGGCCCAAGTGCTTGGGCCCTGCACCCGCATGGGAGACCAGGAGAAGCACCTGGCTCCTGGCTTCGGATCAGCGCGCTGGCCGGAGCGGCCATTGGGGGATGAACCAAGGAAAAGGAAGACCTTTCTCTCTGTCTCTCTCTCTCACTGTCCACTCTGCCTGTCAACACACACACACACACACACAATGCAGGTGACGAGGACTCGCTCCCTGCTAATGCACCCGGGTCAGCAGAAGGTGGTGCAGTACTTGGGTCTCCACCACCACGTGGGAGACCCGGATGGAGTTTCAGGTTCCTGGCATTGGCCTGGCCCAGCTCTGGCTGTTGCAGCCATCTGGGGGGTGAACCAGCAGAGGCAAGACCTCTCTCTCTTTCAAATAAATACAATCTTTGAAAGACAAAAGCAGAGCAAAGGCCCCTGAGAGGGAGCAGAGGGTGGGGCCAGCCAGCTCTGCCCTCCTCCCCCTCCCATGGCAGGCTGGGGGCTGGGTCTGCCTGACCACACCCTGGCAGCACAGCTGTGCACGGGTTGGGGGGAGATGCTGGGGACAGCAGTGCCGTGGGACGCGGATGCTGGGCAGGGGTGTGGGGGGTATTTCCCCAGGCCCCCCAGGCCATGTCTGCACAGAGTCCGGGTTATCCCATCTGGAACGCCAGGGATGCTGTGTCGGGCTCCTTGCCGGCCTCCGAGAGCCCCACAACACAGAGTCCTTTCCGCCTGGAAGAATCCCTGCTCGGCCTTCCCTGGGGGCAGCACAGGCTGCGGTCCAAGGCCCCTTCCCACTCCTCCCCGGGAGGCCTGCAGCCAGGCTCCCTCCAGCCCTTCTGCCCCTCCTCCACCCTCAGGTGCGGGAGCGGGGCTGGGTTAGAGGAAGGGCAGCTTGCTCCACAGGGGACCCCTTCCTCCTCCTCGCCCTCCCCGGGGATTCCGACATTTCTAAACTCGTTAACTTTTAATTACTACCTTCCCTCTGCCTGAGTACACTGGCTCCGTGCCACCTACGTCTCTATTAAAATTCAATTTATGCCCATCATAACTGATTCCTGCACTTTAGCTTCCTCACCATCAGCCTTCAGTTTCCAGACAAGACGTCCAAACGCAGGCTGAATCACAGTCCATCTCCAGAGAGCCTGGGAGTAGGAGGACTGTTCCAGCTTTGTGCACCAAGAGGAATCTGGGCTCCAGGGAGGGGAGAAACGAGACCATGGCCAAGGAGGAGAACGAGGCGGGGGAGTCTACCCCATGCAATGAGAAAATGGGGGGGCTGCTTTATGTCCTGGTGGCTCTCAGACCACCCTTCGCAGGTCCACAGCCATCAGTGACCAGATCTGCTGTGCACCCGATCTCACAGTCTGGGAAGCCGGGGCAGGGACCGAGAGCCAAGCACTCAGAGCCACACAGCGCGTGAGGGAAAGCGGCTGGGAGCCACGGTGGACGCGACGCTGGCGCCAAGTCTTGGGAGATGTGCAGGGGTCTGCCAGGCAGCATGGGTGCACCAGGACAGCGCAGGTGGTGGAGGGAAGTCAGCAGAGGCAGGAGGGCCATCACTAAGTGATCCGTTCCTTCCACGAGCAGAGGGAGTAGGGGAGAGGGGAGTAGGGCCACGCTGACCAGACGCCTGCGTGCCCTTGACCGAAATCCTCTGAAGAATGTGAGCCCAGACCGTTCTTCCATCTCCTCTCCGCCACATCCAAGTCCTTTTCCATTTGTTTTTATTTATTTAGAAGTGAGAGGGAGAGAGAGAGAGCGACAGAGAGAGAGAGAGAGAATGTCCTCCTCTGGTTTACTCCCCAAATGGCCATAATGATGGTGCTGGGCCAGGCTGAAGCCAGGAGCCCAGAACGCCATCTTGGTCTCCCACATGGGGGGCAGGGGCCCCAGCACTTGGGCCATCTCCTGCTGCCTCCCAGGAGCACTAGCAGGGAGCTGGGTCAGAAGTGGAGCAGCCGGGACTTGAACCAGTGCTGTGATACAGGATGCTGGCCTGCAGGTGGCAGCGTAACCCTCTGCGCCACAGCGTGGCCCTGCAACCTCCTCCTCCTCCCCTCAGCCTCTTGGCTGTGCTCTGCAGGGCTGGTTTTCACCTCCTCTGTTTGTTACCTACGGGCCCTCTGCTCGGACACTGTGGCTCTCATTCTGCCCATTCCCATGAGGTCAATGGCTGTGTTGACATCCGTGGCTCCTGTATCGGCTGATGCACAACACATGCCTACTGTGGAAAAAGCTGTGAATGGACTTCAACAGGGTTGTGCCCCCAAATAAACTTCCCTCTGAATTCCTTTTCCCATGAGGCTTTGGAAGCACCGTCTTATCTTCCGCCCAGGCCTTCCTTCTCCTGGCCTGCTGTCCCCCCCCCCAGCTCAGCTTCTTCTGCACAAAGCCCCTTCTTCTTGCCCATCCCACCCCCTAACTACATCTCAGACCCAGCCACCCTCCCCTCTCCACTCTCACCAGTCTGGCCCCAGCCACCACCCCCACCCCTCTAGTCCACCTCCTCCACAGCTGCCCCCAGCAAATATTTTCAAAAGTGCATCATGGCCGGCGCCGCGGCTCACTAGGCTAATCCTCCGCCTAGCGGCGCCGGCACACCGGGTTCTAGTCCCGGTCGGGGCGCCGGATTCTGTCCCGGTTGCCCCTCTTCCAGGCCAGCCCTCTGCTGTGGCCAGGGAGTGCAGTGGAGGAGGGCCCAGGTGCTTGGGCCCTGCACCCCATGGGAGACCAGGAAAAGCACCTGGCTCCTGGCTCCTGCCACCGGATCAGCGCGGTGCGCCGGCCGCAGCGCGCCGACCGCGGCGGCCATTGGAGGGTGAACCAACGGCAAAAGGAAGACCTTTCTATCTGTCTCTCTCACTGTCCACTCTGCCTGTCAAAAAAAAAATAAAAAAAAAAAAAAAAAAAGTGCATCTGATCACGCCCTTCCCCAGGGGAAAACAACCCAAGGGCCCCACAGAGCTTTTGGTAATAAGCACAAGACCCTAAGACCACCTCTGAGCCCCCACTTGGGCCCCCGGCCGCTACCAGTGTCTGCAGCCTCCCCCACTCACTGGCCACACGGGCTTTCGTGCAGCTCCTCCCACCCAATGTCTCCACACACTGCTCCTGCCACTGGACAACGCCACTCCTCCCCAGGTCCCAGCGTCCCCAGTGGACTCTGGATGACCCGTATTTCCCTTGGACGCACTCATCAAAGCTGGCAGCCATCAATACGTGCCTCGTCCTCTGGCTCCTCTTGGGGGGCAGGGACAGTCCCGTCTCACTCAGCGCTGAGCACGGGTCCCCACCATCAGCTCCCAGTAGCACGCACGGCCTGCGTGGCCACCCAGAGGTGCCACCTCCTTCTCTCACTGCCTGTGCACACCCACTGGCTCCTTCCCACTGAGTTCAAGCTCTGGGCCCTCTGGGGGTGCTCCCACCTCCATCTCTCATCACTCCCTGCCCCTTCCTGAAATTCCAATGCTCACTAGGCCTGGGGCACTGACCCTGCTGATTGAAGCCACCTGTGCACACCTGTGCTGGGGTGACAAAGACTCCCAAAGGGCGGCAGGGGAGGCAAAAGGCCCCACATCATCACCCTATGAATAAGCCGCCAGCCCCCTCCCGACGTCCATCACTGGGTTTGGAGGCAGCAGGTCTGACGCTGGTCTTAGATCTGGGACGATGTCGAGTCCCTCATTCCTTAAGTACCAAGCTGCGCCCCCTACAGGTGATGCCGGGATCACAGCTTGAGCAGGGGGAGGAAGTGAAAGCGGCCTGCAGGTGCGCACCTGAGGTCAAGGTCAGCGACCATCTGGCGCATTTATTAGCGAGAGTTAGCGGATACGAGGTGCTAGGGTGCAGTGGGCCCACAGTAGGCTGTGTGTGTCAGCCGTGTTTCTCCACTGTGGTGATTAGGCTGGCTGGAACCATCCCCAGACAGGACCCGGGCTCTGGAAAGGGACAAGAAGGGCAGCAGGGACAGCGGGGGCCTCACAGGCGGCCACCAGGCCCCGGGTGAAGCCTGGCTCTCCACGTCCTGGCTGTGTGTGTGTGTGTGTGTGTGTGTGTGTGACTGTGAGTGGGTTTCTAAACTCAGAGCTGTGATTCCTAGATAGGAAGCAGGCATTAAAAAACTGCACCGATCTCCCAGAGCTGCTGCCAGCAGGGGCCTGGTCTGGTTGCTGGCACGGCTCCAGTGCCCTCCGGGGAGACCGCCGGCCTCTGCTCCCTTGCCTGCTGTCACTTCCAAAGGGAGGGCCGGCAACAAAGCAGCCAGCCTGGGGACTTTCTCTTCAGCCTCTGCTCAGAGCTCTTTCAAAGGCTGCCAGTGGCCTGGCGGCCGTCTCCTGCCTTTGTGTCCCCCACCAGGGCTGTCACAGGCCTGGGGCTCCCTGCCTAGCATAGCTTCTACCCTCTGCGGGAAGCCAGCTGGACTTGGGGCCAGAGATGCAGCTGGGGGCTGGCCAGAGGCCCACCTGCCTCCCCTGGCTTCCCCCAATTCTGTACACTGAGCAGGGCAGGCCGCCGGCTCTGGCCCCGCGGGGCAAGGGTGTCCCACAGTGATGGGGACAGGGACAGAAGGGGCCTGACAGGGAGAAAAGGCAGGTCAGCTCGGTCAGTGAGGCCCTCTCAGACCTGCCACCTGCTCTCTGGGTGACCCCGGAATGTTCTGGAACTTCTCCAGGCTTCCGGTTCCTCGTTTGTGAAGTGAAGGCAGTAACACTCTCCTCTTAGCGTGACACGCTGGATGGACAGTGCCTGGCATCGAGTGAGCCTCCATCAATACCAGTCCTCCTGCTGTGTGTACACCTGATCACGCGTGGGCGTCTGTGTGTGCATGTGTCACGTGTGCACCTGCGTGGGTGGCTGGCTTCTGCCTCTCTGATATTTTAGGACAGTATGGGATAAAGTGTTTCCAAGGCAGACAAAATAATCCGGTTGATGACTTCGCCAGGCTGTGGCCACGAGGACAGGGTGGCTGGCGTCCAGGCAGCCCTTGTTGGCGCAGTGGACGTACACTGAGGCTGCACCCACTGGGTCACCCTGGGAGACGGCTCCAGGGGCAGGGGAGAGCCGACAGGAGGCAGCCTAGGGACGTGGTTTGAGGATGAGGCTCCAAGGGCAGCACTGGAGGGCCTGGCCCTGGGAACATTCCCATCCCACAAAGACCCCTACACACGGCACACAGCCAGGCCAGGGGCTGTTACATGTGGGGCAGGACTGCGAGGGACCCACGGACTCTCCTGCGTTCTGTTCAGCCTCCCCGACCCCACCACACACCTACAGAGAGTGTGTGAAGCTGTGCCCTATTCCCGGGGGAGGGGCGCTTGGGCAGTGTCCCCCACACCCACAAAAAGAGGGCCCTCAGTTTTTCAGAGTCAGAGTGCTTTGCACCCAGCACCCCCTCCCCTCCAACACCCACCCTTACCCCCAACTGTCACGACCACTTTATTTCTCAAACTGGGAGGTTCAAGGCCAGGGTCAGAATGGTTAAAGCTTTGTCACCTCAAGGGTCTCTCACTGTATCTGTCCAAGATGAGCTCTGAAGAGGGTGTGGGCAGTGGCAGGGCCATGGGAACAGGTGCACAGGGCCTCAAGTGGCCACTGGGAGGAGGCAGGCTCATTTGCTGATTTGATTGTGGAGTGTGTGCTATCCTAACAGGTGCCATGCTGCACCTGTCTTGTTCCATCTGTTGCACCGGGGAATGGGCTGGACCCACAGGTCTCCTGTGAGCCTTACAATAACCCCCCCCACACACAGCAGGCACTCCTGCTCCCAGCTCCAAGAACAAGAAACAAGCTCAGGGTGGCCCACTCAAGGCCGCCCAAGGTCACAGAGCAAGGAAGTAGGAGGGGACGTGGTCCTATACAAGTGCGGGTCTTTGTACTCCGCCCCCAACGATGGGCGAGAACCACACGGTCACCCCTGTCACTGGCACCCGGGAGGGTGTACAAGCTGGCCTTTGTGTAGCTGTCACACACACACACACACACACACACAGCCCAAGAATGAAGACTCCCATAAACTGGATGTGGATGTAAACTTCTTCCCTGAGATCCAGAGAGGGAAACACAGTGAAATTTATGGCAGAGTTTCTAATCTTATTTTCTCGCCACTTGCTGAGTAAATTTAGCCATTTTTCTGCCTGCAAATTGGATATTATCACCCTACGCAGGGCCTGGAGTCAGTGACAGACAGGAAGTCTTCGGCACCAGGGAGAGCCACAGGCTGCCTCGCTGGCCGATCTCCCTCCTTGTAAAGCAATTTCCAGTTGACTTTTGTTTGAGCAGGTGGACGCGGGGCATGCTGTCAGCCAGAGCCAAGGAAGCGCTCAGACGGCGGCGGGTTCACGGTCCAGCTTGAGGGAGTGACATCAGATCTGGGTTCACGGCCACGGAAACAAGCGATGGCACGCACGGCTCGGAACCCAGCGAGTGCCAACGCAGCCTGCGCGTTCTCGCTGATGCTGGATGCCCTCAGAGGGCGTGAGAAGTGGAGGCTCCACACGAAAGAATGCCCCACGGTATCAGCGACAGGAGTGACAGTGCCAGGGACACGTGTGTGCTATGGTGCTGGGCCCTCGGGCAGGATGGAGAAGCTTCTAGAAGTGGCAGTCTTCCAGTGGGGGGGATGTGGACAAAGGCCAGCAGACAGGGTGTGCTGGGTACAGCCCTGGGGCCTGTGATGGCCCGGGTTTGGGGGAGCATTAGCCCCCGTGGGAGTAGCAGGAGGTGCCTCCAGGAGCAGGCCACAAGGAATTCTGGGGGCCACATGGGGCACGGGGCCCACGGGGCACAGGATGTTGGTGGGTAGAGAGGATGGCCCTGACCACACCTGTGTTCAGGTGCTCTGCGGCCGCCTTGGCCTCCCGGGCCACACCCCTGCAGCCCAGGACGCACGGGGGATGCGTTTCCCAAGGAGAAGCCCGGCCCAGCCAGGAGATGGGATATTTGCATTCTCGGCACTGCTTGCAGGGCACGGCTGGCAGGAGGAAGGAAGCGGTGGCAGCGAGCCGGCCTCACGGAGAAGCCAGGCGGGGGTGGTGAGGAACTCCAGCCTGGAGCCTCTCCACCAAGACGGAAGCTCCGTCCAACAAACAAGCCAGGCTTGGCTGGATTCTTTAGCTTCTCTAAACCTCAGTTTACACATCTGTACAAGGGGGCAGTGGGCGGGGGTGGGGGATAAAGGGGGAGGGGTAAACTGACTCCACCCCAGGTTTGCTGCAGGGCTGAGTGCTGCACGTGGACAGCACACATCACAGCAGCTACCATGAAACAAACGTTTTACCCATCAACAGCTGGATCCTGTTCTCCACCTGCCTGCTCCCAGCGATGACAGCGGGCAGTTTCGAAAGGCTGGGTCGGGCACGCCTGAGCCTGCAGCTGAGCCAGAATCTGTTCCTGTGTCTTGTCCACCCTGTGTGCTGGCAGTGCGGGGCATCAAAAGGATAGCGGAGCCCCCCCCCCCCCCCCCGGATCTGGCCTCCAGCTCCCTGCCAGATGGCCAGGGCAGGCTGGGAGGCCGGGGCAGCGCTGGGACGCCACCCACCTGCTCCAGATGTCCCATTCAGGCACGCCCACGGCCCAAGGGTTCACAGGGGGCTCTTCACAGAGACTCTCAGAACCAGCCCCCTGGTGCCAGGTGCCAGTAGCCGGCTGGAGCGGCCCTGGGCCCCTAACCGAGCTCAGGAGCTCAGCGTGGCCCCACTGGTCTCCCTGTGGGCTTTCAAGAGAACTCAAGGCCCCGGGGCAGCCAGCACCTGCTCCAGCTGACCCCCGGCAGGGGGGACCATGTGGCCATACCACTAGGCAGAAGGGTCTTGGGGGTGGGGGCTACCCCCAGCGCTGGCCTCAGGACACATCCTACAGCAATTAACCCCCTTCCTCTCATTTGCATTCCTGTCCCTGGTGGCAGATTTGTATCCACATCCCCAGGGCAAGACAATCTTGTTTCCCCAACAAAACCGATTATGCACAACAGGCCCAGGGATTAATCACCAGCCACAGGGCTGGGAGCCAATAAAAGAGGCAGAGATGGGAGGATAAGAACAGGAGCCGGAGGGAGGGAGGGAGGAAGGGAGGGAGCAGGACTGGTGTCAAGGCTCCGCAGGGCCAGTCTGGCGTGGGCAGCAGCTGCACCCCGCACATGCTCCCCTACCCTGGTCCTCTCTGTGTGGCAGTGGCCGTGACCTGGGGAGGGCAAGGCTGGCTGGGCCCAGTGCTCAGGCACCTAGGCACCAACAAGGAGCAAAGATAAGCCCTGGGTTGGGGCCTCCCTTACCGACCCCAGGGTGCCACATACCCCATCATCCACTGGACCCACAGCCTCCCGGGGACAGCTTCACTCTTCTCATGCAGTGGGTGTCAAAGGGGCTCCGGCCACAGCCACAGCTCCTGGTAGGCAGCGAGCCCCCCTGCCCCCCAGTCATCGCCTCTGCCCTGTCCACTGTTGACTGGGCCACAGTGTCTGGGTGGTGCCCGGGCCCAGCTCCTGGGGGACGCTCTGCTGGGGTCTGCAGGACTGGGCCCTCTCAGGGCCACAGCACAGCTGCCCTGGCCTCTCGGGAGCACTGGAGTGGGAGTCTGTGGCTGAGACCTTGCGCGACAGTGTCACTCGCACACACACGTGCACACTCACATGCACACCCCCAGGCCCCGTCACCAGGGCAGAGGCCCGGCAGCCCGCGGCAAGGAGAGGCGCCCGACTTGCCTGTACTCCAGGGAGAACTTGGTCAGCTCCCTGTTGTTGTGGAGCCACTTGAACTCCAGCGGCCAGCTGCCCTCCGCCATGCAGGTGAGCACCAAGCGGTTCCCCTCCAGGTGCACCTGCGTCCTCACCGGCTCCGTCTTGAAATACGGGGACACATCGTCTGCAGGAGACAAGGGTACAAAGCCGCTGGTTATCACCATGTCACCCACACGCGGCAGCCTGCGTGTTACTCAAGGTAGACGGAGCAGGTGCAGCCGGGCGAGTCGCCCTGGAAGCACGTCAGCCTGAGTCCAAGGCTGGCCCACCAAGCAGAGCAGTCTGAGTTCAAGGCTGGCCCGCCAGCCAGCGTCCTGCCTTCCTCCGCCTGGACCACACCAGGCGCCCGCCTCCTGCCACTCCCACACTCTGGCACCTGTCCATGTCACACCCTTCCCTCCCGCTTTCTCCTCGGTGGGGATGCACATTTCACAGGGAAGCAAGGAGGCGGACTGACTGTGCTGCAGGTGCAGGCACAGCCCTGAGTCCCGTGTCCTGCTCCCCAAGGCTCAAGGAACCCTTAAAGGCACCAAGCGCACAGTCCAGTGGCAGACTCGGGGCTCAGGCCCAGGGCGGCCGGACCCCGTCCACGCACCTTCCAGTGAGCCCACTGTGCCCAGCAGGTGGACAGGCTCAAAGCCAGGCATGAAGCTGCTGGCAGGGCAGGCCCTGGGGGTCCCGACGTCCAGGCCCAGGTCCACAGACCTGTCCACGCTGTCCACGTCCACTCCACCGCTTCCCAGCCACGTGGGGGTGGACACACAGGCGCCTTCCCGGGACTCCACTTCTCCATCGGCGGAGAGGAACGGAAGCAGCCGCCCTGACGCCGTAAGCATGAAGGGGAGCACCACGGTGGGCAGGGCCGGCCCAGGGAGCCGCTGCTTTTGGTTTCAGACAGGTAAGAAACCAGAGGAGAGGTCAGGGCCCAGGGCTGTGGGGGCCCTCCTGCACCCCAGGCCCAGCCGCGGAAGCATCAGAGGGGGCGCGGAGCCCTGGGTCCCCCTCCTCCCCTGGCCCTTGGATCACCCGGTCTGGGGTCTCCCTATCTTCAGACGGGTCCAGCACTGGTCTGCAGGCCTCCCTGGGCTCCCGCACGACCGGCAACGCAACACGAGTGGCACTGTGCTTCCAGCACCCTCACACTTTGCACCCCAACTCCAGGCCCAAGGGTTCAGTGTTGTGAATGCCCAACTTGGGGGATGGCTTGGGGAGGGTCCTCCTTCAACCTGCACCCTGCTATGGACCCTCACCGAGGCGGCCACCCGGCGGGGGGATCTGAGGGTGGGCTGCTGGTGGCTCAGAGAGCAAGGGTGGTCCCACGTCGGCCCCCTGACCGCTCTGTCTGAGGTTTGCTGGTGTTCCAATCGTGCACTTCCGGCTGCTCGCCTGAACACGTCTTCCCATCACTCTTAACTACTATCCTGACAACATCCTGCCTTTCAAACTAGGGGAAGAGACTCGTCCTTTAGGGCACAGACGGGGGAGTGACCGCCATCCCCTGGTCCCTCCCTGGAAGGCTCATCCCTCTGGAGGGGCTGGGGGACGGGAGGGAGGGGTTGGAGGGCTTCTGTTTGCCGAGGGAGGCGACCTGCAGCCTCCAGGCAGCCAGCCCCGTTCTCAGCTCCAGCAACAGGCTCGCTCCCCCTTCAAAGGCACACTGTATCTCCAGCAGCTTTCAAGAGCCCTCTGCATCCCGTTTTTAAAAACCCTCTGTTCGGGGCTGTCATTGCACGTTTGTTTTAAAACAATAACATTCCCAGCCCCCGAGTGATTAAATCTCTCCCTTGGATGTGGCGCTGACTCAGAGCCACAGCAGGGAGAGCAGTGGGCGTGTGTGCACACACACGTGCACACGCACATGCACACACACACACGCTCTGCACCCAGACACCCTCGCCTCCGCAGAC
This sequence comes from Oryctolagus cuniculus, assembly GCF_964237555.1. NCBI lineage: Eukaryota > Metazoa > Chordata > Mammalia > Lagomorpha > Leporidae > Oryctolagus > Oryctolagus cuniculus. The sequence continues at coordinate 6,562,202 of NC_091448.1, read as the reverse complement.
ACCCGCCCTCCTCGGCTGCACGTGCCAGTCCACACCCAGGCCCCCTGGGCGCCAGCCTGGAGCCTGCTGACTCTTGCTTGGATGGGTTCCTTCCAGAGGCTGTAGGAGATAAGGACTAGGGGAGAGAGAAGGGGAGGGAAGAGCCAGCCCCGAGAACTTCTGGTAGCAGGCCCTGAGCCGGGCGCCGCGCGCCTCCCATCTCATGTCACCTCACAAGGAGGCCTGGGAGAGACTAAGGCACCTGTCCGTAAACCACCTCCTCCGGAAATGCCCCTGCCCTGGGGTACAGGGGTCCCAGAGGGAGGCCCCATCAGGGCTCAGCTAGTGCCCCTGGACAGCCTGCATGGAGGCATGGGGCCGGCAGGGCATGGGCGGGCGCTGTGGGAGGAAGGGTACCCTGAGGCAGGAAGATGCTGGTGGAGGGAACTGTGTGCACACGCCTCTGTGTGTGCACTATGCATCTCTGTGTGTGTATGTCCACGTATGTGCCCATGGATGTCCTGTGTGTCTGTGCATGTGTGTCTGTGTGTGTCCTATGGATGCCACTGTGCGTCTGTGTGTGTGTCCATATGTGTGCTCACAGATGCCCTGTGCCCATGCATGTGTGTCTGTGTGCACCCATGGATGCCCTGTGCGTGTCTGCACATGTGTCTGTGTGTGTATTCATGGATGCCCTGTGTGTCTGTGCACATATGTATTCATGGATGCCACTGTGTGTGTCTGGGCACACATGTCCTTGCATGTGTTCATGGATGTCATGTGTGTGGGCACACATGTCCTTGCATGTACTCATGGATGCCATTCTGCATGTCTGTGCACACATGTCAGTGTGTGTACTCATAGATGTCATGTGTATCTGTGCAAGCATGTCCTTGCATGTACTCATGGATGCCATTCTGCATGTCTGTGCACACATGTCGGTTTGTATACTCGTGGATACCCTGTATGTGTCTGTGCATGCATGTCCATGTGTGTATTCATGGATGTCCTATGCATGTCTGTGCACATCTGTGATGCATGCCCGTGTGTTCAGTGTGTGTGTCTGTGTCTAAGCGTGTGCTTCCTTCCAGGGCTGGTGTCCGCGTCACAGGTGCACAGGGCAGTAGACATCGCGGGACTCGGGGAAGTCGCCTCAGCTTCCTGAGCCGCACCTGCATGAAGATCAGATCAGAAAGCAGGTGCAGCAGGTGCAGGCACGCGCCACACGAGGTCGCTTTTACTGCTGATAACATCTGCAGCTCCTCTTAGCCTTGGTGCCATGATGGTGCAGTGTACAACCTGTGCAACTGCACACAACAGCACCGTTGACCACCCTGTCAGTGGGAGGGGACCTGAGGATGCAGAACTGTGGCTGGACACACCCTCAAAAGGCGTCCTTTTCTTAAACTCCTCCTCCTTCCCAAAATAAACACGAGCACAAAAGATTTATTTTTTAAACTAGACAAAGTGACTTTAAAGTTCATATAAAAACCATGAAAGACTAGCCAAGGGACTTCTGGGAAGGAATGGCCAGCCGGGGAGACTGGCACAGACACTGAACTATATTCTAAAGCTACAACAATTAAAACAGTGTGGTCTGGTGGGTCTAGGCAGGAGAAGGAATTGTCTAGAAGTCCAGAAACAGTTCTAAGGGCCCGTGGGGATATTGAATGTACGATGAGAGTGGGATTTCCAATCAGTGAGAAAAAGATCAATTATTCAACAAATGGTTTTGGAACCGCGAAGGAGCCATGTGGGGATAAAAAAATAGAGTTGAATCTCTTCCTTACACTTTGCCTCAAAATAAATGCTGGATGGATCGATGTTTTCAACACGAAACATGAAATTCTGAACGAACTAGAAAAAAAATCACCGAGGTTTAAAAATAGGTCATCTTGGCAGAGCGAAGTCCTCGCCAAGTACTTTCTAAGTACTACACGGACTCGGGGGGGTCGCGACGCAGACGGCTACCTTCAACCAGCTAAAGCTCCGGCACGGAAAAGCAAACAAATCCATCAACAAAAGGAAGCAACACGAGGCAAACCGGGGGAAAGACGTCTGGACCTGTTCTCACGGGCAAAGAGCTCCTTTCCCTGATAGACAAAATGTGCCCCCAAATCAATAAGACAGAAGATTAGCAAACCCGGAGAAACGTGGGGCAGAGGATATGAAGAGTTCACGGGGAAGACGCACGCAGGCACGCTCAGTCTCGAGATAAGAGAAAGCCAAACGGAAACTCAGTAAGACACCGTGTGGGTTTGCTTTTTTGGTCTCTATCGCATCAGCCAAGATGCAGAGTGTGACAGGTAGGCTGGCCTGTGGAGTTTGTTCATCGTCGACAGAGAGCAGTTTGGCAGTTCCATCACAGCTAGAAGTGCTCACACTCGCCAATCCACCGACTCCTCAAGGAATCCGCCATCCTCAGACGCGCTGGGGCACGTGCAAGATGACGGCGCTTCAGGGCTGCACGGCTTGTGACAGCCACAGCTTGGAGACCACTTGAACGTTTGTCAAGAGGCTGCAGGTTAAAGACACGGCTGCACCTCCCCAAGACGCAGGCGGCTCTGGGAAAACGCATGGCTCGCCAGCCTTTGTTTGTTTTTTTCTTTAAGCATAAAACGGTATGAGGGGACTTAAAAAAATTCATGGAAAATGCAATGGGAAGGTAAGTTTATTTCGGTGCCAAATCTGTTGAAATCCATTCACCGTGTTTTCACACATTTTCCATGAACCTCTTGTAGACCTCTGGTGCTTGTGTGTATGGACATAGGCTTTTTCTAGAAGATGACGTAAGAGCTAGCCCTGGGGGGCTGGGGACAAGCAGGCTGCTGGGAGGGCTCTGGTGGGAGGGGACCATCTTTTTACTCTATTACGTTCACATGGCTTTTATCTAACATTTTTATTTAGTTATTTGCATTTTTCTTGAAAGGCAAAGAGGCAGAGACACACAGAGACAGAGAGGCAGAAAGAGAGACCTTCCACCCACCTGTTCACTCACCCAATGCCCACAGCCACCAGGGCTGGGCCAGGCCGAAGTCAGGAGCCTGGCGCTCCACGGGGCCTGCCATCTGGGTGGCAGGGACCCGAGGACTTGAGCCATCATCTGCCGCCTTCCAGGGTGCCTAGCAGGAAGCGGATCAGAGGCCGAGTGGCTAGGACTCAATGAGATGCTCTGATAAGGGTGCGGTGTCTCACATGGTGACCGAAGCCGCTGTACCCCAACGCCCGTCACCGTGAGCCACTTTCATTCGTGGACTCCAGCTATGAGTTAGCCATTCACAGTCAGAGCCGCAGGTGCACACGTGCATACATGACAGAGCGTGCGGGGTGGGCAGGCAGGGGCTGTCCCCTCTGGGGACAAGGGGAAGGGATGGGTCACTGTGTTTGATTCAGGGGTGTCGCGTGGCTGAGCCCCTTGGGGGTCACCTTCGGGGCTGGGCGTGTGGCCCTATGGGATGCTTGCATCCCATATTGGGGTGCCTGGTTATGGCTCCTCTGCTTCCGACTCAGCTTCCTGCAGACCCGGGGAGGCAGCAGGTGATGGCCAAGGACTCGGGTTCCTGCCACCCAAGGGAGACCCAGACAGAGTCCCAGGCTCCTGGCTTCAGACTGGCTCAGGGTTGGCTGTGGCAGGCACTTGCAAGCAAACCAGCAGAAGGGACGACCCCTGACTGCCTCTCTGAGACTCTGCCTTTCAAAAAAAATGAAAAAAAAAAAAAAAAGTTACTTGCAGAGGCGGGCGGGCAGGAGGCCTCGGCTGGGGGCTTCCTTCTCATTTCCCGTCGTGGGTCAGGGGCCACTGATTGCCATCTCCCCTTGATGTGACCACTGAATGCCCCCGTTGTCAACCTCAGGTTCTGGCCTCCAGGCTACACGGCCCCACACACAGGCTTCTCTGAACTTCAACTTCTCCGCCCCGTGCAGAATAAAGTCACCATTCTCTAGAGCGGCCAGCCCCCACCCTGCCCCCACCCTGTCACCCTGCAGGGGGTTTGACTTCCCAGCCGGCCCAACCCTGGGAACTACCAGGGAGCCAGCCAGCGGGCCGAGGACCCCAGGGGGAAGGTCTCCACCAGCCATCTACTTGGCCCAGACATGTGCACCTGCCCCCAGAGCCTGCTTCCGGAGCTACTGAGCCGGCACCAATTCCCTTCCCAGCTCGGAAGCCTCCCCAGGCCCACGTTTCAACAGTCCCCCCCGCCCCGGGCTCCTAAGAACAGCACTGCTGATCAGGAGTCTCTGGACAGCTCTGGAGGGGGCTGGGAGGCTGCACCCCCGGACTCGCACACCTCTCCCCTCCGCATCTCCTACAGCCCCTCAGCACCACCCCTCCCTCCCATATTGATCTCCCCAGCTCCGGAGAGCCTGGCTGGCTGGCCCTGGGTGAGAGGGAGCAGGCACTGAGGGCAGGCCCTTCCCCCTGAATCCCGCGTCTCCCCAAACTTGTATTCCTGCCGCTGCCTCTGTTCCATGCCATTTACGGAGGCACCTCATGTCCCTTGCCTTGGGCGATGGTCACCATCTGCCATGGCCACCGTCTTCCACGATCACCATCTTCCACGGTCTTCTACAGTCACTGTCTTCCACGTGCAAAAACGGTCAGCCCGGTGGCTCTCCACGGGCTCTGCCACACAGGCATAAAGCAGACCCGATGGAGCCCAGATCTGTGTGCTGCCCCTATGGGACTTCCGGAGATCACCTCCCCGTTCCCACCCCATCCACGGCACGCGAGGGCTGGGGGACGTTCAAAGTGCTCCGCGGCCACTCCCGTGGCATTCTCACAGGCTCGTGGATCTGGGGGTGAAACAGGAGGCAGCTGGGAGAGGGGAGTCAGCTGTGAGGAGGGTGAGCAGGGGTGCGGGGTTGGGGGCATGGGCTGAGCCATGCAGGGAGATGAACCTGGGAATGCAAGAGGTCAAAGGCGAGCCTGAAGGAGGGGCAGGGACCCAGAGGCTTGGGGGCTTCTAGGGCGGGAGACCCCAGCCCATAGCTCTGCTCAGCTCACAAGCTCCCAGGGGCCACTGCTTTCCAGGGGTCTGGCCTGCAGGTCCCAGTGGGAGATGAGAGCGGTGTCTACACCCCACTGTGTGCTAAGGGAAGTGTGACACAGAACAAACCTCCCTCCTGCGCTTCCCGTCTCATCATTAAGACAGACCGGAACCCCGCCCTGCCCCAGAAGCCACTGGGAGGACCACACACGCCACCCGCTTGTGCCATGCAACCCTCTGGGGGTGACATAGCTGGGAGATGGGGAATTCCTGCTTCTCAGGACCACGCCCTCCAGGAGCTCACAGCTTCTGGAAGGAGCCCACCCAAGCCTCCCCAACTCAGCCATCTTGGGGCCACTGCTGGCCATCGACTTGCCTAGAGTAGCTGGGAGGACTCAAGCAAAGGCTGAGATGGGGTAGAGGCAGCCTGGGCTTCAGCAGGGTGGATCTGTCCCACAGTGTCATTGATCTTGCAGGTTCCTCGGCAGATGGGGGATGGGACCATGCCTGGGGAGGGGGCTCAGATAGAGGCTGCCAGGGCCCTGCTCGGCGCCCACCTTCCAGGAGCAACATTCGGGTGGGGACACACACACACAGCCGCACGCTGGGCAGGTGCCGCCCGCACAGGAGCCGAGGGGTTCCCTTCCCTGTCTCATCCCAGGGGCGGCCCGGCCTGCCCCTGCTCCTGCCTCTCCCCCTCCCCCTCCAGCGGGCTGCCAGCCCTCTACCCCTCTCCCTCCCCACTGCTGTTCCCGCAAATGAGATGCTAATTTATGCCTCTCCCTTGCCTCCAGTCTCCTGGCAGATGCCTGGCCCAGCTCGCCCGGTGCCGCCTGCATGCCAAGTGCTTCATTAGCCAGCAAGGAAGCCTCTCGCCCTCCTTAATCGAATCCCCGCCAGTGACCCTCAGGAGAGCCAGGCCCCTCCTGACGTAGGGGGCGGGGAGGGTGGGGGCCCGAGGTACAATTAATTACGCAGCGGCCTCCGCAGCTGCTGCCAGACAGATCTCTCGCTCAGAAAAGCGTGTTCAGAAGCGTCTCACGGAACGGATCACCAATCTGTTTGAATACACGTCTAATCTCATTAGGGGGGCCCGGCCACCAGGGCAGCCACCGCGACGGAGCCTCTCCACGTGGCCCTGGGGAATTGAGAGTGGGGTGGGGGCCTGGTCTGGGGAAGGGGTGTGTGTGTGTGTGTGTGTGCGTGCATGCGCGTGCCCGGAGCCCACCACCAGCCCTCCGTGTTCTTGTCCCCCTTGTACAAACCGCCACTAAGTCACAGAGAAAAGAGGAACCAAAGTTGGTGCCGGTGGATGGTGTCCCCCCGAAAGTCAGGGCCCCCTTGGAAGCTCAGAATAGGGCCTTATTTAGAGATGCAGTTATTGTGGATGTAACCGGGGGTCCTACTAGAGAAGGGTGGGCCCTCCAGGGCTGGTGTCTTTCCAATGGAAGAAGAAACAAGAAACAGAGACACACAGAGAACAGAGGGCCATAGCCCAGGAACGCCAGGGACTCACGGGAGCCACGAGAAGCAGGAGGCGACAGCAAGGGTCGTCCCCTGGACACGTCAGGGAGAGCAGGACCCTGCTGGCACCTTGAGTTCAGATCTGAGGCCTGCACGGCCCTGGCACCTGGTGGAAGCCACCCAAGCTGTGGAAACGGAGCCTCGTGGAGGCTCTGTCCGTCCTTCCAAGGAGGCCGGCAGGCTCTCCAAGTCCTGCCTGGCTGGCCACAGCCGATCCTGCCCCAGACACGGTGCGCCCCAGGGCCCTTGCTCGTGCCTTCGCTTCCCCTGGGGAGCCCAGTCTCCCCCTTTGCTGGGACAGCGCAGGTGTTCTGTCGGTGCTAGTACCTGCGTGGCACCCACCAAAGCACAGACACCGTGTCCCAGGTCCTGACGTCCCTCGGACCTCCCTTCCAGCACAGTACGCAGGACGTACACCACAGCCATGGCTACAGCGACTCCCACGCTAGTGTGTCACCCCCCACCCCGCCCCCAGCAGGCACGGAGGACGGCCAGATCCACGAATGGAAAAGTGGACAAGCAAAGGTGCTGTGGAACTCTGCCCGGTCACATCCCCCTCGGGGGCTGACCGTGCCAGGGACCCTGGCGTTAACCCCTCTGGCTCTGATGTGGTGAGATCCGAGCAGCCGTGTGGGTGATGACCTCCCTGGGCCCTGGATCGGGGTCATGTGGGTGCAACTCCAGTGAGCTCTGCTACTCCCTGGCTGCACATGTGCCCTGCTGGTGCCTCAGTCTCCTCTTCTGAGAAATGGGATCGCAGCAGTGCCCGCCGCCGAGGCCTAGGCGAGGGGGGGTGCCCAGAGCAGGGGGGAGCCCACGAGAAGCAGCTGCAATGCCTCCCCCCCCCCCCGTGCCGCCTCTGCAAACCTCCCCTGCAGCCAGGGCCTCGCCGTGAAGTGCACAGGTAAACAATGCCACAACGGCGGCAGCCTTGCGTGGATAAAAGATGGTTCTCATTCCCCCAGGTTTATTCTGCAATTAACAGGGGCACGGAGCCCTTCCTTGCGTTCCAGTCGGAGGGCTCAGAGATTAAACACATACTATTGATCAGAGAGGCTCTGCCTAACAGTGCCATTATCATTTTAGCATATCCAGATTCATTTGCGCTATAAAAGGGGCGATAATAAAATTCTCGCTAACTCCTGCAATTCCTCCCCAGCTGCTGCCTGTGCTGCGTGGACCACGTCCTCTGCCCCTTCTCGGTGGCCCCAAGGCCTGCCCTGGGTTTACAGCTGGGACCCCAGGGAGCAATGAGGCATCTGGGTGAAGGCCAGGTCGGGGGGTCAGCTGTGTGGCCAGGCCCGGTGGCTCCCTGGAGGCGTGTCCCCACCTTGCACCTGCCACTCCCCAAGGCGGTGCTCCTTGTAGGTGAATTCTCCCCACCTCATTGCTACGGCTCCTCAGCCTGGAACCTGGGGACAGTGGGGCGGTGACAGCAGCAGAGTGAGGACTCACGGGCCTGGGGGTCTCCAGCGTCCACCATGGTGTTGGGTCAGCGGTCCTGGCACTGGACAGCACAATTCCCAGCAGTGACCCCTAGGAGGAGGGTCACCACCTAACAGGTGTTGGTCCAGGATGGAGGGAGGACTTGATGGACGCCTAAGTGCCAAGTGCCGTAGATTTTCTCCCTGCCTTTCTCTCTCTCTGAGCTCAGAGAAGGCAGAGGCGGGTTTGAACCCAGGCCCCCGGGTCAAGGCTCCGCATGGATCCCAGGCAAGGAGTCCGCGCAAGGCGTGGGGGCGGGGAGCGGACAGCAAAGCGAGAGGCTGAGCGATGGGGCCGCCGCGGCGCAGGCGCACGCGTTCCTCAGGCTGCTGACCCCGCTGTACCGGCGCTTCGTGGCGTGTAACAAAGACCGCGGAGCAGAAAATTGGAGTTCAATTTGCCGTCCATCCCGCGCGCCGCGCTCAGCCCATTCCAGTCCCCGGCAGGCGCCTCGGCACTTTATCATAAGTAATAACCGCGCGGCCAGGCGGCCCTTGCCGCGGGGACGGCCCCCAGCACTTGACAGGCTGGGTTGTGCGCACGCAGGCTGCACCGTGCGGGCTGTGCAGAGGCTGGAGTGGGGAGGGCCCTGTGGATCCCATCCGACGCCGGGCCCCCGCGCCGGCCCCAGCCACCCTCCTCGCCCCTCTCCCTGGCTCTCTCTGGCGCTCCTGGTTAGCAGGAAGCCCTGCAGGTCCGTTCCTCCCATCTCAGAAAGAGGCTCTGGGGGCCGGTGTGACACCAGCATCCCCAGCGCTGGTTCGAGTCCCGGCTTCTCCACTTCTGATCCCGCTCCCTCTAATGCACCTGGGAAGGCAGTGGAAGATGGCCCAAGTGCCTGGGCCTCTGTCACCGACCTGGGGGACCCGGATGGAGTTCCTGCTTCCTGGTTTGGGCCTGGGCCAGCTCTGGCCATTGCAGCCATTTGGAGAGTGAACCAGTGGACAGAAGCTCTATTTCTGCCTTTAAAATAGATAAATGAATCTTTAAAAAGTTAAAGAGGTTCCAGGACCCCTCCTCTTGGAGTCACATGTCCCTTTGTCACCACAAGAAGCCGCATCTCTGTTTCCAGCTCCATGGGGGATCTGGGGCTGTGACCACGGCTGAGATTTGCCAGTTCCACTCCTAACAGACAAGCCCCCTGGCGCTCTGCACTAGCCACTGTTCCTGTGGACAGGCCTGGGAGAGCCAAGGCCGGCAGAGGGGCGGGGACAGACGGGGCCACTCCCTCTGTGCCAGCCTGGAATCCTGCCGCCTCCCCACCCCCAGGCAGCGGCTTCAGGGCCCAGCTTGCAGGGGCTCCCATGGCAGCCCCTTCCCCCTCCTGCTGTCACACAAGTTAAACCAAGTCGCACACTGAGTGTGGGATGTCCAGAGCAGGTGAATCCCTGGAGACATACCTGCTGCTGCCTGGTGGCTGGGAGAGGGGGGAATGGGAGGTGACAGCTTCCTGGGTATGGGGACTCCTGGGATGACGAACGTGTTCCGGAGTTAAGTAGAGGCCAAGCCACTGAGTGCCACACAACTGTCCACGAAAGGATGAGAATTTTAGGTCACGTGACCTAAATGGCAAGCGCCTTAATCCAAAACAAAAAGCTGGCCAGTGCCGCGGCTCACTGGGCTAATCCTCCACCTGTCGCCCTGGCACCCCGGGTTCTAGTCCCAGTTGGGGCGCCGGATTCTGTCCCGGTTGCCCCTCTTCCAGGCCAGCTCTCTGCTGTGGCCAGGGAGTGCAGTGGAGGATGGCCCAAGTGCTTGGGCCCTGCACCCGCATGGGAGACCTGGGGGAAGCACCTGGCTTCTGGCTTTGGATCGGCGCAGCGTCGGCCGTAGCGGCCATTTGGGGGGTGAACCAACGGAAGGAAGACCTTTCTCTCTGTCTCTATCTCCCTCTCACTGTCTAACTCTGCCTGTCAAAAAACAAAAACAAAAACAAAAACAAAAAAAAACAAAAAAAAACCAAAAAAAAACGAAAAGCAAAACTAGAAAACTAGTGCAAGGCCTTTTCTGGGGCCCCTGGCATTCTCCCTGCCCACATCCGTGCCCTGCACAGTCCCTAGGGAGCCCCCAGCACGCCCTCCTGTCCCTCCCTCCCCACCGCCACCAGGCACCAGGAGGAGCAATCCACTCAGTTCTCTGTCCAGCCAGTCCTGGGGACAGGGCTAGACGCCTGTCCCTGTTCCAAGCGGGTCATCCCCTTCCTCCAGCTGCTGCCTGAGTTGACAGGGCGCTTGGGACGGGGACAGGGCCCGGGCTTTGCGGGTGCGCAGCGGGGCTGTGAGCCCAGCTCTGCACTGATAAGCAGGTGCTGAGTCGGCACCTAGGTGTGCTGAGTCACCGTCTCCCTGCTGGCCCCTGGTGCGGGGAGGGGCTGCCACACCTCCTGAGCTGGGTTTTGCTAGGATTCAATGCCAAGGAACTTAAGAGACACCTGGGAGTCCCCGGCCACGGGGAACAGGTGAAGCCTGCTCTGTGCCAGGCCAGGGGCAGGTGCCTCGGGTGTCTTCTCTGATGCAATGCCACAGCAGAACGTGGTGTCAGGGGGCTGTTGGTGATCCCACTTTTACAGAGAGAGCTGGCCTGCAGAATGGGGTCAGCCCGGGGCAGGGGCGGTGCCTCTGGGTGGGCTCCTGCTGCAGCCTCTGTTGGGGTTGGTCTGCCTCCCTCACACAGATAAGCCAGAGTCCTGGACCGGGGACCCTGGAGTGTGTGGCTTTATTGGGAAACAAAGTGTCCGCAGACGTAATCAAGGTCAAGTGAGGTCACGGGTGGGGGCGGGTGGGGTCCAGGTCCAATGTCACCGGGGTCCTTATAAGGGAGGAGAGACACAGAGAGAAGATGGACGCGGGACGGCAGCAGAGGCAGAGACTACAGCGACGCGGTCATGGGCCCGGGAAGGAAAGGATCTCGCTCCCAGGCTCCGCAGGGCTCACGGCCCCGCCCACACCTGGATTTGGACCCCGCCCCCAGAGGTGGGAGACAGGATGTGTGCTGTTGGAAGTCCCCCAGCGTGTGCTTCTTTGAGGCTGCAGCCCGGCACACTGAGGCAGGCCCTCACCCGTGCCCCCAAATCCCATGCAGAGCCCCTTCCTCCAGGAAGGCTCCCCAGCAGAAACACGCCCTGGCCTGTGTGTGCGCCTGTCCACTGTCACTGGGGTGTGCCTTCCAAGTGCCCCCGCGGGACTCCGAGCCACGTCTTGGTCATTTGTGTCCTGCTGGGCCCTAATTTGGTTTCTTGGGGAGAAGGAAAGAGTAGGAGTTCTCTTGTGTCCAGGGGTCTGGGATGACGTTGAACCCTGCACCCAAGCCATTATTTCCCGGGGAGCGGACTCCACCTGCCCTCCCTGGCCCCAGAGGCACTTGGCACCTGCCGCCCTGTGGTCGGGCCTGAGCCCAGCTAATGGTGACTGACAATAAGGGGCATGGCACGGAGCCCGCGGGCAGCATGACTGACATGTTGGCAGGAGCCCCGGCGTGATTGATGGCTGCACACAGCGACAGCCCATTTCCAATTCATTCTCTGGAAGCCGGAAGCCTGGCCTTTCTGGGAAGCCGAGCGGCACGCCCCACCCCCACCCCAGGCCCCGCCCTTCCTCCTCCTCCATCCTCTCCCTTCTTCCCAGGAGTGAAGCCCCCCAGTCCTTCCCCTGCCAGCGTGGGGTGGGGGGAGGGGAGGGGACACTCAACATTCATGGGCTCCGGAGGTGGTGGAGGGCTGTTCCTGTGTCCCCTTCCTCCCGGGAGGACTCCCCCGACCCAGAGTGATATGGGAGTCCCGCCCTCTGGCTCTGCCCTCAGCCAGGCCCCGCCTTCCTTAGGCCTCTGCCCAGGCTTGGAGAGCCAGGTGGCAGAACAGTCCCACTGTACAGATGAAAAAACTGATGCTCACACACAAGCCCAGTTTGCACAGGAGGCTGGTGCGGGCTCTGGGTTTGCAGGCAGGGCTATGTCTCCCAAGGCCATGCTTTTTCAGCTGGTATGCCCGTGAGCCATCTCTGGATGCTCACAGAGGCACGGACATGAACTTCACTCCCTACAATGAGCACACGGCTTCCCAGGATGGCTTCGGAAAGACCAGACCGACTCCCTCAGCAGAGGCCAGCCCCTTACCTGCATCACAGGGGTGGGGCCCTGGATGATTGGCACAAGATGGGCCTGGGTGAGGTCAGGCAGCCAGGCCCCCTCTCGGGCACATTCCCCGCAGGGCAACCCGCCCCAGCACTGAGGAGAAACCCAGAGGGGGCTGGGAGGGGTAAGGGTTGTGTCCCCCGTGCTATGAGCCTAAGACAGGGGACTCTCCCCGGGGCATCGACACTGGAAGAGGGCAGCCCCACGAATGGCCTCACAGGGCCAAGGCCAGGAGGGCCCCAGGAGACCTCTGCCCAGCGTCCAGCCCGGCTCAGGCGAGGCGGGGGCACAGGGCAGGCTTCGGGCTGTGGTTTGGCGATGGGGAAGGGAGGGCTTCCGGGAAGGCTACAGTTACTGGAAAGGACAATGAATGAACACAACACGGCTGTTTGGCTGGTGACAAGGGGTGAAGACGTGGTCCAGCAAAGCCTCCATGTGATGTCAAAGTGATGGATAAGCAGGCGCGAGGGGGCGCGGTCACCCAGGGTAGTGGGGGAGGGCGGCTATCCTCACCTGCACCCCCCCGCCCCATCCTCAGAGGAGCGCCAGGACCCCTGCCCCATCGGAGAAGCTCTCTGCTTCATGGGTGCCTCTGTCCCCGCCTGCGCACCAAGGCCCCCACCTCTCCTTCCCACTGTCAGGATGTCCCACGTCCCTGACTCCCGCACCAGTCAGACGCTCCAGGTCCCCTGGCGTGGCTGGCGCTGCGTGGGACGGAGCGAGAAGGGGATCTGCCCGGGGGCAGCTCAAGGCACAGGCAGGACGTCACGGTGGTCGGGGAGGGAGTCAAGAGTCAAGAACGGGGCAGAGCAGGTCTGGGTGGCGTGCACTGGGGCCCGAGCCCTGGCTGCCCTGGGGCCAGTCCCGTGGCCTCTTGGAGCTCTGAGGGGAGAACATGAGATGGGGACATGCCTCACGAGAGAAAACACACAGGTGTCTCCCAGGAGTCTCTGGGCTTTGAATGAGTGAATGAGTGAGTGAGAGTTGGGGTTCCAGAGGATGAAGGGCTTATAAATTGTGCTAAGGGGCTTGGAGGCCATCCTGAGGATGCATATGTGTTTGTGTAGGAGTGTGTGTGTGTGCATGTGTATGTATAGCGTGTAACTACATATGTGTTTGCATGCATGTATGTATGAGTATACACGTGTGTGGGTGTATATGGAAGCAGGCGTGTTTGAGTATGTGTGTGTAAGCATGTTCATGTCTGAGTGTGCATGTGAGTGCATGTATATGTGTGAATGCCCATGTGTGTCTACATGTGTAGGAGCATGCATGTGTGTGAATGTGCACATGTGTGTATGAGTATATATGTGCACATGTATGTGTGTAAGTGTGTGATATAGTGTGTGCATGAATGTGTGTGCACATGCATGTGTGTGGGTACATGCATGTGTGTGCGTGCGGTGAGTGTGCTGGAGGAGAGGCGGGGAGGAAGGTGGCGTGGCTGGTGACGAGCACGGAGGACCCGCCACTCCTCGGTGTCCTGGCTCATTTCTGGCGCAGTGAATGCCAGCCCTGGCTAGGCCCTGGGAACACAAAGGCACGGTGCTGTGGCCCCGCCCCAGCCTCTAGAGCTGGCGGCAGAGATAGGATTCACTCGGCAGAACGGAGTGACTAAGGGCGGGCACAGCACCGAGGCCTCGGGAGCTGGGCGGATGGGCGCTCGGGCCGCCTGGGCCGCAGAGGCCGGGCAGGGCAGGCGAGAGGCCCTGTGGGGGAGGGGAGCTGAGTGAGTCACCGTCGGCTCACAAAGCCGTGAGCCCCGGCGCTCGGCTCTGCAGCAGCGGCGAGAGGAAGGTGATGCTGTCTTCACTCAGGGAGCTTAGGGACCACACAGCAAGGCAGGCGTTGGACAGGGGCTGCAGGTTCGGAGGCATGGGGGCGGGGGGTGGAAACTCATCACACAAAGGGACATCTCCTAAAGGTGACAACCCAGCCAAGGAGGGAGCCAGGTGACGAGCAGGGGCAGGTGTGCCAGGCAGAGAGGGGGAGCAGGTGGGAGTCTGGAGGGGACACAGAGCCTGGCCCTTGTGCTGGGGGCCCCACGGTAAGCAGAGGGGAAGGCGGCGTGGGCCCCAGCACCACCCAGGAGCTGGTTTATCCTGGGGCCATGCACCTTGCAGGTGTGCTAACCAGGTGGCGCCGCAGAGGGGTGTGGCAGTGGATGGAGGAGGTAAGGGTGGAGTCCGGTGTGGGGCGGGGGAGGGGAGGCAGGGCAGAGATGACCTCCAGGGACAGTGTGACCTCTTGGGGACTTGCATTTCTTTTCTGTCGTGTGGGGAAAGGATTCACCTGTCCGAGAAAAGGTGGTGCTGGGGAGAGCGGGAGAGAGGGAGTGGCCTAGCGTGGAGCCCGGTGGTGGCTGCAGGGTGGGAACAGTGGGGACTTGGGAGCTGTCTCCGGGTTGACTGGCAGGGCGGGGCCGTCTGACTGAGAGGGGAGGGACCGTGTCAAGAGTGTAGGCTCCCAGGATGGAGCCGGCTTTGGGGTAAAGATGCCAAGTTCAGCGCAGGGCATGCTGGGACAAGGTGGCGGTTCAGGTGGGTATCGAGCTCTGGAACCCAGACAAAGGGCCTGGAGCCACCAGTTAACACCCAGATCTGCAGAGCTTACACAGTCTGCAGAGAGAGGGGATGGCGCTGAGGTAGAGAGTTCTGTGGCCATTGCTAAGGGCACCTTTGAGGTTGCAGGGGGTCCTTTATGTGCTGTGGGTCCCTGGGCCCAGCTAACAGCCTGTGCTGCTCCAGAGGAAGCAATGCGTAAGGCAGTCAGGGCTTGCAACGCACCGGCTGTCCCATGCGCCAAAGCCATGTGACAACTCTTCAAGGTCACTGTCGCCCTCTAACAGATGGGCACGGCAGCAGCACAGTGAGGCTGAGGGTCTGTCCAAGGTTAAACGGGAGTGAGCGGCAGAGGGATTCCCACTCAGGCCTGGCAGGTGCTCGGCTCGGGCTCCTGTCCCAGGCACGCCGGCTGCCCCAGTGGGGCCCAGGTGTACAGGGAGGGCTGCCTGCCCACGTTCTCCCGAGAAACTGGCTGGGTGCGCCCGCCCCTGCGTCTCCCTCTCCCCCACCCTCTGTCGACACTGCAGGGCAGTCATCTGTGACACAGGATCAATCTCCCAGCGGCTCATCCACTCCCGCGGCGTTTATCCCCTGAAGGTCAAAGCTTTTATTTCCGGGTGAGAGGAGGGGTGGCAGCAGGGTCCCTCTGCCCATCACCAGTCACAGATAACTTATGGACCAATCAATACGGTCATTACCCTTTGGACCACAGCACTACACAGGTGGAAGGAGCCGGGGCGCAGGCCTCGACCTGCACCTCCGCCTCCTGTGGGGTCTCTGAGCTCCCACGATGTCTGCAGCTCCTTTGGGGGGCTCCCTGGGGCTCCCTGCTCTCTTCTCCTGTTTCTTGAATCCTTTTTATATAATTTCGCCTCCTTGAGCTTTCTGTATCTAGCTTTCTTTCCAGTCATGTGGGAAAAATATTTCCGTGTCCAGAAGAAACACAGTTCTGGGGAGAAATGAGGCGGTTTAGCTCGCAGCGAGGAGCACTTGTGAGCAGGCCCCTGGGAGCCCCAGGCCGAGTAATGAGGATGCCGGCGGCCGAGGTGCACAGAGGGAAGCCCGGGCTGGGGAGCAAAGGTCGCGCCTCCTCCATCATGGGAGCTGGGGGACTCTGCAAAGTCAAGTGCACCCCTCTGTGCCTCCATTTCGTCACCTGGACATGGGAGTAGTAGCATCAACACGGAGAGAGCAAGATTCAGCAAACAGGACAGACAAGAAGGCTGGCACGGAGATGGCGAATCTAAGTGCTGGCTGAGTGAGGTGGGGACTGGGTTCCGTGGTGTCCCCCAAGCTCAACTGCACCTGGAGCCTCGCTCGGAAACAGGGTCCTTGCAGGCGTCATGGGTTAAGATGAGGACCCAGTGGACCAACCTGGGCCTGAAATCCAATGACTGGTCTCCTCACCAGAATGTCACACCCGGGGAGACGAGACAGAGCCGGGGGATGCGTCTCCAGCTCAGAGCAATTAAGGGTCGCCAGCAGCCCCCGTGAGCTCCAGGGAGGCCTGGGACAGGTTCCTCCTCAGTCCCCAGCAGGGGGCTTCGCTGCTGCCTCAATTTGAGCGGAGCTGACCTAGGACCCCCTGTGCATGCCCACAGCCATGCGTGTACTGGGCTCTCCAGCGTAGACTGTGTGTTTCCCACACACATGCTTATGGGGAGGTTTAATTCATAGAGGAGGCACAGTAAGAAATGAAACAGTCACTAACAATAAAACAGAACAAATGATAATTGATTGAAATAAAAGTTATATGGATGTGGTCTCTCTCTTTCTCTTGAAAAACCAAGGGGCCAGGGTCAAGGTGCAGCAGGTAAAGCTACCACCTGCAACACCAGCACCCCATATGGACACCAGTTTGTGTCCCAGCTGCTCCACTTCTGATCCAGCTCCCTGCTGATGGGCTGGGAAGGCAGTGGAGGATGGGCCACGTGCTTGGACCCCTGCACCCACGTGGGAGACCCGGATGAAGCCCCAGCACCCCAGCTTCAGCCTGACCCAGCCCTGGCCATTGCAACCATGTGGGGAGTAAATCAATGGATAGAAGACTTCTCTGTGTCTCCCTCTCTCACTGTAACTCTTTCAAATAAATAAATAAATCTTAAAGAACAACAATACAAACATTAGTATTTTTTTTTGGACAGGCAGAGTTAGACAGTGAGAGAGAGAAAGAGAGAAAGGTCTTCCTTCTGTTGATTCACCCCCCAAAATGGCTGCTATGGCTGGCGCACTGTGCTGATCTGAAGCCAGGAGCCAGGTGCCTTCTCCTGGTCTCCCATGCGGGTACAGGGCCCAAGCACTTGGGCCATCCTCCACTGCCTTCCTGGGCCACAGCAGAGAGCTGGACAGGAAGAGGAGCAACCGGGACAGAATCCGGCGCCCCAACCGGGACTAGAACCCTGGGGTACCGGCGCTGCAGGCGGAGGATTAGCCTAGTGAGCCCTGGCGCCGGCCAAACCTTAGTATTTTTGAACTATGGCTGACCAGGGGTGATTGTGACCATGGTAAGTGAAACCAGGGACAGTGAAGTGGTGCGTGGTGTGTGTGTGGTGGGGGAACTACTGTAGGAGGGGCCTTAAATCATGCATGGGAAAATGGAATTGGAGACCCTGCCTGTTGTCTGTGGACTTGTCACGCAGGTCTGCTGGGCAGGAAGCTAACAGTCGGTGATAAGCAGTGGAGAGACACTTCCCTAACGCTGAATCTATCCCTGGCACCCAGTGGTTGAGCCAAGTCCACGGGCGCAGG
Source organism: Oryctolagus cuniculus (assembly GCF_964237555.1). NCBI lineage: Eukaryota > Metazoa > Chordata > Mammalia > Lagomorpha > Leporidae > Oryctolagus > Oryctolagus cuniculus. The sequence continues at coordinate 6,544,786 of NC_091448.1, read as the reverse complement.
GCAGGGGGTGGGACCTGCCTTCCTCATCCCATTCGAGCTGCACCAAGATGTGAAGCTTCTCGGGGCCCCTTGTTTCATGTCTGGTGTCCACTCCTTGCCCCAGGACCGGGGGACACCAGCAGCTGGCACAGGGGAGTGGGGGCTGTGAGCTGGACATGAGTGGGGGGGCCTGTCCTGCTGGTGGGTGGGAGGGGCACTGTCAAAGGCACCGCGTGTGGCTGCCTTTCCCTGTGTCGCACATTCTTGTCCCCATCTAGTTTTCTGGAACTTTCTTCCCATTATGGACTTGACAAAGGTCACAGGCAGCACTTTTGGCAACAGCTGGTGGGCTCGACCATGACCTCTGTGACTCCCGGCCATGCTTCTAGCCCCAAAAACCCACAGAAAAACGTGGGCCTGTCTGTGCTCTCCGACAAGGTGCATCCAATTCCTCTCTCCTTAAAAAAAAATGCATTTATTTATTTATTAGCGAGCCTATGGGGTGGGGGCAGGGAGAACTTCCAAATACCAGTCAGTTCCTAGACACCTGCAGCAGCTGAGGCTGGGTCAAGCCGAAGCCAGGATTTGGGAACTCAACCCAGGTCTCCCACGGGTGTGGCAGGGACCCAAGCACTTAAGCCAACACCTGCTGCCTCCCAGGGTGTGTGGGATCGGGGCAGGACCACGACTTGAATGAGGCCCCGGGATATGGGATGTGGGCTCCCATGCAGCATCCTAACCACTGTGCCAGACCCCTGCTCTCAGCTTCTGCAGTGCCCAGCCCCACGGACGCCTGCTGGACCTGGGGGTGGGCATCCCCTCCGCCCTGCACTCTCCGAACCTGGACTTCCTTCTTCTCCTTCCAGCCTCCCCACCCTGCCCCGCCCCCGTCTGCCTTCCCCATCCTTGGGCTCTCGGGGCCCCCAGCTCCTGCTCGCTTCCTGGTGTCCCCTGCGTGCCTCTTGGGAGCGCACTGCCCCTTCCTTCCGGCTTCTACAACAGGTGAGCGCTTGGGCTTCTCTCCTCCTTCACCCCGACTCCTTGCCTGAAGACGTCCATGCCCACAAACAACCACACCCAAACCTGCTGGGTCCTCCTTAGGTTGGGGTACACAGTGACCGGCACTGCCCACGCAGTCACCCAAGCCAGAAGCAGCAGTGGCCTCCCCTGGCCTCTTCTCCTCTGTCTGCCACCGCCCCTCTCCCTGCCCCTGGCCCTGCGAGCCTGCCTGGCTGTCAGGTTGTGAGCCTCCTCCAGCCCTGCTATTTCACATAGTGTCCAGGCCACGGTTGGCAGCCAGCAAATTTTTTTTGAACAAATTAGTCCTGCTAATACCTTCTAAGTATCCCTTCAACTGGCAAGCCACCCCTGCCCTGTCTCCCCTCGCTTCTTATCAGCATGCCATCTGCCAGGCCAGCCCGCGCTGGCCTCTGGCCATCGGCCGTGGGCCTGATCTCCTTAAGGAAGGGGATGTCTGACCATGTGCTTCCTGTTTGAAGTTCTCCAACGGCACTGCCTGGCACACAGAGAAAATCCTCCTTAACAAGACGGGCACTGCCCTTCTGGTCGCCGCGCCAGCCACGCGGTGGACGTTCTGGAAACTGGTTAAATGGAAGAACCCAATAGCTTGTGTTTCTCCACTACACCATGCAAGTGTACTCCTGAGCCTTCCGCCGGGTGCACCTGCTGCCGGAAGCCCCACCAGCCTCCCCTGGACGCTGCCACCGGAGCCACACGAGTGGAGGGGCCCAGTGCTGTGTGATCCCTTCCTGCGTCCATCTCTCTCTCAACGACGGTGGTCCTCAGCGGGCTGATTTTGGACCATTCTTACACCAGGGGGACACTCGGTCATGTCTGGGGACACGTGGTTGTCACAAATGGGGGACGAAGATGTTAGTATGCAGTGGGTGGGGGCCACCAATACTGCTGAACTGCCCACAAGGCGCGGGACAGCCCCACCCAAAGAATGCTGGGCACAGCAACCGGAAGTCGACAGTGCCAGGGCTGAGGAACCCCGGCTGAGGCTCGAGTGAGGGTCTCTCCATCCCAGTACTCCATCCGGGGTCTTGCCTCGGGCCCGCTGCAGCTTAGACCTTTGCCAAGTCTGCCGACTGGGCTCTCCCAGTGCTCTGCCCAGCACTGGCGGGAAATCGGAGCCCTTCTCCCAACAGGAGGCCTGGGCTGCAAAGAGAGGCTGCCGGCCACGCCCCCGGCTGCAGGGTTGGGTGGCGGACGGAGGCAGTGACAGCAGCAGAAAGCAGCTCGCTCCTTCCAGGAGCCACGGCAGGCACAGCCAGTTTAGCCGACGAGTTGCCAGGGTCGTGACCACAACACCAGACAGGGAACCCGCCCTTCGTACCAGCCTGGCCGAGCCGACAAACAAGGCTGCGAACCAGGCCCGTGACAGCAGCAGCAAAGGGGACACCCTCCCAAGGAAATGGGACAGGGGTGGCCCTCAAGGTAGGGCCTGAGGCTGGGCCATGGCATCTTCCACACAGGGAGGTACAGCTCAGTAGCCGCATGTCCCCGGCCACAGGGAGCTGTGTCTTCTGTCCCAGGTTTCCCGGGGACGGGGGCTGGTCCGTTGCGCCCCACAGTGCTCAGCCAGGCACTCACTAAAGGCCCTGGATAGAGATGGGCATCAGAGCACAGGGCCTTCCCTCCCCTTGCAGGGTCCACGCTCCCTCTGTTCCTCTCCAGCCCCCAGGGCTGCCCTCCTCGCTCTCAGCATCCTTGGCGCCTCCCCGTGCAGCCCAGGGTGCCTCCCTGATGCCCCTACAGGGCCTACAGAGCAGTCCTTCCCAGTGCGGATGGGGCTGCGCCTGTAAGCACATGGGACCCAGCAGGCAGGCAGGCCTGGAGCCAGGACACGCTCTGGGCCCCCAGGCTGACCAGCACCGTAGCTTGGCCTGGGCTCAGAGACAGGTGGCTGCACCCAGAGTGACAACATTCCTAGAAGAGAGGGCACCTTCCTTGGCAGTGTGCCTGGTCATCGGGCAGGGGCCAGACACAGGTTGGTGTGCCCCCAACTACAGTGTCCCAAGGCCCGCGAGGGGACATGCCCTGGCTCCATGCTGTCCACAGGGCTGGCCTCCTCTCTACTCACAAAAGCCCCCTTTCCAAGGTGCTTTGTGCTGCCCTGGCCACGTCCAGCTGGGCAGGGACATTTCTCAAGCAGCCCTCTACCCAGGCCAGCCGGGGACCTGCCCCAGGCCCCTGCAGCCCCTCCCCTGCAGATTCGGCCGCCCTGGCCGGGCCGCCACTCCAGCCGCCTGCGGCGCCATCACGGAAGCGCCTGTCTCTGCAGCGCTGCCCCCACAGAGGGGTCATCATTGCTGATGCCTGCTCTCCTCCGTCTGTTGTGATCGTTTACACTCCACTTGCTAATTAGAGACTAATTAGCTGGTGCCGAAATTCATCACTTTCCAAACACAACGCGGCAGCCGGAAGCGCGCGGTGACACAGGCAACAGCTGCACCCCCGCTTGGAGCCAGGCGCCACTCCACTCCTCCTGCCCGCCTCTTCCTCTTCCTCCTCCTCCCCCCTCCCCCCCTGCTGAATGAATGAAGGCATGTGTGAGTGAACCAACGGCGAGCGCCCGCACCCAAAGCTGTGTCGCTGGGGAGGGAAAGGGGAACACACAGCCTGGTGGGCGGGCAGCGAGGCACGAGGCTGCCCACGATCCGGGGGAGGACAGGGCTGGACAGATCGCCCCGTCTAGGGCCCTGGGGAAAACCATGGCGGCAGCAGGAGTAGGGGGGGGAGGCGGCGCCAAACAGGTGCTCCAGAGAGACGCCTGATGTGGGGGTGGGGCCACTAGAGTACAGGAGAGAAGAACAGGAAGGAGAAGGCTGGGATTCACTGGAGAGGGGGCAGAAAGAGGGAGCGAGACGGGCAGGCAGAGGGCAGGGCCAGCAAGGGGAGGAGGCCTTGGTAGCTCTGGGAGGTGGCGCTGGCTGGGGTGAGAGGTGTGACTGCAGCGCTGGATTGGAACCATCCATTTTCAGACAGCTGGGAGTGGAGCAGGCCCCGGCCCTGACCTCTCCTCTCGTCTCAGCGAAAGCCGCTGCTATCACCCAGAGTTCCCTTCTTCTAACAAGGCTGTGGGCGGCGGGGCTGGCTGGCGAGACGTGAGCGTCTCCCAGGCCTCCCTGCAGGATGCTGCTGCGAGATCAGGAACCCAGGAGGAGGAGGAGGCACTCGAGCCGCTAGGTGACAGCCAAGGAGGCCCCGGGGAGCCCAGGGCCAGCACACACCTGCAGGGCAAGGAGTGTAGCCTGTAGGCTCATGGACGCCCCCTCCCAAGGACCACTCCACCAACCCCAGCCCCAGCCAGGAATCAAAGGGGACCTCGACTCTAAACCCTCCTCTGTGTGCAATGAAAACCTGGCCCCGCCCTCGTACATGTGTGGGCCGTGTGCACGTGCGGGCCGTGTGCACATGTGGGCCGTGTGCATGTCTCTCCTGCACCGTCAGGCATGGCAGGAACGCGGGAGTCACGGCACCTGGATTCCAGTCTTGCCATGGTGCACCTGCGAGAGAAGGCTGCCCACGCACACCTCGTGGGGTTGCTGCCACGACACAGGGGACCGCGGCTCCGCATTTCGAGCCTGGTGCCTGGACCTCAGTTTGGACTTGATGCAGGAACGGCGGTGGGCATTCTGCAGCCTGGCTGCCTCCTAGGGACACAGGTGCTGCCTCCCGTTCCCCTCCCGGCCTTGCCTCGCGGTATGTGGTGCACACTTACCACCTGCTCGCCAGGAAACACGAAAAGCCTGATCTGTCCCCTTTGCTGACCCTCCTGGCATGAATGCTCCCACCACAGCTGATCTGAAGGGGCTGATAGGAGATCACAGACCACCAGCCCCACCCCAGGACTCAGGTCCCGGCACCCACAGCTCGTGCGTCATCAAAGCAGGGGTCTGGATCCAATTGGCGAGGTCTGGTTAAGAACCTGGACCAGGACACTGAAGCCCCTGGAACACTAAGTTGCTCTTTCCCTAGTGGTCATGGTCCCCGAGTGGTCACTGTCCCCAGTGGTCCCCGAGTGGTCACTGTCCCCAGTGGTCACGTGAGTGGTCACTGTCCCGAGTGGTCACATGAGTGGTCACTGTGAGTAGTCACTGTCCCGAGTAGTCACTGTGAGTAGTCACTGTCCAGAGTGGTCATGTGAGTGGTCACTGGGAGTAGTCACTGTCCCGAGTGGTCACGTGAGTGGTCACTGTGAGTAGTCACTGTCCCGAGTGGTCACTGGGAGTAGTCACTGTCCCGAGTGGTCACGTGAGTGGTCACTGGGAGTGGTCACTGTCCCGAGTGGTCACTGTCCACTGTGTGGGCTGTAGGGGCAGAGGGGGGACCAGCTGGGGTGGCGATACCTCTGTAAGGAGCACAGCGCCCCCACCACGTGCTTGCAATCCCTGGCCCCCCGCTGCCCTCCTGGCCCAGCCTGCACACGGCCCCTGCTCATCCCACGTCTCCTATAACGGTCACCCACCTGCCGACCCAGGCTGGCAGACACACCCAGCCCCTCCCCCCCGGCCAGGAGCGTGTGGTCCACAGTGCACCTGCTCTCTGACGCTCACTCTCACCCCCCGAGTGCCTCAGGACCCCAGGGGCCCCTGCAGGGTGGACTGGACCACGGCTATGTGGGGTGGGGTCTGAGCAGCTGCTGGGACCGCACCTGGAGCACACCCGGGGCTGGATCAGCAGGCAGAGCCGGATGGGCAGCACAGGAGGGGAGGCCACACTGCCTGGGCAGCGGCGGACCCCAAGGCTCTTGCCCAGCTCCAGGCAAGGCCGTGGCGGACTCACGGTTGGTGTCCCACCGGAAGCCCTCCCCAGCCTGGTTAGGAGACGGTCCCCAGCCTCGAGTAGGGTGAGGTTTCAGCCCCCACCTCTCTCCAGGCTCCCAGGCTGTACCACCTGGGTACCCCTCCCCACCCGTCTGTCCTGGGGCCAGCTGTGCCCGCACCTTTGAAGCTGGGAGCGGGGGTCGGGGGAGACAGGCGGGCCATGGAGACACAGCTGGGGCTCTGGCTGCTGCCCTGGGCCTGCAGCACCCCACTCCCTCCCCAAACTCCGCCTTCCTGCTCCTCCCCCTCTGGTCCCACAGGCAGCCATGGCCCAGCCCCCTTCCCTGCCTGGTGCCCACCTCCCCTTGCTGCTGATATTCTAATCTCTGGAGTAACTAATCCCCGCTAATGGGACCACCATCTTTATTTACATAATGGGAACAGGGCGGCCTCGCTCTGAACGGCCTGGAGGAAGCTGGGGGGGGGCAGAGTAAAAGCTGGGGGCACCCCGAGGCTTTGAGACGGTGAGGGCTCCTCTGAGCACACAGCGGGTATGAGGCAGCAGCTCAGGGTAGCAACACGTATGCATGCTGTGTGCACGTGTGTGCAGCGGGGTGCCCTGTGGATACTTGGGCGCAGACATTAATCCCCTTTTATGCAAAGAGATGAGGGATTGCAAACCCAGGGAGATCAAACTTGAAACTGGGCCAGCCCCCGCCCTGCCCCCGCGCCCCTGCCAAATGGACCCGGCTGTTAATGAGGGAGATACACGGACAGGCTCAGAGCAGCTTCAATCTGTTCGCCTCGCTCTGGGGCCTTCAGACCCGGAATTGTGCCCCGCCCCCAGCACCCCCAGCACCCCGCCCTGGTTCCTGCCCCTTCTGGTTTCCACTTTGTTCCTCAACCCCCATGCTTTTAGCTCCCAGGTCGTCGGGGCGCTTCTCCTGGGCTCCAGGGCTGCTAATGGAGGGGCAGGCAGCAGGACGGCAGGGCCAGGGGGCGGGCTCTGCAGCCAAGTGGGCACTGCGGGAGGCAGGAGGGTATGGGGGATGTGGGGAGACGGGGTGGGGGGGTGGCCTGGGCAGGCGGGGTGGAGCCCAGCCTGGAAGATGGAGGAAGACAGAGTCGCTGCCACGGCAGGGTTGTCCCCAAAGCAGGGGCCACTCAGGGAGCTTCCCCTGGCGCCCAACTCAGGTCCCACCCAGGGTTCACTTTGCTCCTCTCCACTGGCCAGGGGGCACCCTGCACTCATCCTTACAAGCGAGAATGGAAGAATGGCTCAAGAAGGGAGAAGCAGCAGCAGACAGCTTCTCCATGCACAGCCCCAGTGGCGCAAAGGAAGGAGCTGGAGACGGGGACGAGAGGCCCTGGCTGGCACGCGGGACGCTGTGGCTTGGCTCCTCTTCTGCAGGTGACAGGTGTGTGTGCAGGCACTGCGCGCTGACGTCAGACGGCTGGCAGCTGGCAGGCACAGAGTTGCGACCCTGGGGCTCGTGGCTTTCAGGGCACTGGCCTGGCGGGAAGGGCTCGGCGACTGCTTGTGGCTACGGCACAGATTCAAACACCCTGGCCTCCTGTGGAAGCTGAGCCTGTGCCCATTTCACAGACGGGAAAACTGAGATGCCGGAAGGGTTGGCAACTTTGCCAAGTGGCAGAGCTAAGCATCATCAGATGGGAACGGCCTGTCCGGGCTGCAGCCGCCCTGCCAGGCTCCCCCATGGCTCCTCTGCCTCCCCCGCTGCCGGCCCCCTCCTTCCCCATCTCTCTGCACCCCCCCCCCACTTCCCAGGTCTTCTCTGCTAGGTGCTCACCTTGTGGTGCTGGGGTCTGGGAGCCCTCACCCAAGATTCTGGCTTAAAATGCGTAAGCATGGCTTTTCCAATAAACGGACAATAAGGAAATGCACACGGGCGACGCGGTGAAGATCAGCGGAGGAGCAGACCACCTCGGGGTCTCCCAAAAAACAGCACCCAGCAAGGCCCCAGCTGTGCCCAGCCCACACCGGGCCTTCGGCGAGGGGCAGCCCTGAGGAGCGTCATGATTCCTGTGCCATGGCGGGGGACGAGAGGACGGGAGGGAGGAGCACTTATTAGGCACCCAAGGTATGCCGCAGCGATCGCTTCTCAGCCTCGCATGGCTACAGTGCTCTGGCGGCCACGGCGTTGCGGCCCCAACTTTCGGGGACTTCGCTCCTGACCCAGTGACTGCCACTCTGACCTCTGCACACCCAGGGAGCATTATCTGGGCTGTGACTGCAGGAGACGGACAGAGAGAGGAAAGGCGGGGTGGCCGCCACCGGCCGGAGCAGAACCAGGCTTCCCTGCTTGCCTTCTCTGCAGCCCCAAGGAGGAGAGGAACTAGCTCACCCCGCCCCAGCCCCACCCTCCATCCCACAGATCTCCCAGGGGAGCAAGGAGACGCCTTGGGACAGCTCCTTGTCACCTGAAGTTTACTGGGTCCTCGCTCACTGGAGCAGGCCCCTTAGAGAGAAGAAAACACCAGAAGCCCAGAATGGGGCGCTGGGGGAGGCTGAGTGTGTGGCTGGGCACGGGGCTGGGGACCCTTGGGTGATGGCAGGTGACAGCTCCAGGGTGTGTGGGAAGCGCTTGGCTTGGGTGGGAGTGAGACTTGGTTATGGGCTGAACTGGTTTCCACAAGGATTCTGTACAGTCCTCACCCCGTGATCCATGCATGCGGCCAGATTTGCAAACAGGCTCTTTGTAGATGGAGCCAAGTGGAGACGAGACGGGGGAGGTGGCCCCGACCCAAGCAGACTGCGTGCTGAGGAGAGGGCCCCGAGGCCAGGACGCCGGGGAGAAGGCGCGTGGCAACAGTGGCAGAGAGAGTCCGGCGGCTGTGAGCCAAGGGCAGTGCCCGTGGCCGCCACAGAGGCAAGAAGGACCCTGCCCAGGGTCTCCCAGGGCCTGCCGCGGCCTTGAACTCAGACCTCCAGACTCCAGAATGCAGGCCAGCAACTGTGTTGCCTGAGGCCACCCGGCTTGTGAGACTTTGTTGCTACAGCTCTCACTGCTGTGAGCCCTGTGAGTGATTTCCCCAGTGACCCCCAAACCTCACACAGGCACACACTCACCCCCAACTCTCACACGTGTGCAATTACACACGCACATTCACATGAACTCACGCATGCAGCTCCCATGCACTCACACATACACACAAACAGATGCACACACAAACACATGCACACACTGCAAGGCACACACATGTACATATACACACTTACACACATGCACATCACACATGTGCACACACCCTCACATACATGCACACGTAAACACATGCACATATACACAAAGGCACAGACTCACATATACACACACTCTCACATGTGCAGTTACACACACATGCACTTCCCATACACTTATGCACACTGACATGTACACACATGCACACGCAGCAAGGCACACACATGCATCTATACACACTCACATGCATACACATGCACATAATACACATGTCCACACTTCCTCATACATGCACACATAAACACACATACACTCACATATATACACTCACACATGTGCATGTAGTCACACATGCACAATCACACACACGTGCACACACATGCACACACAGCACAAGCACACACCCATGCACATATACACATAGGCACACACATGTGCACACACCCTCACACACACATACTCCATGTGCCATCAGCCCTCTGCAGCCTGGGTTCTGCATCGGCAGATTCAACCCATCTCGAATCAAAAATATTTGAACGCAAAATCGCACCTGTGCTGAGCGTGCACGGCCCTTACTTCTCGTCGCTCTCCCAACCACGGTTCCCAGCACTTCCATCGAATGAGGCGTCCCGAGTCAGCCAGAGATGGTTCAAGGTACACGGGGACTGTGCGTGGGTCCTCAGCGAACACAGCACCATTTCAAACAAGGGGCCAGAGGACTCTGGAGCCCCCAGGGGCACCCTGGGCACCCTCTGTGGGTGCTGCGGGACAGCTACATACGCACACTTTGTGTCTGGCTTCAGTCTCCCCTGCTGTAACAGGGAGAGCACGAGGCAGCACTGATCTGTCACCGCCTCTCTGATGCTCCTAACGAGAAAGGAAGGCGTGAGGCCACCTGTCCCTCAGAGGGAGAGTCCCAGACCCGGGCTCCAGGCCAGCGTCCTTTCCCGGGCCTCCCCTCCCCCGTGTCTACTTCTCACGTCACCTGTCTGGAGGGCAGGCAAGTGCATGAGACGGGACAAGTCGGTGGCCCAGTGTCTGCCCTGGAGCAGAGCCAAGTCCTGGAGGCGCCATCACCGCACGCCCCAGCCTCCCGCCGCGTGCTGCGGGCATCCCTGCCCCGCCAGGACTCACCCTGCAAACGTGGTCTCAGTCAAGCAAGCTGCTGAGGGCAGCTGCCAGGTGGCCTGAGCGCCAGCCTCTGCCAGCTGCTGCCCAGCCCTTGCTGTGGGAAAGCCACTCCCCACGCCTGCCCCAGCGGCCTGAGCGCCTTTGCAGCAGGGGGAGAGGCAGCTGGGCCGAGGGGCCTGGGGCACCGGCGGGGGTCTGCAGGGGGTGGGCTGCAGCGTGTGCAGAGGGCCGCCTGCCAAGAGCTCTGTGTGCTTCCAAAAGATGGAACGGCGCCAGCCGCGGCTCTCCCTGCGGGCGCGGATGATCCCTGGCCCGTGCACCATAGCAGGAGGACCATGGCCAGCTCTGAGAGTGCACTCGGCACGCGGGAGCCTTGCTGGGCTCTATCCCATCACCTCCACGTCCACACTATCCCCACTGCACAGATGAGGATGCTGAGACCTGCGTGCGGGAGGGACCACCTGCTACTGGCGACTCCCTGGCCCGCTTCGGCGCTGGAGCCCGCCCCATCCGCCCTCCGGCTCTCCCGGCTGGCGCTGCGAGTCTCCTGGCATATTTACCTTTCCGATTTAGGCGGCTTTTGTTCGGCTTGCTGTGAACATGGACTTGTCCAGAATGCACAGCGGTGGAAGGAGGGGGGCGGGTGGGGCAGAGCTGCACCGAGAGGCAGGCAGGAGCGGGTCCGGGCCGTGGTCTGATGCCTGTGTTAAGGTCCAATTCAGCTGGGCCCACGGTTTGCTGGAGAGGCAGGGGCATCTGAGGTGCCTGCTGTTTGCCTGTGCACCCAGGAGAGCCCAACCTCTCTGAGCCTGATAAACAGTGACCATCGCACCCCGTTCTCAGGGCTCCAGAAGGCAGCATTCCCACATCAGCGCTGCACACTGCCCCGTGTCATCTGATGGGGAGGTTGTGACGTGGGATTCTCACCCCCAGGGCCCCCAGAGGGCCCAGGCTGAGCCGACCCCATCACAGAGGAGGGGGCCGGGGCCTCTCAGGTCTCCAGGGACCAGGGATGGGCGGAGCAGGCTGCTCTGTGGGGCTGGGTACACAACAGGGGCACAGTGTCCCCCTCTGCTCCCCTGCAATGGCCCTGCTTGGCCTCCCAGGCATGTGCCCTGGTGCGGCTGGTGAAGTAGTCGGGCAGGGGTGAGGGGAAGCACTGGTGGGGCAGGGCCAGCCGGCTCCCTGGGGAGGGGTCAGCACCAGAGGGGCCCTGGCTAAGCGCTGGCGGGGCCAGGTCAAGGCCGGGGCTGCCTGTCTCCATCCCTGGGATCTGGTAGCCTTCCCAGGAGCACAAGTAGCCACTATACTCAGGTGCAGAGGAGGGGCCCTGAGCTTTCTGCAGGCCCACAAATGCCCAGAAGTCATGAACCACCCCAGAAATGGCCCTCTCTCCTGGCCCCAGGTCCAGGGGGGATGGGCGGGGGCGGGGGCAGGGTGGTTGGGTCACGCCTCACAGGCAGGTCCCCTCTAGGTAGGACAGAGCTGGCTCCTCCTGAGACCTGCAGACAGGTGGACCCACCTGCTGCTCTCCAGTTCCTGGCCCACTTCAGGGCAGGAGCTGGCTGCCCCCAGTGCGTCTGCCACCATCGGACAAGTGACCCGCAGCCTTCCATCTACGGAGGACGCTGGGGAGGAGGGGAGAGGGGTGAGGTGGAGGGGACGCCGTGCTCTCCCTGGGGGCTGAGGCAGTGACCGTGCCCAGGGTGCCTGCCCCCTCCCCTCTCAGGTGCCACCAGCCACGCACCTGCTGTGGGCAGGTTCCATACTCTGCTCAGCCCCTCCCCCACCCACCCCGAGCCCTTGCCGTGTAGACCAGAGTCTGTTTAAACAGCAGTGAGCCCCTGCACGGAGATCTCCTTCTCCGAGAACAGCAGGCTCCCCAACGTCTCCCTCCAATAGGCACTGGGGTTGTCATCACGGAACACGAGGGGGCCTGGGGATGAGCCCCTTGCCATGGAGGCCACAGCAAATCTGTGCCTGGGAAAAGCCAGCGACGCAGGTGTGCGCGCGGGCAGGGGCTGGGGCGGGGCAACACCAGCCTCCCGACCTCTTCTCTGGAGTCCAGCCTGACCAGCTTCCAGCTGGGAGGCCACAAGCTGGGTCTGTCCTCCAGGAACGCCAGGGCATGGCCAGTGAGGCAGCCTCCCAGCCTGGGGCGCTCCTGTTCAGCACGTGTGGCCGGGGCCCCTCCACGCGACCCAGATGCTCAGAGCACAGAGGGACGCGGGGGCACGCAAGGGAGGAAGTGGTACTTAGGCACTTCCAGATGAGCGGGGGGGGGGGGGCGAGGAAGAGAAGGCACACGGCGCATCTGGGGGACGGGGGACAGTTCCATGCCACGGAGGCTGGCACCCCTGCAGGTGCAGCCATGCTAAAGGCTTAGCCGTCATACGAGCGCCTGTGTTGACCGAAAGGCTCTCCAGCTCCTGTGCTGCAGTGAACTCCCTGACATTCTGACAACCACGTGTGAGGCCTGTGTGGCACCCTTGTGGGGGGGGCGGCCTCAGTGACTTCCCCCAGGACGCAAGGGGGAGGGGTCTGGAGAGCGTGTTCTCATAGTTCCCCTCCCCCCACAGGCAGCACTGCCATTGCCTGCTTGTGTCCCTGAGCTGCTCTGAGCCTGGCTTGTTGGTCACTGTGTCACCAACAGAGTCTGGCATGTAGCTGGTACTCCATTTATTGGATGAGTGGAAGGAGGGGGGCATGGAGGGATGGAGGGTGGAAGAATGAACAGACGGATGGGTGGGGGGATGGGTGGATGGGTGGATGGATGAGTGGGTAGGTGGGTGGATGGATGGAAGAACTGAAAAACAGATGAAGATATGGATAGATGATGGATGGATGGATGGATGGTGGATGGATGGATGGGGGATGGATGGATGGATGGATGGATGGGGGATGGGTGGATGGGGGATGGATGGATGGGGGATGGGTGGATGGGGGATGGGTGGGGGATGGGTGATGGATGGATGGATGGATGGGGGATGGATGGATGGGGGATGGATGGGGGATGGGTGGATGGATGATGGATGGATGGGTGGATGGATGATGGATGGATGGGGGATGGATGGATGGATGATGGATGGGGGATGGATGGGGGATGGATGGATGGGGGATGGATGGATGGGTGGATGGGGGATGACGGAGATTTCCCCAGCAGTCCAGAATCGCATCGTTAGGGCAAGAATCATCTCAAAGCATCTGAGCTAACCCTTCACGCCACAGGTAGAAAATGAAGACTCACGGCCGGGAAGCAGGTCCCGTGAGACTTCTGAGAAGCGACGGGGTGACTGGGGTGTGAGCACAGGACTGTGGGGACAGTACGTCCCTGGCGGTCAGGGTGACGGCCGATCGCAGGCCGCAGGGCCCTCTCCCACACTCCTGTCGACGCCCCCGCTCCTCCCTCTCCCTTAGGACTCCGCCTGGATGCCATGGCCTTGATCTTGTCAGGGTTCCCCTCCCCCGAGACACCCTGTCCCTGCAGACCGAGGTGCAGGGAGCTCACCCCGCACACTCACTCAGCTCCTCCTCTCCTCCCCAGCTGCCCAGCCTGCCGTCCCCCGGGGCTCCCCCACAGTACGTAGGTCGGGGGCCCCCATGGACAGCTCAGGGCTCCGCCTCTCAGTGAGACGTCCATCCTTAATTCACGAATGTGTGTGCAGGGGAGCTTTGGGGAGCAAGGCTGGGGGTGCGGAGGTGCAGGGACAGGGACAGAAAAGGCCCTGAAGCAACGGAAAAGAGAGGTGAAGCCCCCCCCACAACCTGGGCCGCCCTCCCTGCCAAGGGAAGTGACACTGGGACGTGCCTGGGAGGTGGCTCAGAGGCAGCACTGCACTGCCAGCTGCTCCCCAGCCTAATGGACGCCAATTAGCGGGAAGCCACCGGGCGGGCCGGGGCGCCACCAGCTGCTCTCGGGGGGATGCCCTGCAGCTGCACTGGGCTCCCCAGGGACTCCAGCCTGTGCCTCTGCTCTCACCTCCCACCCGTATCCCCGTGTGCACAGGGCCAGGACCGTCCTCCCCGGGGGTCCCTGCAGCCCCAGCTGCTCCTCAGGCTCCAAGGCTTAAGAGCCCCTCTGGGAGTGCAGAGGGGATGCCCACCCGGGAGGGTCTCCGGTCTTATTCCTGGGCTGCCTCTCAGGATCGGGAAGGGACAGACAGGCTGGGAGGCGGCCACAGCTGAAGAGGCGGCAGCAGCCTATGGAGCCCCCCGCCAGCAAGGTGGGGCCAAACCCTGCAGGCAGACCCCGCTTCAAAAGACAGGGCGGGGCCGGCGCCACGGCTCACTAGGCTAATCCTCCACTTGCGGTGCTGGTACCCCGGGTTCTACCCCGGGTTGGGGTGCCGGATTCTGTCCCGGTTGCTCCTCTTCCAGTCCAGCTCTCTGCTGTGGCCGGGAAGGCAGTGGAGGATGGCCCAAGTGCTTGGGCCCTGCACCCGCGTGGGAGACCAGGAGGAAGCACCTGGCTCCTGGCTTCAGATCGGCGCAGCGCTGGCCATAGCGGCCATTTGGGGGGTGAACCAACAGAAAAGGAAGACCTTTCTCTCTATCTCTTTCTCTCTAACTCTGCCAGTCAAAAAAAAAAAAAAAAAAAAAAAAAGACAGGGCGGGGCGAGGTCAGGGAAGTGGGGCCCAGAGGGCTTCTCCGGGCAGGGTAGGGGGAGGAGTGCTGAGGGGGGTGCGGGGGGGGGAGCCTGGATGGGCTCCAACTGCCCCCTCTGCCCCTCCCCTCAAGCTGTGGCAGGGCAGGCTGCGGTGGGGTTGAGACCCATCCCCCGCCCCGCCCCCTCGCAGGCAGAAAGAATCAATTAATTCATTAGTCTGCCGTGTGGGGAGCATCACTCCCGGGGCTGGCAGCCGACGGCGCTTTAATGGGCACTTTTGCTCTGGGATGACACCTGGGCCAGCTGCTGCTTCGCGGCGTGGGATGCACTTAACGCTGGAGGAGCCACGGGTGGGCGGGCAGAGGAGGAGGAGGAGGAGGGTGGAATGGCCTCGGGCCTGGCCAGCAGCCCACCCCTGCAGGTCACTTCGAGAGCCACACCCCCTCCATTCTTGTCTGGCCTGCCTGGGGCTGCAGCCCAGTGTGGACAGCAGGTGCGGCCGGCCTGTGAATGAGGAACCCCACGGGTCTGTGGCGCAGCCCCACTGGGTGACCTCAAAGTCCCCTTCGGTTCGCCCCTGGAGCAGCTGTGGCTGGTGCGGAACGGACATTGCAGAATCTGAGGGTTTTTTCCGAATGCCGGCTCACAGGCAGCTCAGAGATGAGCAGGGGCCGTGAGGTTGCACAGCTTAGCCATGGCAAGGCTGAGACACAACCCAGACGCCCCCGGTCCCGCAGGTGCACTCCCAGCCGCGAGCTGGGCTTGGCACAGAAGCAGGCGCACTTCCTGGAGCCCGGCTCCTGTGCCTCCCCTGCCTTGCCTCGGGGAATCTGGGCTGGCTTGGGTGCAGTCCCTGATGGACACAGCTGCTGGGTGACACAGGGAGTCCAGCATCCTGTCCCCGCTCCCAGGTGGGGCCTGTACAGCTCCGGACATGGCCAGGGCTGTGAAGACGCCACGGAGACACCGAGAGAGGCCCCGCCCGTCTCCTCTGGTGGGCGGGGGCTGCCAGGGACTTGGCTGGGGCTTTTTCCTTGTTGATCTCCCTGGATCAGCTCAGCTGAAGGATTACTGCCCCACTGTGCAGACCGAGGAAACTGAGGCTGAGAGAGGTTAAGTCCCTGCCCTACAAGGTCACAGAGCTGGGAAGGGCGGTGACCAACCCTGGGGCGGGTGCCCTCCCCGCTGCCCCGGGGCGGGGACGGTTCCTGCGGGGCTCTCGCTGGGGGCCGAGGCTCTGCCACCGGGACGGGACGTGACCCTGCCTGGCGAGACCCCAGAGCCCGCCCCGGCCCCCCACAGGAATCCTTGACGCTGACCCTGTCGGAGCCCCTCCCCGCAGCGTCCCTGGACCCAGGACGATTGGTCCTCCTTGAGCGGGCAACCAACAACCCTGATCCCGTTCTAGCGACGACGGAGCCGCTGCCAAGGTCCAGCTGGCCGAGACGCACTGCACTTCTCTGTGGACTGGCTTCCCGCCCGCGCTCACTCTCAGAGCGGCCTGCTCCCGGGGGGCCTGGACACGGGGTGGGGGGGACAGGACACTGGCCACTGGCCAGGCTTTCGACTCCGGGGAATGGGAGAGGGAAGCGGTCAGTCCTCTCTCCCTCTAGCCAAAGCTTCAGTCTCCGTGCGGCTGCAGCCTTGACCTGGACGCTCGGGTCTGCTGCTGTCCACGAAGGGCACGGGCACCTAGGAAGCCGCTTCCCTGGGGCCCTGCCCAGTCTCCCACTGGCTGAGCTCCGGGCTCAGACGCTTCCTGACCCGGCATCCACGCCCGCCGCCGCCCCTGTCAGCTTCCTCCTCGGCACCACTCAGGCTCAATGACAACCCCGGCTGCCTCCTAAGGAGACGCATCAAGGACTCCTGTCACCGTGACGCCATCGGCCTTCTCCCTGCGCACTAGGCACTGGACGCCAGCAGCCCCCACCCTGACCTGCTGCTGGCTGATAAAGGAGCCATTTCCCTGCCAGAGGCAAAACCCAGCAAGGTTGATGGAAGCAGCCAGAGAGAGGAGCAGGGAGCCGGCTTAGGACAGAGGCCAGGAGTGGGAAGGGGTGATTTCCTCCTCCAGGCAGTCTTCCTGGACTGCCTCTAGGCAGGTGAGCAGTCCCCTGGGGGCTGCTCACTGTTGAAGAAAGCTACCCCCAGTTTTTTCATTAGCTGGGGCTCTGTGGGTACTCTGCTTGAACAAGTTAATCTCTAGTTTAGTAATTTGATTCCTCAATTCATTTACCTAGAAATCACTACTTGGAAATCCTGCCCCTGCCTGGGAGTCTGCTCACAGACCAGGGGAGATGAAGAACACACAGGCTTGGGTCAGGCACTAGGGAGTGCTACAGGGGGACGGAGGTGGGGGCAAATCCTGCCTGGGGGGTCAGGGGAGGCTTCTTGGAGGAGGGGGCATGTGAGCCAAGCCCTGCAGGACAGAGGGGGCTCAGCAGCTAGACAAGGGGGGATGCACATACAACAACCCAGAGGGCATGGGGCACCCAGGGCCACGCTGTGAGTCGGGGTTGGGGGACGGAGGCAGAGGTTAGGGGATAGGGGAGGGGAGGCCCAAGAAGTAAGCAGGGGAGCGGAGGCACGGAACAGGAGACAGTGCCGATGTCTGGGTCGAAAGATCACTCTGGCTACAGAGCGGAGACAGGAGGGGGAGGAGGAGGGGGAGGAGGGGAGGGGGGAGGAGGAGGGGGAGGAGGGGAGGGGGAGGAGGAGGGGGGGAGGAGGAGGAGGAGGTGGCAGCAGTGGCAGCAGCAGATGAACCCAAGCCACTGCTGTCTACCTGGCCACGTTGCGCGGCTCTGCGGTCAGCAGACACCAGGCTGTGTCCCCGAGCCTTGCTGCCCCTGCCCCCTCCTCCGGGGCCGCCCCATGCTGTCTTCCAGCCCAGCATCCATGGCTGTAGCCGGATCAGGGCGAGCCGGGCCCGGCTTGGCCGCCTGCTCAGCGGAGCTCTGAACCCGATGCTGGCAGCGTGGGTGGGGGAGGGGGCTGGCACGCGGGAGGGGCAGGCGGCCCCGGCTCCCCGCTGCGTCCCAGCCTTGGCTGGCTCAAGGGGCAAAGGGCCCTCACCTGCTAACCTCTGCCCTGCCGGGAAAATGGCTCAATTACTGCAGAATGAGAAGCCGTCCCGGGTGGATGGGTCAGCATGCAGGATTAGAATGGGAGGGACACGCGTGTCCATCTGCAGGCAGAGGTGAGAGGCAGGAGGGGGGGCTGCTGGGCGGCGACTTCATAGCCCTCTCCCAGCCCCGCCCAGCCCCCGCTGGTCAGCTTCTCCCTCCCCAGGGCCTCCGCACGACAGGTGCGTGGTCAGGGTCCAGCGGACTCCGTGTCGTCACACGGGAGGACTCGCTACACTACCCACGTGGTTACAGGTGATGAACGGTGAGGTGACCCATAGAGGAGCGACACTCAGCAGTCTCTACCAGGCCTAGGCTGGGGGCTCCAGGGGGGAGTGGGGTTCCTGGAGCCCAGGCAAGTCGCCTGCCCGCTGGGAGCTGTAGTCACAAACCAGCCCCTTCCAGGAGGGCCCACGGAGGCAGCAGGAGAGGGGGAATACTCGGACGCCTCTTTTCCTCCCACTCCCATCTACGGCCGGTGCCTCCCATCGGCCCAGCTCAGCCTGAAGCCAGCTGAGCCGGGAGCCTCCCGGGACACAGAGCAGAGCAGAGCGAGGGCTAGGAAGGCACGTGAGAAGCGACAGCTCAGGAGGCGCAAGAGGGGCGGGCCGGCACGCCAGCCGGGGTCACGGGCTCACCCCGTGATGCTGGCCCACAGCCTCTGGCTGCTGGCGCCTGTGACGGATGGCCCTGATACCCCCACTCCTGCCCGACTCATTGAGATCCCGGTGGCAGAGGCTGCATGGCCAGAGACCTCGCCCACCAGGAGCCTCATCTCCCGGACAGGGAGACACAGAACACACCAAGGGCAGCCTCTGACGGCTTGGGTCACAGGAGCCCGGCGGCTCCTGGCAGCAGTGGGATGCAGGCAGCCGATGCTTTGCTTTGCCTGGGCAGGAGACCCAGGGCGCTTCCGGGCTGTTCCACTGCCTTGCTCTCTACCTTACCCAGCCTGGAGCAAGCAGGCCACGCCACAGCTGCCCCCACGCTCGCTTCCACCTGCCACAGCTGCCCCAGTGCTGGGAGCGAGTGATGCAGTGGAAAACCAGACAGGCGTGGTCCCTACCCTCAGGGTACTGACACCCAGCAGCCGCCACCTCCTTCCTCAGTTGCCCCACAAGGGCGGGACGGGCTGCCCCAGCCCACCTGCTATGCAGCTTCCCAAACACAGGCACCGAAGAGGCGCTGAAACCCACAGACCCAGGGGAGCCACAACCCTTTCCAAGAAAAGTGGGTGGGGAGAGAGGAGGGCAGAGGGGCGGGCACCGCGTGTGGAAGGCTGTGATTGGCTGGCACCTGGCTGACAGCTGGAGGACGCGACCAACCGAGACTGTTCGACAGCTAGAGTGACGGGCAGCCTAGTGACAGCCGGGGCAGATGCGCCGCCGCCCCCGGCCGGCCCCCACCCTCGGCCAGCCTCTCTCTCCCGGTCTGGAGTGCGGTTCTAAATCTCTCTGACATAAAATATCGTCGGAGAGCCGCAGCACAGAGAGATTAAAAAACAATAAAGAGAAAGCGAAACTCTCGACTATAATTACCAGCCTCTCGCCGGCAGCAGCAGAAACGCACTAAAATTTTAATAGGAACCACTGCATTTAATTTAACGACACATTTTTTCAATTACCAGAATAATTGTTTTATTCATAAAATGAGTTTCAATAAAGAGGGTAATTTTCCTTTGTTTTTATTATTCATTTGTGCAACATATTTGGGAGAGAATTCCCTCATGTTAAGGCGACTTGGCGGGGACACAGGACATCTGTGTCACTGACGGTTGACACTGGAGGGGCAGTGGACGTGAGAGGGAGGAGGTTCACGCGGGCCAAGAGGCCCAGCCCCCGCCCCCAGGGCCGACCCCTCTCCCTTTAGGGCTGCCCGTTGGCCCTAAAGCAAGATGAGGCTGGGACGATGAGGCGGTGGGAGGGAGGCAGGAGCTCAGTCCAGACCCAGGAGCCCGGTGGCCAAGACAAGATGTCAGGGAGACACTGCTGCTGGGGCCAGGAGCAGCCTACAGGTGGGGAGCCCTGGGCCTCCCTCCCTGCCTTCCCAGCATCCAACAGGGTCACTGACACGCAACATGTGTCGGGTGCCCCGTACAGCCTCCTGGATATGCCTCCCAGCACCCCATAAAGTGGGTACCAGTTACACATACTTGATTTTTATTTTCTTAACTTAAAGATGTCATTCATTTGAAAGGCAGAAAAAGAGAGAGAGAGAGAGAGAGAGAGAGAGAGAGAGAGATCGGTCTTCCATCCACTGGTTCACCCTCCAAAAAATGCCTGCAGCAACCAGGGCTGGGTCAGGCTGGAGCCAGGAGCCCCGAACTCCATCCAGGCTCCGGCGTAGGTAGCGGCCATCATCTGCTACCCCCGGGGTGTGTTAGCGGGAAGCTGACTTGGAAGCAGAGCAGCTGGGACTTGAACCGGCGCTCTGATAGGGGACCTGGGCATCCAAGTGACAGCTTAACCTGCTATGCCACAATGTCAGCCCCCTCTACCCACGTTAAAGACGAGAGACTAAGGCACAGGCCCTTGCCTAAGCTCACACTGGCAGGGCGCGGGGGGATGGATCTGAGCCCAGCCAGGCCGGCGCGGAGCCGGGGGACAGAGCCCCACGGTGCCCGTCGGCCTCTCAGATATGGTTCCTCTAGCGACTCAGCTTTGAACCCACTCATCTGCACTCTCGCTCTGGCTCCGTTTACTTTGCACTCTAAGCTCTCTCCCTGGCAAGCTCTCAAGTCGAGAGCTCTCACCCCGAGCCACTGGCTGGCACTCAGAGATAGCCGGGCCTTCGGGACAGTGGCTATACAGGCGAGGCTCCGTCTGCTTCGTTCCTGGCTTCTGGGTCCACGCCCATCCCAGCTCCCAGATGGGGGCAGATGGCGGTAGCACCAGGCGGCCTCTCTGCACGGATGTGTGCAGCGGGGGAGGCTGATGGATGCTAATGAGGGGCGGGGACTGAAGAGCCCGGGGGAGGCACCTGGCCCCCACTCCGGGTACAGAGGTGACACTGAACATGGAAACGCCCTCTGGGGTGTGTGTCACCTGACAAGAGGGGAGGGTGTGCGGCCAGCAGCAGGAACCTGAGCCCACCCCTGTCTTGCTCAGTGTCACCCTTACAGTCCCTTCTGTGACCCTGCAAGATAAACCCAAGGCTCAATCCTGGCTCGAGGCCAGGGAGCCGGCGGGCAGCTCATGCAGATCAGCGCCACGGCTCGCTGTGGGCGCCCTGATGTGACGGGGTCTCCCCAGGGAGCACCCTCTGAACAGCCAGGGTGCACAGCACGGACGGGTGAGTCCAGAGAGGAGGGGTCCGAGGCCGAGGGTTGCCGTGCCACCGCGCTGACCGTGTCGTCGTCCACTCAGCCTGGGGCCGCTGCTCAGTCCTCGCCCTCCCGCAGGAGAGCCCGGGCCCTGCGCCCGCACAGCACAGCCTTTGCCCCAGCACCTAAATCGCCCTCCCTGGCGGCGGGGCGTGGGTGGAGCAGAAAGTCCAGCTCTGGCCTGAGGCCTCAGTTTCCCGCTCCCAACATGGTTGGGGTTCCCAGGGCCGGGAGGAGAAGATGGGAGGCAGAGGTGGGGTGCAAGGCTGGCTTTGAGGCAAGAATTGGTGGCTCCAGCAAGGAGGAGCTCACAGGGAGCAGGGTTCCTACTCCTAAGCCCGGAGCAGACCCCATGTCTCGTGGCCTCCACCCCTCTCGGCTCCTCTGCTCCCCCCTGGGGGCTCTCTCACGGCCGTGGGCTCCTGCCAGGCACACCTTTGCACCCCGCCCAGCACGCATGCGCAGCTCACTCCTGCCCTCCACAAAGGCACAGCGCGGCTGCACAGATGGTTCTGGGCCGGTCTGCGTGTCCCCAGAGTCAGGGCTGCGGAACGCGGAGCCGTGAAGAGGTGACTCGGGCTCACGGAGGTCACTGGGGCGGACACTGATCCCATCTGACCGGTCTGCGTGTCCCCAGAGTCAGGACTGCGGAACGCGGAGCCGTGAAGAGGTGACTCGGGCTCACGGAGGTCACTGGGGCGGACACTGATCCCATCTGACCGGTGACCTTACAGGAAGAGACGGGACACAGACGCACGGCGGCGAAAACTGCGGGGACGCAGGCAGGGGGCGACCATCGGCGTGCCCAGGACAGGCCTGGACAGATCGCCCGCCACAGCCCATGCAAGCCAACAACCCAGCCGACACCTTGCTCCCGGAATCCTAGTCCCTGGAATTGTGCACATTCCGTGAAGTCCCCCAGTGTCCCACGCGCGTGGCAGCTCCAGGACACGAAGGCCCAGCCTCTGGCACGTCTGTCTTTCCTTCCCCGCAGGTTCTGTGCCTCCCATTCCAGGGCAGAGGCCGCCTCTCCCAGGAAGCCTGCAAGGATTGAGCTCACTCTTTCCCCTCACAGCTGTGTGTGAAGCACTGGTCTGCACTGACTCATGGGCTGCTGCTAAGTGAACCGAGTGTGGCTTTTACTGTAGGAGAGAAACTGTGAACTTTCTACTGCCACGATGATTTCTTGCACCTGCAAGAGGCCCACTAGGCACTTGGAGCCTGGCAGGGCCTTGGTGCCCAGGCTGACCGGGGACCAGGTGGGGAGGGAGGAGCAGTGGGGAGCCGCTCCCTGGTTTGCCTGCCCAACAGCTGCAGGCCCCGTGACTGGTTAATCCTGGAGCCCAGGTCATCAGCTGTGTGCCTGGCCCTGAGCTGGGGGGGCACAGGCACATAGTCTTACCCCCCCCCCCAGAAGATCTGAGTCAAACAGAAGAGGTTGTGGGAGCCAGGAGAATCAGAGGGGAAACTGAGGCGCCACCCACACAGAGGAGCCAGAGAGGGCTCAGGTCTGCAGAGGACCTGGGTCCTAAGCTGGCGCCGAAGGCTGGCAGAGTGTGGACTGGTTGTGGCAGGGGCGGGCCCAGCCCAGGCGTGCAGAGCAGCTCCTGCGGTGGTATGGCTTATGAACAGGAGTCTGGTGGACTGCCTGGAGGAGGTGCTCATGGTGGGGGGTGCCCCAGGCTGCCTGGGCCCCAGAAGGAACCTAGAGGTCGTGGCTCCAGCCCCTGCCGTCAGGAAGTGCAGGTGGATTTAGCCTGACCCTCCCACCATCTCTCTCTCTCTGCCTCCCGGCCCACGGCACCAGTGAGGAGGACCAGGGAGGGGCCGGGTGGGGGGAGGGAGAGGGTAGTGGGGCTGCTGGGTGCCAGGATCACAGATGCAGCAGATGTCACCGGATTAGCCGCTCTGCCTCCGGAGCCGCCCGAGCCACTTAATATTCCGCAGACGGGAGCTCTTTCATAAAAAAGCAAACATTGAAATGCTGCAGACTCCAGACACTCACAGAGGCCTCATATCTCGGGGAAGAGGTCCCAGGGATGAGACAACAGGGACCGGGGAAGGCGGCACGAGTCCTGCAGGGAGCGAGGCTGTGGCCTGCGCGGGGACCTGAGCTTCCGGGGCTCCAGGGAGGTGTCAGCAGCTCTGGGGGACGCGGGGCACCGTACATAGGTGCCAAGCAGTTGGCGCCGTGCCACCACGCAGGGGATGGTGCCGCCAGGAAGTGGGGTGTTCAGGGCCTGCTCTGCTCCTTAACGGTGCTGGCCTCCCAGGTGGAGGGAGGCACAGGCCCGGAGGCCGCCCTGCAAGGCAGGAAGCAGCAGGCTCCTCTCACACAGACCGACAGGGCAAAACAGGGAGCCGCCCGAGGCGCCAGCTGCTCTGACCTCCTGGATCGGAGGGCGCGCACCTTACCCAGAGGGGCGAGGAGGAGACCCGTGCCGGCCCCGGGCACCATCCGAGAGTCAGCAGGGCCCCACGGCTCCCTACAGAAGATGCTGCCCGGGATGCCGGCCAGAAGGGAGGCTCTCTGAGGCCACGCCCTCCCCTGCTTATGCCACTCGGCATTTTTGATCGGGGCATTCCTGTTTGATCTACGCGTGGCTTTTCCCTTACACACACGTTTTAGAAGATGCATCTTTTGAGATCTTACATGGCGGCTGTTGTGACCCTATGGTGGTTGTGATTTCTGGCCCCCAGGGCCCCCTGTTCCCTGGTATGAAAGGAACCCGCCAGGGCCGTGGGTTCCAATCCGAGCTCTGGAGGCCTCGGGGGTTTTCTGAGCAAAATGGGGGGATGGCCTGTGCGTCAGAACACACCAGGAACGTAGCACCAACCCATGGCAAGGCCTGGGTAGAGGCTGCCACCCAGAGAGGAGCCAAACTTTAACAACCGCCACTCCTCCAAGCCAGGGAAAGGCCACGCGGCAGTCAGCAGACGTGGGAGTAGCCTGGGCTGCGTGTGTGTGTGTGTGTGTGTGTGTGCATGTGTGTGTGGTGGTGGGAGGATTCTCCCGCATGTTCCGGCTGTGTGAAACTGAGTGAGTCACTCAACCTCTCTGGGCTCCGCTTCCTTACCAGCAACACAGGACCTAGAAATTCCCTCCCCTCCTCCGCTCCCGCCTCCCCTCCTCCTCCCTCCCTCCCTCTTTGCTGCTGCTCTAGGGTGTGTTTACTTTCATCCACTTGAAAGGGAAAAGAGAGGGAGATCTCCCCGTGCTGGCTCACTCCCCAAACGCCCGCTCCACGGCCACGGCTGAGCCAGTCCCAAGCCAGGAGCCCAGAACTCCATCTGGGTCTCCCATGTGGGTGGCAGAGCCCCAAGCACGTGAATTGTCGCCTGCGGCCGCCCAGGATACATAGCAGGAAGCTGAATTGGAAGTGGAGTAGCCAGGACTCAGACTGGCTCTCAGATATGGGATGTGGGATGCGCAGGTCCCAGGCAACGGCTCAATCCGCGGAGCCACGGCGCCTGCCCCTCCTCCTTTCTTTCGGGCCGAAGCTCCTCTTTCAACAGAGAATGGAGAGACCTGGGCCCTTCTGATTGCCTTGGCCACCAGGGAGCACTCCCGGAACTCTGGAGGTCCACACTTCTCACCCTCGGTAAGTCTTCTGGCACCTCTACCACAAGCAATACGGTACGGGGCCCTGGGAGCCAGTGCTGGACAGGACAGCCAGCCTCCTCCTGGGCATCTAAACCACCTGCCCCCACCCCCCCGGCCATGCAGGAGGGAGCGGGTCCACGTTACAGGGGCCTGGAAGACCTGCCAGGGGAGTGACAGGGCGTGAAGGCTCCGTCACGGCCCCGTGTGCAGTGTCAGAGGAGCCGCGAGTCTGAGATGCGAACGTGGTTAGCACTGCCCCTGGTTCTGCTAGCTTTCCTGCGGAACTTTCCAGAATTTCTCCATTAGTGACGATGATTAGCCCCTCCATTAGGGACTCGGATGCCTTATTCTGAAACCAACTTCGGCTGGAAGGAGAAAGGCAGGGGAGGGAGGGGGAAATACCGGACAAGGTATCTTTTCTACCTGCACGGCACGGTAAAAGGTCCGGGCACTTTGACGCGGACTGGGTCTCCTTCCACCACAGTGCGGGCACTGTCAGCCCATTACATAGATGGAGAGACCGAGGCCCAGGGCAGCAAAGCACCCTTCGCTGGCCTTGCTGGGGGGAGGGGAGGCGTTCTGCGGCGGGTGCTGAGCTGCCTCTCCTTCCACCGAGACCCCCGGGGGGAGCTGCCTGCCAGGGTCTCTGTCCTCCCCGACTCCTGGAGTCACGCACCAGGAGTCAGCCCGGCAGCGGGAGGGGCCGGGCCTGGAGAGAAGACGCCCGTGTTCCCCAGCTCGGCATCTTCCTGGCTCTCGGTCCAAACAGCGAGGAGTCAGCCAAGCGGCACAGTGAGCTAGGAAAGCCCCGGTGGGAAGCGAAACGCGCATCCATCCCTCTCCCTCTCCCTCTCTCTCTCAGGCCGTTTGTGTTTGTCTCCAGCCTAGACCTGCAGCAGGGCCCATGGACAACAGCCAGGCCCCGAGCATTCTGCTCCAAGGGCAGAGGGCCCCCAGGAAGCAGAGCCCAGCTTGGGGGAAGCCCCTGACCCTCTGTGAGCCTTGGGGGTGTGGCTGACACAGTGGACCTGACAGCGACTCCTCTGTCACCCAGCAGTGACAACGGCGGTGGCGAGCCAAGGGGCTCATGTATGGCAGGCAGGCGGCAAGGAGCAGGGGGTCGATAAACTCACACAGTCATTACATTGTAACGCGTATTACGATTCTTGGTGTGCGCTTGTAGGAACGAGAGCTCTATGCTGCCCGAGATCAGGACGGGGGAGGGGGGTGGCTGGGAAGGACAGGAGGAGGAGGGCTAAGATCTGCGGGGACGGGTTGGGGCGTGGTGGACCACAGGGCTGGCCGGGGTGGATGTCCCCCACCCTGCGTCTGGGCCAGGCTCGAACCGTGCAGGGGTGGGAACCTGGACAGCGGCACAGACGTCAGGACAACAGTTACTGCCTCGCTGCTTGGACCCAGGAGACGACCGACACGCAGTCGTCCAGAGTGCGGGTGGAGGAGGCCGGGGACGTGTGCCCTGCTGACCGCTGGGCTGCTCATTTGCGGGCATGTGGGATGTGTTCCTGATGGTCCCGCCCCAGCCGGGCTCGGCAGACCTTCCGCCCCCGTTTCTAGCCCCCTGCCCATTCGTTCAAGGAAGAGAAGAGACCCCCGCCTTGCCCCTGCTCCCTCCGCCCCAGCTTCTGGGGACCTGGCACATGCTCCACCCCGGACTCCACAGCCTGGCAGACAGGGCCAAGGGAGGGGCGGGGGAGCTATTTTGGGTCTGGAAAAAGGGCTGTGGTGGGCATGGGGGATGGATGATGACAGGCTTTGCAGGGCTGGGCACCTCCTGCTGCCCGTCCCTGCCCACCCCACCCACCCCGCCGTGTGGTCAGCCCTGTCGGCTCTCAGCACAGACGGGGACCAGACCCAGTGGGAAGAGGGAGGTAGAGGGGGAGAGACCAAGAAAGAGGTGGGGGCAGAGAGCGATGACGTCAGCCCAAGAGGTCCCCAAAGGGTGACATGGCTGCAGAGAAGTGGCCAAGGTGACTATGGCTGCTATGGGAAGGGGGCAATGAGCTTCCTGCTCCAGGCCAGGCTGTGCGGCTGCTGTCATGGCGGAGCTCGGAATCACTGTCCACGCTGCCTTCCTCTTGCACGTGGCTCCCGCCTGGGCTCTGTCCCAGCCTTCCATGGCTGCAAGGCTGGACCAGGAGTCAGTGGAGGAGGAGTGGCTGGGGGTGGAGCTCTCCAGGGCGGGACCAGTGGAGGGGAGTGAGATGCGGGGAACACAGTGAAGGGAGGACTGCCCCAAACCCCAGTCCTCGGGACACGTAAAGCCCCAGATCAATGCCAGACGTTCCACGGTGAGCAAACTGTCCAAATGTGAAACACAGACCTGCTCCAGCAGGGAGGGACGGAGGGAGGCGAGTGGGCGGGGCCCTGTGGGCACCTGGGTGGAGTCTGTCTTTGTTAGACATTTGCTACTTTTGTGCATTGTGGGATTTTTGCGTGAGGTTGGATCTTTTTTAATTTTTTTTTATTTTTGACAGGCAGAGTGGGCAGTGAGAGAGAGAGAGAGAGAGAGAGAGAGAAAGGTCTTCCTTTTGCCATTGGTTCACCCTCCAATGGTTGCCGCGGCCAGCGTGCTGATCCGAAGCCAGGAGCCAGGTGCTTCCTCCTGGTCTCCCATGGGGTACAGGGCCCAAGCACTTGGGCCATCCTCCACTGCACTCCCAGGCTACAGCAGAGAGCTGGCCTGGAAGAGGGGCAACCGGGACAGAATCCGGTGCCCCAACCGGGACTAGAACCTGGTGTGCCGGCACCGCAAGGCAGAAGATTAGCCGAGTGAGCCGCGGCGCTGGTCTGGATTTCTTAAAACACTGCACGGGGGTGGGCGTTAGGTGCAGTGGTTAGGACGCTGTGGGATGCCTAGGTTCTAGGCCCAGCTCTGCTTCCAATTCCAGCTTCCTACTGGTGCACACCCCGGGAGGCAGTTAGGTAATGGCTGCAGTCTGCCATCCACGTAGGGGACTTGGATGGAGTCCTGGGGTCCTGGGTTTGGCCTGGCCCAGCCTGGCTGTTAGAGGCATTTGGGGAATGAACTAGCAGATTGGAGCTCTCTCTCTGTCTGTTTCAAATAAAATAAATAAATACATTTTAAAAGTGTTGCATTAAAATGCTATCTGTCTTGGGTACTGAATTCGTGCTGAAGTCTGGGGCACCGTTTGGCTCTGTGCTCTATTTAGATCTAATTATCTCCCTCCTCCAAGAATTAGTCCGGGTGGAAACACGAGAGAGCAACGCCCACACGGAATCTGAGGGCGCCACGAGGTCAGGTGCTTCTCGAAGGAGAGAGAGGCGAGGGGCAGGTGAGGGGCAGGTGAGGGGCAGGTGAGGGGCAGGCAGGAGCAGGAGGGAGCCGGTCACCAAGTTCTGAGTCAGTGCAGGGTGCTGGCCTAGGGCTGGGGAGGGGTGAGATCAGCTTGGTCCTTGGAGTTGGGGGCAGGCAGAGAGGCGAGGAGCTGGACATGAAAGAGGGAGCAAGGAAGCAAGAAACATAACCAGCAAGACACTGTGCAGCCTGTGCCACGGGCTGCTGTCACACAGCACGGCTGCCTGCGTGCGTTGGTTACACATCCTCTCTCACTGCATCCTCATGGCAACCCTTGAGGAGGCACACGTATTTCTCCCAACTCACAGATGTGGAAACTGAGGCGCACCGTGGCATCCAAGGTTGCGGAGCTGTGTTGAAGCTGGAATGCCGACCCACGCCATCTGGCCAGGACATCACACTCTTCCCCACTCTGGGAAGGAGGAGGAGGCTGTAAGGCGGGGGGGATGGCTCTACCCGGCTGTGGCCCTGCCGCCTGATGCCCCCGCCCTGGTCCTCCGACCATAGCTGGCAGGAAGGCTGGACGGGCCCCCAGCAAGGCGGGGCTGAGATGGCCCCAGACACAGGCAACTTCCCTTTAACCAGACAATGTGCTCCTGGGGAAGGAACAGGTGAACCGCCTCGTAGGAAACCCCGAAACCACCTTCCACCTGACACATCGTGGGGGAACCCGTGACTCACAGAACCTCCCTCTGTGCCCCTTTGTCGCTGCCCCCTAATCTATCTCTCAGCTTGGAATCCCATGGCGACTCCTTGATGCCGCTGATTTCTGCGGTGCAGAATTCGGATGGGTGGTGCGCAGGGTGCGGGGGAGGGGCTCCTCAAATCCTATGCCAAGTGCTTCCTTTTCTCTTTCAGTAAATTGCTCTGCAAACTCTTCTGTGTCTGCCCAGCTTTGTGTTGGAGCTGGATTTCTTGGAAGCTGGATTTCTTGGGTTTGCCTGTCAGTGCCTCACTGTCCAATATGGCAGCCACTCACCCCCTGTGGCCGTTTAAATGCAGAGTTACCTCAATGAAATGAAATAAAATTGCAGATGGGGGTTCCTGGGTGCACTGGTCACGCATGGCTACTGGCTACCCTGTGAGGTGGCACAGATAATAGACGGGATCTGTCCCCAGAGAGCTCTCGGGCGCTGGGTTACAGCATAAAGTCCCCAAGTCTTTTTCTGCGTCACACGAGCCACATTGCATTCTGCTGGGTCTGAGCCCCCAGGCTGCAGGGACTGATTTCACGCATCCTACTGGATGCAAGTGCAACCCAGAGAGGTGCTTGTTCTCACAACCCAAAGAGGCTCTATCTGTAACTCTACCTCTCAAATAAAATAAATAAAATCTTTAAAAAAACATAAAACCCAATATGCCATTCACAATGTCCAGAATACAGTCCAAAGCTTTCTGGGCATGTGAAGAAACAAGAAAAAAGGCAGGCAGCATGGATTTTTTTAAAATAGGGATTGTCCTGTTAAGAAATGGGCGAAGGACATGAACAGGCATTTTTGAAAGTTCAAAACTCAAATGGCCTACAGACACATGAAAAAATGCTCGGGATCATCAGCCATCAGAGAAATGCAAATAAAAACCACAATGTTTCACCTTACCCCAGTTAGAATGGTTACATAAAATAAAATCGGAAGAATAACAATTCTGGTGAGGGTGAGTCTCCTAATCCACTCCTGGTGGGAATATAGCTGGTGCAACCAGCATCGAAGACAGTAGGGAGATGCCTCAGAAAACTAAAAACAGATCTACTGTGACCCAGCCATCCCAGTCCTGGGAATGCACCCAAAGGAAATGAAATCAGCATATGAAAAAGTCCACAGGACTCCCATGTTTATAGCAGCTCAATTCACAGTGGTTAAGATATAGAATCAGGGTTGGCACTGTGGTGCACTAAGTTAACACCCTGGCCTGAAGTGCCGGCATCCCACATGGGTGCTGGTTCGAGACCCGGCTGTTCCACTTCCAATCCAGCTCTCTGCTATGACGTGGGATAGCAGTAGAAGATGGCCCAAGTCCTTGGGTCCTTGCACCCACATGAGAGACCCAGAAGAAGCTCCTGGCTCCTGGCTTCAGACTGGTGCATCTCCAGCCATTGCGGCTGACTGGGGAGTGAACCAGCAGATGCAAGGCCTCTCTCTGCGTCTCCTCTCTCTGTGCAACTCTGACTTTCAAATAAATAAATAAATCTTTAAAAAAAAGATATAGAATCAACCTTGATGCCCATCAACTGATGATTGGATACAGAAAGTGTGGTGTACATACATGATGGAATATTACTCAGTCATAAAAAGAATGAAATCCTGACATTTGCAACAGTGGACACAACTGGAGATTATTAGGCTAAGTGAAATAAGCCAGACCCAGAAAGAGAAATGTGACATGTTTTCGCTTATTTAT
This sequence comes from Oryctolagus cuniculus, assembly GCF_964237555.1. Taxonomy (NCBI): domain Eukaryota; kingdom Metazoa; phylum Chordata; class Mammalia; order Lagomorpha; family Leporidae; genus Oryctolagus; species Oryctolagus cuniculus. Next base: position 6,514,289 of record NC_091448.1, on the reverse strand, counting down.
GGTAGTGATTATACAGAGAGTGTAACAATTATGTGGACATTGATTCACCTGGCATATGGTTATAAATACTGCTTCACTGACTCATACCATGTAACAAGCCAATATACTCTTCTTCCCCACACTCAGAAAAAAATGGAGGTTGGGAATGGTGAGGACTCTTGGGGTATGAGAAATGTTTTGTTCTTAATTTTTGTGTTAGTTATAAGTAAACAGAGAACAAAAACCATATTTACCTTACACTTATGTGCATTTCTTGGTATGCATATTGTATTTCAATAAAATGGAAAAATAAACAGCAATTGCAAATATCTTCAAGGACATAAAGGAAAATATACTCATAATGAACGAACAAACAGGAAACCTCAGCAGGGAAATCAAAGCTGCTAAAAACATAACCAAACATTCTAGATTTGAGAAATGCAAGATCTGAAGTTAAAAGCTTAAACAACAGATGGGAAAGAACAGAAGACAAAGTCAGTGAATGCGAAGATAGATCAATAGAAAACATCTCCTCTGACAAATAGAAAAAAGACTAAAAAAATGCCTGGAGCCTCAGGGGCTCTACATAAAAGCCCAATACATATTGTCAATGTTCCAGAAAGACTGAAGACAGTGCATGCAGGCACACCAAGTCCTGGAGGGAATAAGGGCTGAAAATTCCCCGGATTTGCAGACAGACAAATAGCAGGATAAATACCAAGAGTAGAACTGCCATCGTGGGCTAAGCCTCGCCTGTGGCGCCCGCATCCCACACGGTACGGGTTTGAGTCCCGGCTGCTCCTCTTCTGATCCAGCTCTCTGCTTATGGCTGGGAAAATCAGTAGAAGATGGCCCAAGGGCTCAGGCACCTGCACCCACGTGGGAGACCCAGAGGAAGCTCCTGGCTCCTGGCTTCGGATCAGCCCAGCTCCAGCCACTGCAACCCTTTGGAGAGTGAACCAGCAGTTCGAGACCTCTCTCTTTGTCTCTTCCTTTCTCTGTCTGTAACTCTACCTCACGAATAAATAAATAAGTCTAAAAAAAATTACCAAGAGTAAAGAGCTATTAAGCCAATCCTGCAGGAGGGGTCATCATGCTTGGCCACTGGACAGCAGGACCTGCCTCTCTGCAGGCTACACGCAGCCTTCGCACACATTGCATAATGATATTCCTGCCGTCTGCCCACGGGGTGCACAGAGAAGGTGAGGGCTAAAATAGCACCTCATACCTGCTAAGTGCCTTAATTTACACTCACGGACAGCTCCCTAAGAACCTGGGACTCTCGTCTCCAACACACATTGCTATTCATTTATTGTCCCTTTAAAAACCGAAGTCAGCACGGAGGCTCAGAGGTGCTGAGTAACTCCCCTAAGATCACACAGTGCGGCTCCAGGGAGGGAAGCCCCAGCCCATTCTCTCTGTCTGAGGGCCTGCTAACCCCGGCTGCACACTGGGATCACACGGCACAGACAGCCCTTTCCAAGGTAACCCCCAGCCCAGGTGAATCAAGTTGGCCTCAGAGGGCGTGGATCCCTGCTGTAGAATCCTGGGAGGCCCTCCATGTGAGTCTCCGATGCAGCACAGGGTGACAAGTGCTGGGGTGCACCGTGCTCCAAGCAAGAGAAGATAATGGTCCATCCTTCCCACGCTGCTGGCTGAGCAGTCAGAACCCCACACAAGGCCCTCGGAGCAAAGCTGCCAGCCCAGCATGCAGACCTGTGTGTCTCGTGCTCGCCCCCTCCCAGCCCTGCAGTGCGCAGCCGTCCGCTCCCCACTCCAGGAGTGATGCGGGAGGTCAAATGCGGGAGCCGCTCTGGGGGAGGGGTGAGCAGGGAGAGCTCGGGGCCCCGCCTCTTTCAGCCTTGGTGGGCGGTGGAAGGAAGAGGCAGGTGGCCCCCACCCCTCTCCCCAGACACGAGGACTGCCTGAGTCTTGGGGACAGAGGCAGCATCTGCCCCATGAGCCCAGCCCTCGTTCTCTCCCCCACACACCCCTGCCTCCTAACACAGCCCCACCCGGGACACGGCTTCTACCACCCCCTACACTGGGCCCAGAAACCACAGCACCCAGATTATGAGCTCCTGGCTCTGTTTCCCCAAATCCCAGCACACAGTGGGCACTCAACGAACGGTTTTCAAATGTTATAAGGATGAACTCCCTCCACTGATGGTGGTGGTGATGCTGGTGATGGTAACGATGGTGGTGATGGTGATGATGGTGGTAGTGATGATGGTGATACTGGTGGTAGTGATGATGATGGTGGTGGTGGTGATGGTGATGATGGCGGTGGTGGTGGAAATGGTAGTGATGATGGTGGTGATGATGCTGGTGATGGTGGTAGTGATGGTGGTGGTGGCGGCGGCGATGGTAGTGATGATGGTGGTGGTGGTGGTGATGGTGGTGGTGGTGGCAGTGATGGTGGTGATGATGCTGGTGATGGTGGTGGTGATGGTGGTGGAAATGGTAGTGATGATGCTGTGTTGGTGGTGGTGATGGTGGTGGTGGTAGTACTGGTGATGGTGGTGGTGGTGATGGTGATGGTAGTACTGGTGATAATGGTGGTGGTGATGGTAGTGATATGCTGGTGCTGTGGGTGATTGTAATGATGGTAGTAATGGTGGTGATGATGGTGGTGTTGGTGATGATGGTGGTAGTGATGGAGATGGTGGTAGTGATGGAGATGGTGGTAGTGATGGTGATGGTGGTAGCAGTGATAGTGATGGTGATGGTGGTGATAATGGTGGTAGTGATGACACTGGTGTTGGTGGTGGGTGGTGGTGGTGATGATGCTGGTGGTGGTACTGGTGATGCTGGTGGTGTTAGTGATGGCGGTGGTGTGATGGTGGTGGTGGTACTGGTGCTGGTGGTGCTGGCAGTGCTGGTGATGGTGGTGGTGGTGGTACTGGCAGTGCTGGTGATAGTGGTGGTGGTGGTGGTACTGGTGACAATGGTGGTGTTAGTGATGGTGCTGGTGGTGGTACTGGTGATGATGGTGATGGTGGTGGTACTGGTGCTGGTGGTGGTGGTGGTACTGGTGACAATGGTGGTGGTGGTACTGGTGCTGGTGGTGCTGGCAGTACTGGTGATGGTGGTGGTGGTGGTACTGGTGACAATGGTGGTGGAGGCACTAGTGATGATGTAGAACGAACCTCGACTGAGCACTAACAACACTTAACATACACTACCCCGCTCCATCTTCACGACCACCCCACGAAGTGTGCTATGTCAGTTTCACTTTACAGACAGGGAAACTGAGGCTCAGAGAGGTAATGTCCTTGCCTGTGGCAGAGCTGAGCCCACAGCCAGGTCTGTGTCTGGAGCAGAACCCTCAGGTGCAGCCCGACTCTCCCCACACCTCCTCCGACGTTTGCTGGGTGGGACTGAGTTCAGCCCTAAATGCTCTCCTTAGCCAGGCTGGGCCAAGGCCTCCCGGGCCAGGGCAGACCCCACACGCTCCGGGTCCTCCCCAGCTTCCTGCTCCCAGGAGCTCCCCACTGTCTGCAGCCGCAGCTCGGGGCGAGGAATGCTGGGTGTGCGCCCTGGCGTGGTCCCCGGCAGCTGCCTGTGCTCGTGAGCTCAGAGGCCAACCCTGGGCTCGTGGATTGGGTCCCGGGGGAGTCCGTGGGTGCCCGGCCCTGCGGTACCCGCACCTCCCAGCTGCTGTATCTAATGACCACAGAAAGCCATTAGGGCTCACTTAGCCGCAAACAGCTCTCGGCAGCTCTCTCAGGGCCACCCAGGAGCTGAGCGAGCTCTCGTCGGTGAGTGGCGGAGAGTGTGTCAGTGTGCCCAGAGGGCCACGCCTACTTACTGGAAGTGCTGCTCCCGCCCTGCCTGTCTTCCAGGAAAGGTGAGCCCCGCTGGGGGTGCAGCCAGAGCCCGGGGCTCTGCTGCCCTCTCTGACCACCTGGGGCCTCACCCATCATAACGCTCTCTCCTCCTCGGGGGCATTTCTCAGCTAGCCCGGGGCAGAGGGGGTGGGGACAGGTCAGACGGGGCTCAGACGTCCCTTTGACAACTGGGCCAGGCTTCCCACGCCCAAGGCCGGCCTGACATCCAACCAGGACCAAGGACAGCCCGCTGGACAGACACCGGGATGCACCCAGCACTCTGGAAGCACAGGGCTGGGCAGCTCCCTGCACAGCGCCCCTCCCCGCGGTGGTGGGGACATCCCAGCCATCGTCGGGGTGCAGGGGTGTTTCTGGGACCTGTGCTTCAGGCAGGTGCGATCACAGGTGTCCAAATGGGGGTTCTGTCTCCCCAACTCAGAGCTTTCAAAGGCGTCTCAATGAAATCCCAGGCAGGTCTCAGAGCTAAAACAGCAAAGGGCAGCTGCCCTCATTCACGTGGCGGGTGAGGTGTAGGTCTGCTGCGCCCTCAGGAGGGCTGAGCATCCCCATAGAATTCTGGGATCCACAGGACCCAGTTTAATAACCACTGACCTGCAGCCCGTGTTGTGGCACCGTGGGTTAAGCTGTCTATGATGCTGGCGTCCCATACGAGCACCATCTAGAGTCCTGGCTACCACAGAGTCAACGCTACCATTGCCACCACCACCACCACCATCACTACCATTACCATCACCACCACCAGCACCAGCATCACCACCACCATTACCGCCGCCACCACCACCATCATCACCACCACCATCACCACCACCACCACCATCACTACCATCACCACCACCAGCACCAGCATCACCACCACCATCACCGCTGCCACCATCATCACCATAACCACCACCACCATCACCATCACCACCAGTATCACCATCATCACTGCCACCATCATCACCATCACCACCACCACCATCATCACCATCACCACCATGGTTACCATCACCATAGAGTCCACCTCCCTGCTAATGCACCTGGGAAGGCAATGGAACACGGCCCAAGAGCTTGGGCCCCTGCCGCCCATATGGGGGACCCGGATGGAGTTGCAGGTTCCTGGCTTTGGCCTGGCCCAGTCCTGGCCATCTGCGGCCATCTGAGGAATAAACCAGCATTTGGAAGATCTCTCTGTCTTTGTTATGTGCAAATAAACAAAATAAATTAAAAAAAAAAACACCACGGACTTACATCATGTGTTGGCGCTGCTTTCTCTGCCTGGAGGGTTCCCACCCACCCCTCGGATCTTGACGCTCGCCCACCTCCCAGACCCCTGCTCCTGCCACCCATGCTTCCCATCTGAGCGTGCACCACATCTTCAAACGATGCTTCTGGGTGTGCACCTCTCTGCTTGTTGAGAGTCTTTCCTCCTGCTCTCTGGGCTCTTCCAGGACAAGGGGCAGGGCTGTTGCATCTGTCCTCTGACACCCAGCACGAGCCCTGGGGCAGCCTGGCACACGGCGGGCGGTGGGTCAAGTCCCGAGGAACGACTGCTCCAAGCAGGTGATGGCTACGTGGCTTTTAGGTAGAAGGGGGATTTACATCTCGTCATGGGCTGTGCCTGTGTCTCCCACCCTCACGGCCAACACTGTGTTCATTTGCCCCAGGCCCCTCCATCCCTTTGTCCTTTGTCTGGGACACTTCCTCCAGGAGGCCTTCCAACCCCACCAAACACCCGATGTGCGCCTTCACCACGGCTCCCAACGGCCTCTTTCTCCCCTGAAGCCTTTGCAAGACAGTCATCTCCAACATCGACACACGCTTGGGTGCCCCACCCAGCTGCTGAATGAATGAATGAACAAATGATAACTGCCACATGGCCCTGCTGCTAGGGGCAGCACCCCCCGCCCCGGAAGCTGGCCTCCTGGCCACCAGAGGGCCCCCATCCATCCTGCCTCCTGGGTGGCCCACTCTTTGACACCTTCCTAGAATCTGAGCCAAACTCCCCTAGAATGTGCCCAGGGCCAGCAGGGATTGGCCAATGGGCAGGCGAGGGCTGACCCCCAAATGCCCCATGGGTCACCCTCCCAAAGCAATTTTCCCCAAGTCTTCTCCATCTCAGGGATGGGTACCCCCACCATTCGCTCAGCTGCAAGGACCCCAAACCTTGGAGCCAGCTTGGAACCCAGTCCTGCTCTCACACACCATGCCTCTGCCCTGGGCATCTGGTCAGTTCTGCCTTCAAAGCACACCCTGGACCTGACCACTCCTCACCACCCAGCTCACGGCTCCTGGGCCTGGACCTCCACTGGCGTCCCCACGAGTCAGTGCACAAACTGGACCACATTCCCACCTGGCTGAAAGCCTCCAGGTGCTCCCACCCCCACATCTGAGTGAAATCCAAGTCCGTGCCATGACCTTCAAGGCCGCTGCCCCTTTCCCCAGCCAGGCCCCCACTTCCCACGGCTGCCCGGGCCCCTCTGTGGCCCCCAGCACACATCATGCCTGGCATGTTATAGCCTTGCCCCTAGGGTACCTCGGCCCGGCCCGTCTCCTGCACCTTCACCCAGGTCACTGTCCGAATGACCCTTTGAGGCCCACTCCATGGCCCCCCACAAGGGCCACCCCTAACCTCTCCACCTGTACCGGCTTCTGCATGCTCGGCCCGTGCTGACGCCGCCTCTCACACTGTGCGCCGCCTGGTTCTCTGCCTGTCCTCAGAGTGCAAGCTCCTTGGAGGCGAGGACTCCTTGTGCGCTGCTTCACTCCTCTCTTCAGCCCCAGACCACGCCTCGTAGCCGCTGAATGAAGTAATACTTTATAACATTCACTATCTATTAAGCCCAGTGCCCCCTGGTCAGACTTGCCTATAGAGGCACACCAGGTCCCAGCTCTGATCACACCTCACATGACAGCATGCACACACGTGCACATACACACAGACTGGACACACGCATGAGCACATGCACTATGCACATAGGAGCACACATGCACACCAACACACACATGCACACACATGCATAAGCACACATGTGTATCAGCACATACTTAACAGTCAAGCACACACATGGACACACATGCGCACACACACACTATGCACACATGATCACATGTGCACACCAACACACATACAAATGCATACCTACACATATGCATACCAACACTCAAGCACACACATGGACATGCACATGAGCACATGCATGGACATGCACACAGGAGCACAAGCACACACTGGCATGCACACACGTGGACGAGCACCACACACAATGCAAACATGAACACACATGAACACATGACCATATGCACACACACGCATCCCTTGTCTCTCCTCTGCAGCTTCAACAACCCCGAGAGCCACCGGGATGATGCCCTTGTAGCTCCTCTCATATCCCACCAGCACCAACTCAGGACAAACGCCTGTGTGTGCGGCGTGGGGTGCAGCCGTCACAGAGACAAGCCTCTGGCCACCCGGCCCAGACATCTGCCAGCAATCAGCGTCCCCCCTGGACACAGCATCCCCTGCACCTCCTTCCGAACCCACGACGGGCCAAGCGTGTTGCCCCAGCTTCTTCAGTGAACCCTCCCTCCACACTGGCCTCCCCTGCACGGTGCAAGATCCTTCCATCACCGCGGCTGGTGTGGGACGGTTGGTCACGACCCAAGGGGCGAGTCCTGAGTCTCAGGAAGTACTTGCACACCCCCAGTGGACACCCAACACAACGGCCAGAGGCAGGGTCTCTGCTGGGGGGGGGACACCAAAGAGCCCACGTCCTGCACCTGAGCCCAGACCAGCCCTGGCCCTCGGGGACACCACTTGCCCTCTCTGCTTAAGAGCTGGCTATGGGCTCGCTCCCACGGTCTTGGACACTCAGCGTGCATGGCCCCAAGCTCGTGGGAGGCCAGGGAACCTGGCAGAGTGCACACCCAGTCCCCACTGTGCTGCGTGCCCTCAGGATGAGCCCAGACAGGGAACCAAGGCTCCCTAAGCTCCAGCCGCCTCATCCGCGCGACAGGACTGAGAGAGGCCTCCCTCACAGCAGCGCCAAGGTCAAGGTCACTGCTGGGCTCCCACTTGACCTTGGCCACACTACAAGCACTCCCGGGGCCCCTGAGTCCTTCAGGGCCTGTGAATCTGCCCTGGTCACTCCAGGGCTCTCGGGAGAAGTCATTCGGAACCAGCCCTTCATTCATTCATTCCATCATTCATTCGCCAAGTTATTTCCTGGAGTTTCTGGGCCCTGGGCTGCGTTGTAAAAAGTGATGTGGCCACGCGGAGAGCGCGGGTTCTGGAGCAGACCCCTGGGGCGGCTGCACTGCCTCTTGTCCACCAGATGACCTGAGGCAGAGCAGGGCCCTCGTCGCGTTTCTCTCTCGGGGTTAATCGAGTTAATACGTGTCAGGCATTTAGGATTGTGCCTGGCCCTCGGCAAGCAAGCAGGATAAAACTGTTGTCTTTGCAATTACAGAATTAGAGGCGAACAGACAATCTTGGGGCACGAGGAGCCCAGCCCAGCGTGGGAGGCAGGGCGCACGCCCAGGCAGGGGCAGTGTGGCCACGTGGGGGCTGGGAGCGGGCAAGGCATGGAGCTGGGGGCCTGGATGCTTGGCAGGGGCAGGGTCGCTGTGACATCCCTCCACGTGCGGCCCTGAGCAGGGGCGCGGAGCCCACACTCGGATGGGACAGTCTGCACCAAGGACCAAGGCAGGAGTGGACCAAGGGGGCAGCCGAAGCCCAGGCACCAGGCGTTGCCTGGGAATCTGGGGAAAGGTGGGGGTGGAGGCGTAAGAGGGACAGAGAGGGCGTTCCAAGCAGCGAGGAGGAAGGCGGAAGCCAAGGGGTGTGGACAAACGGAAGGGGCGGTTTGTGTTGAGAGCAAGCCCAGCAGGCTGCTGGACACAGGTGAGGCTCCAGGAAGGAGCGAGCGAGTCCAAGGGCGGGGGCTGGGGCAGACTCGGCACCACTGAGCATCACGGCCCCAGACAACGCAGCTCCGCGTGTGACCAATAGGATCCTGGTGCTTTTCCAGGACCCCCAGGGAGCCCAGGGGTCAGCAGCTTCTCCCAGGAGCCTCTGGTCACTCCCGCTCTCGCAGAGGAGGGGAGGCAGGCACTGCCCTGCCCGCTCCCAGACCCTGGGCAGGAAAGAATGCAGCGGGAAGAGCTTCAGGGCTCAGCCCCGTCTGACCTCCTGCGCTGTGACCTCTGTGACCTCTGGCCTCGTGGGGTGGGAATGAGTAACCCAGGGGGTGGGCCCACCGCGCTGAGAGGGTGCCAGCACCTCTGCTTCTTCTGTCCCCTGGACACAACGTGGTCCTGTAAGGAGAGGGCACCAAGCTGGACTCAGGAGACCCAGGTTCCACTGTTGGCTCTGGGCCAACTCGCTCCGTGGCCTCGCGCTGTCCTTGCCCTCTGCGTGGAAGGAAACAGGACAGAGATGGACTTCTCAAGGGTCCTGTCCACCCCAGGGCTGTGCGCTCCGGGGACCAGGCACCTCTCCTCCCAAAGGGGCCACTAGCACCCGGCAGTCTTTCTCACCTGCTGGGGCTCTGCCCGGGCGTCACTGATGATAACGCTGTATAGCCACCGTAAGCCATCAGCCTCAAGGACCCCACTCTGCTATGGCCAAGCCACCCAGGGCACCGCTAGTGCCGCCCATGAGTGTCCTCGGGCTTCTGAGAGGTGCCGAGAGCCAGCTTCAGCCACCAAGGCCCCGAGGACGCCATGGGAACATGCAGGACCTGCTGTGGTCCCTGAACGGTGGGGACCTTTGAGCCTCAACCCCTCCCCACCAAGTTCCCTTTCAGGGAGCGAGTGCTCCGCAGCAGGGTCCGGGCTGGGGAGCAGGATGCAGGCCGGAAAGGGAGGTGGGGACCCCGAAGAGCTAGGAATGGCTGCCCCAAGAGTGGCTCCTCGCAGCTGGAATCCAGGTCCAGCCACGGCCAAGCAGGAGGGAATCTGCACGCACAGGTTCAGGGCTTCGCAGGCCTGGGCAGCCTTCCGCTGAGTCTACCCAGGGGACCCTCAGGTGGGAGCCACTGGCGCTGGACTCCCAGGGCCCAGCCCAGGCACCTGATTTCTCCGCTACTCGACAACCACACACGGTGCACCTACGGCATCCCAGGAGCCGGACTGGGTATCAGGGAGACAAAGGCAAACCATGAATGCAGTCCCTGACTGGGAGGAGCCGTCAGGTTAGTGGGGAGACTGCAGAGGGCGGGGACACCCTCGGAGCTCGGTGGGGACAGGGCGGTTAACAAGGCCTCGGATTCCCCCGGGGAGACCAAAGGCGCCCTCCCACTCGCCCAGCCCCCATTGTGGTCAGTGCTGGCTGCAGCCCTCCCTGGGGGCAAGGGCACAACAGGCGCTCGGTACGCTGGGCAAACCCCAGATCTTCCGTCTCAGTTTCTCCCTCTGTAGAATGCAGATGATGACCACGTGGTCAGCAGAACAAGGCCCTGAGGCTGCCCACGTCCCAGTCTCTAGTGTCTGCGCATCTGTGGCATAGCTGGAGCTGGGGTCGCTAATCAGGTGACCGGAACAGCGAACGTGTGCTGTGGGGTCAGTGCCACCTCAAGGGACAGTGGGACATCTAGGTCAAAGGGCAGGGACAGGGGCTGGGCCCGCCCAGGCCTGCGCCTTCCCTCAGCCTCCCTGCCTGGGTTCTCCAAGGCACCGTGCAGGCACCGTGTCCCCACCGAAGGTCCCCATCTCAGGCTTCCTCAGGGAGTGGCACCCCCAGCCATCCAGGCCAGGAGCCCAGAGCTGGGTCCCCAGCACCTCCCCTCCCCCGCCCCGGCCTCCCCTTTGGCGCCTCCTCTTTGCTCGGCTCCATCCTCTCTCTGCGACTGGGCCCTGGTCCCTGCCGTCTGCACCTGCCCTGGCCCCGTGTCCACCTCTCTCAGCCCTTCCTGCCCGGTCCCTTCCCCATCGGCGATCTTTCCAAAATCAGATCCCATCGGGGTCTCAGAACGGAGACCACGGTGCAGTGAGGCCGCTGCTGCCGGCCACGACCTGGCGGGGACCCACTTCCCAGAACTGTCCCCATCACCTGCCCTCCGCCCTCGCTCTGCTCTCTGTGAGAGGCTCCCGGCTTGGTCTCCACCTCACAGTCCTCGATTAGGTTCCAGCTCCTCAGAGGGCCGTCATGGGCTGGCCGTGCCCACCCCCAAAATTCAGACACTGGAGTCCTAACCCTTGGGGCCTCAGAGGGGACCCTGCTTGGAGTCAGGGTCTTTAAAGAGATGATGAAGTCAAAGGGAGTCAAGGCGGTGCCACCGGGCAAGGAGACGAGACTGGGACATGAACGCGGGGAAAGCGGCCATTTGTAAGCCAAGGAGAGGGGACTGGCGGGAGCCAGCCCTGCCAACACCTGGCTCTCAGACGGCCACGGGGGCACAGCACGTCTCTACATTTCTCATCTGGTGCCCAGCAAACAACCATCCCAGGCCCCTCGCTGTGTCCTGGCCTGGCTGGGGGACTCCGTCTCGCCCCGCCCTCCGTCTCACCCTGCCCTCCATCGCCCCCTCCATCACCCCCTCCGTCTCGCCCCGCCCTCTCTCTCGCCCCGCCCTCTCTCGCCCCGCCCTCCGTCTCGCCCCGCCCTCTGTCTCGCCCCGCCCTCCGTCTCACCCTGCCCTCCGTCTCGCCCCGCCCTCCGTCTCGCCCCGCCCTCCATCACCCCCTCCGTCTCGCCCCGCCCTCCGTCTCGCCCAGCCCTCCATCACCCCCTCCGTCTCGCCCCGCCCTCTCTCTCGCCCCGCCCTGTCTCGCCCCGCCCTCCGTCTCGCCCCGCCCTCCGTCTCACCCTGCCCTCCGTCTCGCCCCGCCCTCCGTCTCACCCCGCCCTCCATCGCCCCCTCTGTCTCGCCCCGCCCTCCGTCTCACCCTGCCCTCCGTCTCGCCCAGCCCTCCATCACCCCCTCCGTCTCGCCCCGCCCTCCGTCTCGCCCAGCCCTCCATCGCCCCCTCCGTCTCGCCCTGCCCTCCGTCTCGCCCCGCCCTCCGTCTCACCCTGCCCTCCGTCTCGCCCCGCCCTCCGTCTCGCCCAGCCCTCCATCACCCCCTCCGTCTCGCCCCGCCCTCCGTCTCGCCCAGCCCTCCATCACCCCCTCCGTCTCGCCCCGCCCTCCGTCTCGCCCAGCCCTCCATCGCCCCCTCCGTCTCGCCCCGCCCTCCATCGGCACCTGAGGATCTGTGATCACACATCCTCCGCGCCTGACCTCAAAGCCCCACTGTCTTCCCTCGCTCCTCCACGGATGTGGCTTGCCTCCGGGCTGAGACCTGTCACGCTCACTGCCAGGCAGCAGCCCTCCTCTGCACGGTGACCCCCGACCCCGTCCTGGCCCTAAGCGGGGCCTGAGGGCCGTCCCCTCCCACCTTGCTTCTCTGAAACACAGCGGCCCGAGGAGCTGGCCTCGCAGCACGAGAACCTCGTGTCGCCCATGAGGCCGCCAGGGGCCTGCACTCGGCTGAGGGGGTTCGGAAGCCTTTTGTGCTTTGGGGGTGACTCCGTCAGGGCGGTGCACACGCAACATGGGAGCAGAGATCACAGAGGGAGGGAGGGAAAGCTTCCAGCCCTCGCCCCCGCAGCAACACCTGACCTGCTTTTCACGCACTGGTCCCACGCATTCACTCTGCACAGACCCCGAGCTCGGACCTGCCCCAGCTCACTTCCCCCAAAAACTGCCCCGAAGGCCAGTCTCGCCCCCTCACCCACCTCTCCACCCTCCCAGAGGCGACTTGACCTTCGTTCCTGAACCCCCACCTGTCCTTACTCCTGGTCCATGGAGATCCACCTGCCCGGCTCTCACAGGTGCACACTGGACACCACCCTCCAGTCACTGATACGAGTGGGCAGAAGAGCCCCACCCCTCCAGCCTGCCCCCCTGCCCATCCATCAGCGCCCCCTGGACAAGCTGCCACCCACCTCTCCCACCGGCCTTTGTCAGAGGACCTGTGGAAGAAGCCGCCCCTCTGTCCCCGCAGGAGAGCCCCCATCCCAGCCTGCCCCTGCCCGCAGCACAGCTTCTGACAGCCCAGGTCCCCTTGAGGGCAGTAGCATTGGGCTCAGGGTAGGGTGGGGGTGCTGTGATTTGGGGAGGGGCAGGACAGCACCAGCAGCTCCCCGAGAGTGGGCCTGCCTAGCAGGGGGGCTGCACGGCCCCCACCCCCTGGGACTGGGTGCAGGAACCGTGCCTGGAGCTCCGTGCTGCAGCCTGGGCTCACTCCTGCCTCTCCCTGCCCCGTGCAGGGAGAGGCTGGGTGGGGGCGGGGTGGGGGAGTCCCTCCTCTACATCATGGGGTGCCTGATCTACAGGGGGCGGGGACAGGATAGAGGGGTGCACCCCACCCCAGCGCCAGCATCTGGGGGTGCACAGCACACAGGCGTGAGTATTCTGCCTTGGCTTTTTCATGCTGGCAACAGCTGGTGCTGAGTCGCAGCGCCTGTGGCTGTGACAATTATCAAAATGTTTACTATGTGTCACCATTAATAATGCAGAAGCCCCGCTCGCTCGCCTCCAAGTCAGAAAGAGAGCAAGCGACAAGCGAGCGAGGGACCAGGCTCCCGGGAAGGGCCCTGCTCCTCTGCCTGCTTCCCCGGGGCCCTGGGGGGGTGGTCCCCCAGCAGGCAGAGGCCGTGCCCTCGACTAGGCCTGCAGTTTCTCCTATTGCCCAGCTGGACCCTTGAGAAGAGAACAGAACCCCTTCCCTTCCTGGATGTGTCCTCAGTGCACCCAGGGAGCCTTCTAGAATATTCCACCCCCCAGTGCTCCCTCCTGCCTGCCCCAGGACCTTTGCACACACAGCTTCCTCTCAGTACATGCATCCCTCACCTCCTTGCCTCCTAACTCCCGCACATCCTTTAGGGATCAGCATAAATGTTACCTCCCAGGCCCTTTCTGCTAGGTCATCAATCCACTATTGAACGTTTGGACACAATCCTATAACTTGCCTATGGGGATGAACCCTGAGATCATTCAATTTCAATAACTTAATAATTTCTAATCTAGCACCCACGTTGCCCTCTAAACTGCCTGTTCTGAGAGCCAGCTCTGGTTCCCAGCCCACTGCAGTCTTGTCTTTGCACGCAATGGCTGCTCAGTACCCCAGGGGACGCCTAAGGGACCAGCAGGGACAAGCCAGACCCAGCAGTCACCTGCTGTCTTTGCTCCCTCTGGGCTCTGACACCAGGGTGCCATCACCCCTTCTTCTAGACTAGAACTTGCGTTTCTGTCATGTCTCCTACTCCCCATGCCAAGGTACAGCCAGGAGGGAAGGCTTGAAGAACCATCTGCACAAGCCACGCCCACTAAGCTCAGAGACTGGAAGAGTTAGAGGGCGGCCGGTGTGGTGCGCCCTGGCTCTGGATGGTGCCAGCCCACCAACACGTGAACTCCAGGGCATCCACGGATGCCACTGGGGAAGCTGCAGGGCCCAGGTGCCCACTCAGGTGGGCACGTGGGTGGCAGGGGGTGCGAGGGAAATACCAAGCTACCTGCTACCAGGATTTGTCTTCATCCACGTGCAATCCCCCTTTTGAAAATTCATGTCTATTTATTTAACACACACACACACACACACACACAGATACATACAATGAGATCTTCTATCTACTGGTTTACGCTCCAAATGCCTGCAACACCTGGGGTTAGGGCAGGCCAAAGCCAGGAGTCGGAAACTCAGTCCAGGTCTCCCGTGTGCGAGGCAGGGACCCAAGTTCTTGAGCCATCACCTGCTGCCTCCCAGGGCACCCAAGAGCAGGGAGCTGGAGTCAACAGCCAGCGGCAGGCATAGAACCAGGCCCTCTGATGTGGGATGTGGGTGCCCTAAGCAGTGGGCTACCTGCTAGGCCCAATGCCCACCCCCTGCCCCCAACACACAGATTCTGACTTCTGACAGGACACAGAGGACTTAAACACTTCCTCCCCAGCCTGCTCCGGCTGCCGAAGGTCTGATCTGGGGAGAGGCCTGGGCTGGGAGAGGGTGGTATCTGCACTTGGAAGAAAGGGCTGTGGCTTTTCCAAGCTGGCCAGAGTGCAGGGCAGTGCAGACAGCAGGGGGGAGGCGGCCCCATCGGCCCCCCGCCCGGCTGCACCTGTGTGTTGGCCAACCCTGACTCACCTGTACTCAGAAGCCAACCCCAGGTCCCCAAAGGCGACTCTCTGAAGGCAGCTCCCCGTGTGAGCTGACAGAAGACGTCAGCGATGAAGGGCACCTCCTCCGGGCAGCTGTGTGACACGGGAAAGTTACTGGACCTCTCTGGGCCCCATTGAGCGGGGCTCCAACACAGAGACTCCAGCACCCTCAGTCAGGCCGCCCACCTCTGTGTCTGCAGGACCCCCACCCCCAGGCTCCACCAACCACAGCTGGAAAACTCCGGAAACCACCGCATCTGTAGTGAACACCCCCAGACTTCTGGGGCCACAAGGCCGTAGCTGATACAGCGCATCGGCTGTTTACACAACAGTAAGTCTTGCAAGGAAAGGAATCTGGAGGTGACCAGCGTGTCCAGCAAGTTGTATGTGAACACTACGCCAAGCCCCACAAGAGACTCGAGTGTGCGTATCGGCAGGGGACAACGGCACACAGTGACAGCCTTCATGTCCCACGCCACGCCCACTCCCTCAGCCCCCTACCTACACAGGATGTCCCAGACAGGGACCGAGAGGCAGATGGCCCAGACTCCAGCAGGAGGCCTCACCGGTCACCGGTCACCGGTCACCTTTCGGGATGTTTGCGTGTCTAACCGCTAGCCTGAATTATTTATTCTCCCCCAAATGATTTTCTACCTGCTTCACGGGGCTGCTGGAAAGCCCGGAGCAGGTGCCTCCTGCAGAGGTGCAGCCGAACGCCTGGCATTGAGTGAGCACCTGGCAAGGTGTTAGCCCTCTTCCTCCTCTTCCTCCTCCGCCTCCCATGCCTCTCTCGCCCCTGCCATGCTCCTGAGCCTGCCCGCCTCTCTCCTGCCTGTCGCTTTTTATTTATTTATATCCTCTTCAAAAAGAAGGTGTGTGTACGGCTGGATCAATTCATCTGCATCACTCACTCGGCTCCCCAGGCCCCTCCTCCCAGCCCTCGCCCCCCTCTCCGAGACCAGGCGCGTAAATTCCTTCTGGCTATTAATTAAAAGCGGCTTCTCCCTCAGTGCCAGAGTACTTGCCATAAATTAATAGCAGTCTTCTTAATCAAATCTTATCTCCTCCTCGAGCCATAAACACATGGCGCTCCAGTCACTATCTCTGGGCACCCGGCTGTGAAATTTAATTTCTGATGCTCCGGCAGGCTGCGTGGGGTGGGTGGGCACCTGCTGAGGGCTGTCCCCACTCGAGACCCCTGGCCGAGCAGCTGGGTGGGCTGACCCGCCTCCCCTGACGTCTGGAGGTGGAGCACGCCTGCCTCTTCACTGCAAGGTGCAGTAAGTAGCTCACTGTTGACCGCATCTCTGGCATTGGGACGTCTTTCAGATGTTATCCCACCCGGTTTTCGTGTGTGCTCTGCGAGGGGACAGGTTGGGGGTATGGCCCCATTGCAGAGATGGAAAACTGAGTCCCACGTGTTCTGTGGTGTCAGCTCTGAGCCTCTGAGTCCCTGTCTGTCCCAGGGAGAAGACCATGCCCGCTGCAGCTTTGATGAGACCATGGGATGAAACGTCACCATGACAGGCCCAGGACATGGCTGGCCCACAGCCACTGCACGGGGTGGGGACCTTCCGCTGAGCGACTCCACCAAGATGATGCCCCCCGCTACAAACTGGCAGAGCCTGGACCCACACTCTGAATCTGATTCCTGGGAATTCTGTCTCTCTCCAGGCACGCTCGCTCGGCTCAGCCGGTCCCCGCCTCCCGGCCTGCTGAACGCCCACCCACGTGTGTCCACTCCATAAGCCACAGCACCGAGGTGGAGCCCGCAGCCATGTCCCTGGAGAGGCCGGGCAGAGACGCAGCTGCTAAGTGGCTCTGGGCTGCCACCCGCTCTGGCACCTCCAAGCTCTCTGCTCTCCCTGGAGTGTCTGGCTTCACAGCTGAGGTCCCCAGCCACTTCCCCGTGGCCACAGGCACCTTGAGGCCCTCCCCGCGTCCCGTCTCTGTGACTGGCATCGTCACTCGTGTGGCCTGGTGGGTGCACTTGTGCAGACACGAGACGACACCGCCACTTCGAGCTGAGCGCCAAAGCCCCCAGCCTCGCTGGCCCTGCGGGAAATGAGCTTTGCTGTCTGGATCCCAGCGCTCCCACCCACCCTCAGCTCCTGGGCTGCCCTGGCTAACCCTCAGCCTTCCTGTGCCCATGGGCCCGGCAGCCCCACCTCCAAGACCCACCCCGGCTGGGCGTCCCCTCGCGCCTAGGACTTTGCTGGGCCTGCCCAGACCTGAGCAGTCAGGCGCTCTGGGGGCGGGACTCCGCGGCTGGCGTTCTAACAGGGCTTCCGGGTGATTCCAAGGCTCACTCACCTTGGAGAACCACTGGCCAGACCACTGATTCTCACCAGGGAGACTGACCCCCTCCAGAGGGCCCCTGGCCATTCTTGTTCATGGTCACAACTGGCATCGAGTAGGGGCCACATGCACACAACAGCCCCACATCCCCACATCGCAGAATGAGCCAACTCAAAGTGACCACAGGGTGCAGGCTAAGGGGTCATGCTGACCATCTGAGAAGGGTGGGAGGATCACAGCGCCCCCTAGAGTGTCCCGGGGCCAGGGCAGGCGTCCACATGTAGGAGCTTTGGGCAGTGATGGGGAAGATGCGTGCTGCGCGCACCTGACCCCACCTCTCTCCCACAACAGCCCTGATGGCCCACTGGACCGGAGGGGACCACGCAGAACACGGCAGCCCCAGGACTAGTGAGGGGAAGGCAGGAAGAGGAGCCCAGAGCGTCCGAAGCCAGCTACCAAGCATCTACAGAAATAGACTGGGCATGAGTGAGGTCCCAAGGGGGAGCCAGGCTTTGGGGTGTGGGTCAGATCTGTGGGCAAGGAAGCCCATGAGATACGGGGACAGTCCCAGGACAAACCAGAGAGACTCGGCTGCGAGACCTGCTCCACCACCAGCAGCGGCGTGAGTCGTGGCTAACTCGGCCATTGCACAGCCTCTGCTTCCTCATTTGCACGGTGGGGACGCTGCCACCAGCCAGGCAGCTTAGGGCAGAGCGAGAGAAGGGAGGTCGATGGGGAACCACTCGGCCCCCACAACGCCATGGCCGGGGAGAAGCAGGGCTGGCCCGGTCACTGTAGACGGGCCCGGGCCCATGGCGCAAGGCAGCCACGCAAGAGGGCGATGCCAGCCTCAGCCCCAGGCGGCGCCAGCCTGCTTTTGAGCAGCCCCGCAGTGCCACTGGGATTGGCAGGTGTTGCAAGGGTGCTAAGTGCCATTAGTGCCTAATTACGCCTTTGTCCTTGCTGTAATGAGCCGAACTGAAAAAGGGCTGGGGAGGGGCCTTAAAGAGAAAGCAGGCAGCTATCTGTACACAGCAGGTGCATCTGTACATGGGTGGACTCCCCTGCAGAGGGTCGGGCGGGTGGGGGTGGGGTGGAGACCAGGTGGCCAGAAGGGATGCAGGGATTCCGGGCAAGGCTTGGCTCAGCAGTGTGGGAAGAAAGAGGACATGTGGCAGGACAGTGGGACAGCTGTCTGCAGAGTGGAGGGAGAGCAGAGGCAGGGATCCGAGGGGTTGGGCAGGGAGTGGTTACCATCACTCAATGCGCGCGGGCTGATGCCGCCGAGTCCCCGGAACTGACACTGACACTGACGGGCCGTGCAAGGACACCTCCCACCTGGCCACTCGCTGCCCCTGCTGGAGACAACGCCCCCAAGCCCCAGGGTCCCTGCATAGCAACGACTGAGCAGCCCCCACAGTGCGGAAGGGCTCGCTCCGCCTGTCGCGCCCTGGCTGCTGGACCTGCAGTCTCCCATGGTGCCGAAGTGCAGACGACGGGGGCCCAGGGCACCCAGCCCCGGCCTGGCAAAGCGGATCTCCCTCGTTGGGACCACCCTGCCTGGAGCTTCCTTGCCTGGAGGGGAGGCAGTTGGTGCTTAACCCATGTCCAGAGGCAGGGCTGTCCACCAGTGGCTGGAATGTTGTGCTGGGGCATCTGGTCACCCCTCCCCGCCCAGCCACTGCCCCACCACCAGAGCCCTGTCTGCTCCCCTGCCGCCAGCATCCTCCTCCCAGCTCCACAGCGGGGCTGCCCCGTTTCACAACACACACATACAGGACGCTCAGAGAACGCTGACGCTGCGCTGCTGGGAGTGAGGCTGCAACAGTCCACGCCTGCAGGGCGAGCCCCGCGCACCCTCAGGGCCCACTGGTGCTCCAGGGGGAGCTGTCATGGAGCTGAGAGCCGCACCTCCCCGGGCGTCCCGTCTCTTACCTGGGACCCTGTCCACCTGCAGCTCCCAGGTGCACAGGGACTAGAACATGGCAAGAGAAAAACACAGGGGGTGCCAAGGTCCCCTGGGTCCCCTGAGCTCTCCCCACTGACGTGGGCACACGGCCAAGCTTTGCAGAGACCTCAGGAGGGCTCACAGGTGAAAAGCACCCAGCGTTGAAAAGGCAAGAGGACCCGGTTGCCCCTCTTCCAGGCCAGCCCTCTGCTGTGGCCAGGGAGTGCAGTGGAGGATGGCCCAGGTGCTTGGGCCCTGCACCCCATGGGAGACCAGGAAAAGCACCTGGCTCCTGGCTCCTGCCATCGGATCAGCGCGGTGTGCCGGCCGCAGCGCGCTGGCCGCGGCGGCCATTGGAGGGTGAACCAACGGCAAGGGAAGACCTTTCTCTCTCTGTCTCTCTCTCTCACTGTCCACTCTGCCTGTCAAAAAATAAAAATAAAAAAAAATAAAAAAAAAAAAAAAAGAAAAGGCAAGAGGAGCCAGAGGTGGCGCAGCAGAGATTTAGCTAGAGACGGAAGGCTGCCCAGAAAACACACAGCGCACCTGCTGCCAGCACACCAGCCTCAGTCTCTCACCTGCAAGAGGAAGGGGGCTGCCCTCCCTGGCCCTCTGCAACTTAAAACACCTGCTGGTGATGCCTGGCTCTGCCACTAGGAGTGCATGTCGGGAACTGCAACCTGTCCCACCACAGGAGCCCTCAGGACACACACAGAGAGGGTAACCCACAGCTAGGAGAGGGAGTTGGGTGCTGCCGCCCACAGCCATGCCTCCGTGAACTTGGCACCGCCCAACGATCAAGGCCTCTGCCTCCCTCATGCTGGAATTAGAGCCTGGCTGCCCGCGGCTGCCCCGTACTGACCGGCAGGATTTCACCTGTATGTGCAGAACGTGCAAGAGCAGGTTGTATTAGCATAATAAAAATAAAAATGATCAAAATGGAGTCGGAGCCCAGCCAAAGGGGACACTGGAGAGAAAATCGGTGACCGCCAGCCTCCAGCCATCTGTCCCCATCTGGGAAAGCAGTGGAGGATGACCCAAGTGCTGGGACCCCTGCACCCACACGCGAGACCTGGAGGGAGCTCCTGGCTCCTGGCATCGGCCTCACCCAGGCCCTGGCCACTGTGGCCGTCTGGGGACTGAACTAGAGAATGGAAGATGTCTCTGCCTGGTCAGACCGACTTCCAAAATACAGTCTAACCAGGATGCGCTGGGCGGGGAGAAGGGAGGAGAGGGCAGAGGCCGAGGGAGGCTGACGGAGGAGGCACAGGGCCCCGTGGCTTCCAGACCCTCACCCTCTCTGGGAGGAGGGCAGGGTCAAACACGCAGGGAGGGCTGCCGCTCGCCACGCACAGCGCCGAGAGCTCTGGGGGATGGACAGAGTCAAAGGACCCCAGAGAGACGGCCCCCTGCTCCCAGGCTCAGTGCTGGGCGTGGACCTCAGCTCACCCCAGCAATGCTGTGTTCGCAGTGCACGGCAATGTCCAAGGCACAGGGGCTCAGGAGACCCCAGCAGAGCCATGTGGGAAGAACGCTTGGTGCACAGCTGGTCCACCTGCCCCTCGACAGAGCGGCCCCCACTTACCCACGGAGGACATGTGCTGAGCCCCCCGTGAAGGCTGGAACTCCAGGGACTCCACATCCCCTGTGGACGCTATGTTCTCCCTATCTGTCAAACCCACGCGAGGTTTCATTTAGACACTGAGCACAGTAAGAGGTGAACAGGGCCTAGCAGTGGTCTAGGCTGCCTCCATATGGGCGCTGGTTCGAGTCCCAGCTGCTCCACTTCTGATCCAGCTCCCTGCTAATGGCCTGGGAAAGCAGAAGATGGCCCAAGTGCTTGGACCCCTGCACCCACGTGGGAGACCTGGAGGAAGCTCCTGGCTCCTGGCACCGGCCTGACCCAGTCACTGGCCACTGTGGCCTTTTGGGGAGTGAACTAGAGAATGGAAAATCTCTCGCTCTCTCAAATAAACAAATCTTAAAAAAAGAGATAACAACCAGTAACAACATAGAACAATTGTTTAAAAAGTATGAACTGTCTACTTAGGAATCTTCCATGTAGCAAATTCAAACCTTGGAAAGCCAGATTGTACGCAGGGAGGGGTGGGGGAGGGACTGCTGCGAACGTGAGTGAAGTTAGCACAACTGCCCCACCCTGGCTCCCCCTGGCTGCTGGCACAGGGCCCCCAACAGCCTCATGCACTGCCCGGCTCAGCATCCAGTGCAGACAGGGGCTCTGAGGCCCTTCTGTGAGCTCTGGCTCCAGAGCTGCCCCAGAGGCCCCCACGGGCCCAAAGCCTTGTATCCTTCATGTGCTGGGCAACTCTGAGGACAAAACTCTCGGTGAGGGGTAGGGGGTGGGTGCTGAGCCCCCCCAACCCACCCCGCCCCGTCCCGTGCTTGCCAGCACAGCAGAATTCTCCCTGCCCCTGCAGGCTAGCCCCGCCCACAGGACAACGGTGATGGTCAAGGTCAGGTCCTGGCCTACAGGGGACAGCGTCTGCTTCCGTGGGGTGGACAAGGACGGTCAGGACCTGGCCCCGATGGCAGGCACCCAGCGTGGGAGGGCCAGAGTCCTGGGGGAGGAGCAGATGGCACCCACAGTGGAACCCCCAACCACGCAGCTCACGTGCTGTCTGCTGATCAGATTTGGGGTTTCTTACACGGAGTAATCAGTGTAATCGGATCACGGGAGGTGTTAACTGGATTAGGCAGAAGGCTTCCAGGAGACTCGGGCTGGAAGTGGTTATCGGATAGGACGGGGCTGGGCGTGGGGGAGGCTGCTGCCAACCTTGCTCTCCTCCTCCCTCCCACTCTGGGCAGCCCCAGTGCCCCAGTGTCCCTCCTCTCTGTCCCTGGCCCCTCACTTTCCCTCCCCAGCCACAGTGCAACGTCCCTCCTTCTCTGAGCACTGCTAGTGAGAGGGGGTCTGAGGGCATCCGCCCCTTTAATTCCCATGGGAGAGAAGGAAGCCCAGAGCTGGGAGGTTGGGGAAACTGCCCAGGAACTCACAGCTACGCTTGGGATTCCGGTCTAGCCCACGTCTGGTCCCATCGGATCTCCCTGATGCAGGGGCCCAGCTAGGGCACTGTCCACCCTCACCAGCCTCTGGACAGGGCGGAGACCGCTCAGTGGCGATTTGTGGGTTCCAGTGGGAGGTCCGGCAGCCCTCCAACCCCAACACCCTCCATATGGAGTGCTGGCCTTGCCCACCAAGCGACACAGGGCCCAAGTCTCTGTCCTCAGCTGCCAGTGTCCTGGGTGTGAAGTTGCCCCACCCCCATCTCCCGCCAGCTGCCGCTTGCCCAGGAGGACCCCATACGCAAGACCTTGGCTGCACCCACCGGAAGGCCGAGTGACAGAGAATACACAGGCCTGGCACAGGCAAGCAGGAGCCCCAGCTGGAGGCCACGCCCTGGCAAGACACCCCGCCCACCCAGGTGCCCGGACGCACACACGTGTACTCATGCACACTTGTGCAAACAGGCCCCTCGTCCCGCCTGCTTTACTGCCCCAACACTTATCAGCCTCCCACGTCCACGTGCCTCCCCCATCTCTGCTGGTCACCTCCCCCAGCAGCGGGCCAAGCCCGGGGAGCAGAGGTTCTGCGGCCTCTGGTTCCTACTTCTGCGGCCTTGCTCCTACCTGAAGGAGAGTGGGCGCAGTTAGCATCTTTGCATGGGTGAATTCATGGGGCGAGGCCGGGGAGGGGGAGACGAGGAGGAGAGAGCAAAGGGAGGTGTGAGATCAGCCCAGGACGCAGGCCCGAGGCCGAGGGTGTGTGTGTGTGTGTGTGTGTGTGTGTGTGAGTGGGTATGGGGAGGTCCCCGCGCACACAGCCCAGGTACAAGTGTGTGTACGTGTGTGTGTGTGTGTACGGGTGGCCCCCATGCACCCAGCACAGGTACAAGCATGTGTGCTTCTTTGTGCTTGTGTGTGTGTGTGAATGGGGGGTCCGCGTGCACACAGCACAGGTATAAGCATGTGTGCGTGTATGTGCGTGTGTACAAGGGGCCCGCATGCACACAAAACAGGTACAAGTGTGTGTGCATGTATGTGTGTATGGGGGACCCCCATGCATACAGCACAGGAACAAGTGTCTGTGTATGTTTATGTGTGTGTGTGTGTGTGTGTACGGGGAGGTCCCCATGCACACAGCACAGGTACAAATGTGTGTGCATGTGTGTGTGTGTGTGTGTGTGTATGTTTGTGTATGTGTGTGTGTGTACGGGTGGCCCCCATGCACACAGCACAGTCACAAATGTGTGTGCATGTATGTGTGTGTGTGAGTACAGGGAGGTCCCCAAGCACACAGCCCAGGCACAAGTGTGTGTGCATTTATATTTGTGTGTGTGTATATGGGTGGCCCCCATGCACACAGCACAGGCATGTGTGTGTGTGTGTGTGTGTGTGTGTACGGGTGGCCCCCATGCACACAGCACAGGTACAAGCGTGTGTGCATGTATGTGTGTGTGTGTGTGGACACCAACAGGCCCACCTGTGAAAGAGGGAAATGGGGCTGGGAGGCCCGGCTGGAGGACCAGGGGCGGGGGACTTCCTACACGATGGCTGCCTGGCAGCTCCTGACTCAGGATGGGCCCCGAGGACTCATGGGAACACTATGGGGCGAGCGGCAGATTCAGAAGAGGGGCCCGTGGGTCCCAAAGACGCCGTCCCCGTGCCCAGCACCAGCCTCCCCTGGAGCCGCACCGTGTGCCTGTGTGCATCGCCCAGGCAGCCTCCATGCGAGGAAAAGACACCTCCCCCTATTGCAATGTCACGTGCTGCCTTCCAAGGAGATGTGGGGTCCCTGGGTGTCAGGGGGAGCCCTGGAGCCCAAGCCCACCCCAGACAGCCCTCACTGTTCACTGCAGCCCCGGGACAGGCCAGGAAGCTGGGGTGCGGGAGCTGCAGTTGATGGGGGCCCAGGAAGCAGTCCGGAAGGAGGCCTGGTGGAGGCCTAGCACCACCCACACCCTGTCCAGGCCCATCCTCCCAGGAATGCATGGGGGCAGCCAGAAGGGACAGGCCCCATCCTGCCGGGCTCCCTGCCACCTGGGACCGGCCGCCAAGCTGCCTGAGGGGTGGTGGACACGGCCTGGGCTGGCTGACCAGAAAGTTGTGCAGACAGAATCAGCGAGCGAGGCCTTGGGAGGGACACAGGGATGCTACTGAGCCAGAGGCCCCCAACAGGCCTGGCTGGGATGCACAGGTCAGAGGCAGCGGGAAGCCCGCCTGGGTGGGGCAAAGGCTGGTGAGGGGCCCACGGGCTGGGTGTGGAGGCCCTGGGATGGCGCAGCATCCCTGGGCGTGCCGGGCATCGTAGGAGAGCCTGAGCCCCACACCTGGCCTGGGACCTCCGGCAGGTCACCTATGCGGCACTCAGCCTCCGGGAACCTCACCTTCCTTACCCATAAAATGGGTCTGCACGGCTCGGAAGCACGGCCCTCGTATGACGGCAGCAGCTATCAGGACGCTCAGTGTCTAACTCAGAAGGTGGTGCAGTGGGAGCGCTCCTGCCACCTCGCCCACACAGCAGATGCTCAGCACCGGGCGCCAGCAACACCCCCACCCCGCACCCCTACAGGACCCAGCAGTGGTGGCAGGGGGTGGGGGAGGAGGGCTGGGCAGGGGCGAGGTGCTCCTGCAGCAGTCCCTCCTCCCACAGGGCTCACAGGTGCCAGCCCTGTGCTAGGGACCGCGGACAAAGTGACCAAGGAAACAAAGGCGCAGCTCGTGCTGTCCCGCTGCTCCCAGTGAGAACTCCCAGGGCAGAAGGAGGAGGCAGGCTCCCCGGAGGAGGGGGCTGCGCTGTCTCGGGGGCAAGCACAGCCCACCTGGGTGGGTTTCTGGGGCCTTAAGCATCTCGGGGTGGCGCGGGCCTCAGGCCCTCCCAGGCTGTGAGCCCTGGCTCCTCCCACGCAGATCCCGGCCTGGCCTCCCCCTCCAGGAAGCCCTTCTTCCCTCTACAGCCCCCACACCCAAGCAGCTTGGGCTTCAAGGTGACTCCGTCTGCAGGGCCTGCGGAGGGAGGCTCAGGCAGACAGCGGGCAGTGGGGCTCGCCAAGGGTCACTGGTCTCATCCTGTTCACGCCAGCAGCCAGCGTGCCCGGGCTGCAGAGAGCAGAGCCCGGCTCGGGCCCGGGGAGGTCTCCTGGGAGACCCCGGAGGCTGCCAGAGCTCCCCGCGTCCCAGCGGAAGCCTGAGAACCGATCCCACAAGGCATTTCAGTGTTGAAATACGAGGGCCTCAAAAACGCTCACAGAAAAGCGGGATTGACAGACAAGGTGGGACACGTGCTTGGTGCAGTGGTTAAAGCGTGGCTTGGGATGCCTGCATCCCACCCGGGGGACCTGGGTTTAAGTCCCAGATCCGCATCTGCTTAACTTAACCGCCGTGCTAAATGCCCATGGCAAATTTTTATTTTTTAAATTGATACGCGATATTCGTTCATATATACGGGATACGGCGTGATAATCCAATGCACAAATACAGCGTGCAATTGTCGAATCCTGAAGACAGCCTTGCGGTCTCCTTACCCCTTCTCCACATCGGAGCCTTCCAACTCCCCTCTCAGCAGTTCCCCATAAACTCTCTCACAGGTGGCTGACACCTGACTGTTCTATTTCATTTTACCCGACCTTCCTGCGAGGCTGAATACGCCCCCAATGCTGCAGACGAGAAAACTGAGATGCACAGGGCGTGGGTCCCTACGCTGTGGTCGCAGAGTCAGCTGGCGGCCAAGAGGAGCTGCTCTCGGGGGCCCGGAACCTCGGCCTTTCGTCATCACATCTGCCTGGGGCAGGGGGTGCTGGGATCCCCAGGCCCCAACCCCCGCACTGTGCACCTCCTATCGCTATGCTGGGGCCATCTGAGCACACACATCTGCTGGATTCAGAGAGGCAGCTGGGTGGAACTGGGGACGGGGTGGGCCAGTCTCAGGCCCTAAGCTCCGCCCTTGCGGGTCAGGCCAGCCCCTTACAGCACCCCCCCCCCCCCCCCCGTGCACAACCCCCACCCCAATTTTAATTGTTTATCCTCCAGCCTTGTTTACGACTCAATAAAATCCACAGCACAGATAGGCCTGTCTCCTGGCCTCGCCCCACCCCCACCGCTGAACTGAACCACTTTAAACCGGCACTGCTGATAAAGGGACAGTGGGTGTCTTCTACCAGGGGCTCCCCATGGTCCTGCTGGGGTGCAGCAGGTCCCCCCCACCCCCGTCTCAGCCCCCTGGGGGAAGGGGCCCTGGACTGGGAGGTGAGGAGGCGCAGTGAGCGGTGAGACCTGGGGTAAGTCACAGCCCCGAGAGCCCAGCCAGTGAGTGGTCTCCCCCCACCGGGGACCAGGGCTGCTGAGCTGCTGCAGGGGCGTCCCCCACACCCCCAGGGTCATCTGGCCCAGTGTGTGGCCGCTGGGGCGATGAAGTTAAAAACCCATTCAGAAGTGACACTCAATCACTTCTCAAACTCAGGTGGCTAAACCAACAACTGGCAGGACCCGGGGTCCTCGGCTAAGGGGCCCTCGTGCGGGAGAAGGCAGGGACACAGCTGCCCTGGTGGCCTGAGCCCCGCGGGCAGCCCCAGCCCCACCTTTCCCCTGGCCACAGCCATCCAGGCCTTGATCGTCTGCCCAGCAGCTCCTGGGTTCTCCCAGGGGGCCCAAGGGTGGCATTGCCTGCCGGGCCAGAGGCCACATCTGGAATTCATCCTCTTCACTGAATTAGTGGCTGAGGCCCAAGCTCCAGCTCCCTTGATCCCCCAAAGCCCTGTCCGTGCCGCTAACAAGGATGGTAATTTGTTCATTAAAAGCGGGAGGCCTTCCCAGCACAACGCCCTGGCTCCTGCCCGCCCTGGGTGGAGGAGGGGGAGTTAAGGGGTTGCAGAGGCACAGCGGCCTCTCCATGGGTCGGGTCCCAGGGTCAGAGCTGGGCACCTGCTCTGCTCACTCAGCCCACAACTCCAAGGAGGCCTGGGGCCGGGCTGGGGACAGGACCCTGCTGGGCTCCTCTCCTGCTCCGTGACAAGGCTCTGCGGCCAGCCAATCAATGCTGACAATTCGCTCTGGCATCGAGTCCCTGTGCAAACCACAGCCCATCAAGAGACATTTATTGTCCTGAAAACAAACGGTCCCCTCCCCCAGGGCCCGGCCGGTCCCATCTCCACTCCCCCGCCCTGGTATCCTCTGCCTGTCCTTGGAGCAGCTCAGAGCGGCTAATCCAGGCGGCTCACTCCTTTGCATTCCAATCACTGCCTAGCTGGTCTGGGCCCACCAGGGGACAGGAAGCAGGGGCGGGGGGCACACAGGGACCCACCTGAAGGAGGCCTCCATGATGTGAGTCTATCCACGCGGGGCCCGGGAGCTCACGTCCTGGGGTGAACGGTGTCCCCAAGTCCACATGCACCTGGAGCCTCGGGAGGTGAGCTTATCTGGGACAGGTGATCAGGCTGAAACAGGGTCACCCTGGGGACCAGGCTGGGCCCATGGTCCGCGACAACAGAGACATGTACAGAGAGCGGCGCACATGAGACCCAGAACCCTGGAGAAGGCCATGTGAGGAGGGAGGCAGAGACTGGAGCTGTGCACCTGCTTCCCCGGCTGGCCAGCAGCCCCCTAGTGCAGGAGGGGACCTGGGATGGAGTCTCCCTGCCCACACCTGGACTGTTTACAGCGCTTTGTTGGGGGGCTGCCACGGTAGCACAGGTGGGCAGGAGGGCTGGGCAGGTTTGGGAAACAGAGGCCCCAGTGTCAGAGCGGTATACACCAAGGTCTCAAAACCAAGGCAGGGACAGTGCTGGGAGCAGCGCCCCTACGAGTCGCAGGGACAGAGACAGAAGCCAGGCCCTGTACCACAGCCACTCTGCCAGGAGGGAGGCCGGGGCAGGAGGGGCCGTCTCCCTCCCAAGCTGCCCAGCGTCAGGCACAGGGTAAAGTCAGCCCTGACTCGCTCCGGCACCTGGGAGTCTCTGGTCCCTAGCCCAGTGCTGGGCGCCTCTTCTGTGCCAATCATGGAAGATCTGGACCCAAGAGGGGCCAGGCCCGCGGTTTGTCATGGAGTCCTTGGCACAACGCTCCTTCGCGGAGGCCAGATGGAAACGAGGGTAGATGACTCGTTCCCCATTCCCGGTCCCATCCATCTCAGGAAACCCACACAAGGAGCTCTGTGTTCGGGTCTGGGCGCCTCCCTCAGGGGGGTGCTGGAGACTGAAGTCGAGTTTCTCAAGCCCAGGTTCAGGCCAGATCACCCCCTGCCCTGGGGCTGTCTGTGTGCCCCGGCACGTTTGGCTGCATCCGGCCTCTACTCCCGGACCACCCCCTCCCCCCGGGCGACCCTGAGTGTCTGCAGGCCCTGGCACATGTCCCAGGGGGCACCGTGCCCAGGCCCTGCCCTCAGACGCCCACCCATTTGGTGGGGGGTGAGGGGTTGGAGGGACAGCGAATACAAGGGAAATGGAATTAAAGATGAGTTTATTTTGGAGCAAAAAACTTGCGAAATCTACACATACCAAGGTCCTTCAAGAAGTTCATGAAAAGGCCTATTATGAAAAAAAACTGCTGAAGTTCAAACATTTTTTTTTGCCCCCAAACATACATCTTTTAGTTCGTGAGGCTTTTTCTGAAACCTCCCTGTGTCTGTGTAGCCTGTGGGAGATTCTAGAATGTTCTGCACACCTGCCATGCTGACCGTTCAATGGAGGAAGGACTCCTCTCTGAAATGCAGTGGCTCCTGGGTTCCTGGGCGACCCACACCTGTGGTGCCTGGGATGCTGCACCGGGCAGGGTGGAACCCCCAGAGCGTGGGGAGCTTGGACCCCATCCCTCCTACTCCCAGCTCTGACTGCACAAGCAGGGCCACAGTCTCTAGTGCTTTGCATTTCCTGTAGGTCCTTCCAAACATTCTTTCACTCCCCTCTCCCTAAAGCTATGAGAGAAGTGCGACTGGCCTCTTTCTTTAAAGAGGGGACAGCAGGCCCAGAGAGCTTATGGAGGGTGCCAGAGGCCACAGAGCCTACGAGTGGTGGAGCTGGGATGTCCCCAGGTCTGTCTGGCTCCCTGTACAGCACAGACCATGGCAATATCCGGGGTCCTCCGAGGATGTCTTGCACATGGGCCCCGTAGGAGGAGAATCTGCCAGCAGTCACGGCAGGCGTCTCTCGACAGGAGCCCCGGGAAAGAGGTGTCAGGGACAGGGGCACAGTGGGGACAGCAGGAGGGCAACCTGGCTTGGCGGGAGGACAATGCCCGTCTCAGACGCCCGAGCCAACTGGGCAGCAGGCCCCGCCCTGAGACGCCACATGCGGGGAACGCCCGCCCGGGGCAGCTCCTGGACACGGGCGCCACCGCGTCAGCCTCCCTGGCCCCAGGAGTGTTTGTTTCCAGGGCGAGGCCGGGAGCCGGCCCAGGTGGGGGTCCGCGGAAAGAACTCGCTCACAGGCGGCTCTCTGCAGAACAGAGTCCCATTCACGGCTGGCGTCCCGACCTGCGGCGCGGGCAGCCCACCCGCCCTTCCAGGAAGGCTGGAAAAGTCAACTCAGAGCTGGACGCCCACTCGGAGCCGCCCCTCTCCTCCAGCCGACACCCTCACCCCGCCCCAGGAGGACACTGCACACAGCGGGGGCTCAGCAAAGGGACCCAGAGCTCCCTGGGGAGTACTGGCACTGAACATCTGGTGACAGCAAGGACTGGCAGGCAGGCGCTGGCTTCAGGGGGTGAGCAGTTGCCTTGGGGTCCCCACCAACACCCCTTCCTCTGCCTGCTGAGTGCGGGGACTGAAGCCAGCACTGTCCCCCAGTCCAGGGACCTGCATGAGCAGCTCAATACGGGGCTTCCTGGGCGACAGGCTGGTGGTTAGAAACAAGTGGGGCTCAGCTCAGGGGGTGCTGCTAGGGGCAGGGTGGGGAGACTCTAGGACTGTCCAGAGAGCTGGGGTCACCACAAGAGCCATGGGGGAAAGGACACGCCTGGGGCAGGCGTTGTGGCGCAAGTAAGCCTCCCCGTGGGACACGCTCATCCCATCGCAGAGCGCGGGTTCGAATCCCAGCACCTCTGCTCTGAACCAGCTTCCTGCTAACACATCCTGTGAGGCTCAAGCGCTCAGCCCCCTACCACCCACACGGAAGACCCGGATGGAGTTCCAGGCTCCTGGCTTGGGGCTGGCCCAGTGCTGGCTGCTGTGGGCATTTGGAGAGTGAACCAGCAGATGGAAGACCCCCATCTCTCTCTCCCTTTCTTTGCCTTTCAAGTAGATGAAAACAACTACTTTTTTTTTTTTTAATAAAAGAACATGAAATGAGCTCACAGCAGTGGTACCCGGAGCCAGGGGGTGGGGGTGGGAAACCTGGCAAACACCGTGATGGGCGGGCCCGGCTGCCACTAAGGAAGAGGCGCAGGGAAGAGGGGCAGACAGGCAGGAATCCCCCGGGGCCACCACCGAGGTCTGGACAGCAGCGACAAGGCAAGGTCACCACGGGCAGGAGGGGAGGCCGCGAGGTGCAGCGGATTTGTTACCATGGAGATCGCAGGCCTCCTTGGCGGGGAAGCTTCAAAGGCGAGGGGGAGGGGCTGGGGCGGCAGTGGGCGTCCAGAGTGTGCACCAAAGGGAGTCTCAGCTTTAAGAGGCGTGGCGTGAAGGACGGACCCGGGGAAGAGGTCGGGGCGGCCGGTGACACCCAGCGCACCTCCACGTGCTGGCCACGTGCACCGGGATGGACGGTCTGTTTGGGTGTTCGGGTCCCTCCCCAACACCAAGCACCCGCCAACAGGATGCGCCCACTGCACCCCCAGCCCAGGCGCTGGAGACGCTTGCCGACGGCCTGACCGTCCCTCCCCTGGACCTGCACGCTCAGCTGCTTGGTATTCCCCGGGCCTGAGAAAGCTGACGTCCCACTTCCTCGCCAACCCAACGAGACCACAGAAAACTGCGGAGTTGGCTTTTTTCCTTCCTGTGTTTTAAGAAAAATAAGGGGGAAAAAATCTGCTCAGACCAAACAAACAGAAGGAGGTGGCCCCGGAGCTCTGATGAGCTCCCGTGAGCAGGCAGATCTGGGCTGTGTGGTCTTCCGTGCAGGCACCTCTCTGGGGGGTGCTGGAGTGGGCAT
Source organism: Oryctolagus cuniculus (assembly GCF_964237555.1). Classification (NCBI taxonomy): domain Eukaryota; kingdom Metazoa; phylum Chordata; class Mammalia; order Lagomorpha; family Leporidae; genus Oryctolagus; species Oryctolagus cuniculus. Next base: position 6,482,998 of record NC_091448.1, on the reverse strand, counting down.
CCTGCTTGTTTCTTATTGGTGCCTCGCATCTCGCCTTGGCTCACATGCACAGACCTGTGGTAGAAGGCTGAGGATCTCAGAGGTGGCACAGGGAGCCTGGTACAGCAGGCGTGGTCCCTGGACCGTGCTCCTGAGGCAGGTTGGGGAGCTGCAGGTGGGTGAGGGGGCTGGTGAGTGACAGCCGAGAGGGGCTTTCGGGGCCTGTGAAGACAAGCACGGTGCCTGTGTGCCCAGCCCTCTGCTCTCGTACCGCCATCGTCCTTAAGCCCCCAAGCCAGGGAAGGCAGGGTTGGCTGTTTCCGCTTTGCAGACGGGGCTCAGTGAGAGGCTGCACGTTGGCCAAGGTGACGTGGCCGGGAGATGGGAGAATTCGGTTTTTACCCCAGGTTTAGCTCATGCCAGAGCCGCTAGTTTTATGCAAAGCCACTAGCTACTCTGTGTGCAGATCTTCCAGTGGGAAAACCCGCTAAACAGGAGCAAACCCTCCCAGTAATGGCCACTGCTTCCTGCATTCTGCAAGTGCCGAGGCCGGGGTCCCAGAGGGCCTGGGGGAAGACCACGTTAAGCGGAAGAGGCTCAGAGAAGCGGAAGAGAATGGTGACAGGTCAGGGGCTGCACATCCGGGCGATTTTCCAGGTTGCCCAGATGGAAAAGCTTTGCAATAGCCCAACAGCCGACGGTTTCGAGGGGCTCCAATTTTCCAGGCTCTGAGCGAGGCCATGGGGCCAGACCGGCGAGGCAGGAGGGCACGAGGCGTCCTTCTCCAGCCCTGTTCTCTAAGGACAGCAAGCAGCACCCCGAGAAGTGGCAACTCCTGGGGGCAGGTGCGGATGACCAGAGTCCTCCCCAGCTCCCAGGAAGGGGAAGAGCGCTGTCCCCTCTGCTGGGATGAGTTCGCGGGGTCAAGCCCCAGCAGGTGCAGCCTCCATGGTGTCGGTGGGATCGGCACATCCTTAACCGTCACCCAGCCCGAGCGAGGGGCAGACCCACGCGCACTCACTTATCCACTCCTCAGACTTGCACCTGAGCAGCACCTAGCAGGGCCCAGGCCCTGCGCTGAGCGTCTGGGATGCACCAGAGAACCACTGAGACACAGGCGGCCACACTCACGGTGTTTAAGCTCCAGCAGGGAGAGGCCAAGACCTAAGAGACACGCACTAGATGATCGTCCCGGGAGGTTAGAAGGTGGTGTGCGACAGGAAGAAGATGACACAGGGTCAGGCAGGGGCGCAGGGTCCAATCAGGAGTGAGGCCAATCGGCGCTGTGGCGTAGTGGGTAAAGCTCCTGCCTGCAGTGCTGGCATCCCATATGGGCGCTGGTTCAAGTCCCGGCTGCTCCACTTCTGATTCAGCTCTCTGCTATGGCCTGGGAAAGCAGTGGAGGATGGCCCAAGTGCTTAGACCCCTGCACCCGTGTGGGAGACCCGGAAGAAGCGCCTGGCTCCTGGCTTCAGATTGGCACAGCTCTGGCCGTTGCAGCCATCTAGGGAGTGAACCAGCAGATGGAGGACCTCTCTCTCTGCCTCTCCTCTCTCTGTGTAACTCTGACTTTCAAATAAGTAAATAAGTCTTTCCAAAAAAAAAAAAAAAAAAAAAAAAAAAGGAGTGAGGCCAGACACCCTACCCTACCCTACCCTCCAGGAGATGACGATTGAAGACAGTGACAGTGACCTGGAGTGGAGCCTACTGGGCAGGGCGAGCAGCCAGTCCCTTGGTTCTTCAGTGGGGGCGCAAGACCAAGGGGCTCAGAGGATCAGCTCCTGGGGCCACCACACAGACGACGGCCTTCGCTCCGAGGGTCTCACCCGGCTCGCTGTGAGGGGGGCCACGGCTCTGGTTTCCTGTTGTCGATGCTAATCGTTTTATGACAGCCCAGTTTCAGATTAAGGAGCAGTTGTGAGGCCAGAACCAAGAATCTCCCGGTTTCCCGCTGGCTTCTTGTGTGGCCAGCACCGTGGTGCACATGTCACGGCCGAGGACCCAACACGGCTCCTCACTCCTAGCTGCACCCCACAGTGGACACCCCACTCTGCTCCGGGGCCCAGCCAGGGTCCCCCAGCATGTCCAGTCGTCACGTCTCCTTCAGGCTCCTCTGAGTTGTGACAGCTTTTCAGCTGTGCCCAGTGTTCTGGGGACCCTGACAGCTTTGAGGTGCAGGGGGCAGGTGTTCCACCAGATGTCCCTCCAGTGGGGTGCCTCTGGTTGGGCTGGGGTTCTGGGCTTGGGGGGCAGAGGTTACAGAGATGAGGCGTGCTGCTCATCCCCTCAACCTGACTCCCCACGGACGGCACTGGCCTTGATCACCGGGCTGAGAGGCTCCGCCCAGCCCCACCGCCCGAGAGCGGCTTTTCAGACTCCCTTTGCCTACAGAATCCGGCTCCCCTTGCAGGTGCACCTGGTGCTACTCACACTCAAAGGAGGGGGACCGGCTCTATTTCTGACGGATCACAGTGACTGCTGTCGAGCGGGAGGACACGGGGCGTGGTGGCTGGGACCACGGCACCCACAGAGGGCTCCGCACATGCTCCTGGGGTCTGCTCAGCTGGTCAGATGCTGCTGTTGTATTGGACGTGGGTCAGAGAGAAAACAGAATCAAGGATGGCTTTAAGGCGCTGGCTGTAGACAGCTGCATCTCTATCTATATCATTCTATATATATATGTTTTAAGATTTTATTTATTACTTGAAAAGCAGAGTTATAGAGAGGCAGAGGCAGAAAGAGAGACAGATCTTCCATCTGCTAATTCACTCCTTAAATGGTCGCAACAGCCAGAGCTGGTCTGATACAAAGCCAGGAGCTGCCTCTGAGTCTCCCGCATGGCTGCAGAGGCCCGAGGACTTGGCCATCTTCTACTGCTTTCCCAGGCCATTAGCAGGGAACTGGATCAGAACTGGCGTGGCCAGGACTCGAACCGGCACCCATATGGGATGCTGGCACTGCAGGCAGTAGCTTTGCCCACTACACCACAGCGCCGGCCCAGACAGCTGCATCCTGACATTGTCCTCAACGCAGCCTGGGGAGGCGGCTGGACAACAGAGGTTCAGAGGAAGCTCAGGAGGCTGGGAGACCTTGGGCGTGGCCGGCTGGGAAGGTTGGGCCAGCCAAGCCAATGCCCACTTGAATAGGTCAGTCCAGGTTTTAAGAGACAAGTCTGGGCTGGAGAGACACGTGGGTGTCGTGGGCACAGACGATGGCAGGCAGGCAGCGCCAAGACGATGACACAACGAGACCAGGGATGCAGACCTCCCCTTGGCTGCCTCGTAGGGGCACTGAGCTGAAGCCCCAGGCGGGATCCAAGAGCGGAAGGTAGGAATCAGAGGCAGGAGCACTCACAACTTTTCCTAGACATCTTGCTACAAGAGGAGCAAAGGAATGGGGTGGGAGAGCTTGGCTGGGCTGGCCCCACAGACGGTTTGTCTGGAAGATGGTGTGATCACAGCGCTTCTCCACTCGTGCCCTGGGAGGGAGGTGACCGGCATCCTCTGGCTGGTGGGAGTCAAACTCAGGGGCGGGGGGTGGCATGGCGGGGGCCCAGGCAGGGAGACTTTGTGTGCAATCTTCCTGGACCCCGGAGACCCCTGCAGTTGGGGACACGCACCCAATCGCAGCAGGCAGCGGTGAGGAGGTAAGAGCAGCTCCGAGGCCCGGGGCAGGGGCTGAGGCTGGAGGCCTGGCAGGTGCACGGGCAGCACTCGCACTGGGGTGCAAGTGAGAAGGAGAGTGCCACAGCCTCGGTGCACACCGGGGAAGATGCCCCATCGCATTCCTCCACGTCCCCAGGGGCACCCATCTCGGGGGGGTCACTACAAGCCCGCAGGGGTCCCCAGGCTCGGGGCTGAAACCCCCTGGGTCATAGCCCACAAGGTGCGCATGTGTGCATGTGACTTTCTGGGGCAGAGACCATCAGTTTCCTCAGCTCTTCAAGGGACCCGTGTCCCTAGGAAAGGAGGGGAGACCCAGCCAAGCACCTGGGGCACCCCAGAATGCACCCTGCCTCCCATTCCAAACCCCACCCCAGACACTGCAGGAAGGGTGACATCAACCAGCTGGCCATTTTTTTATCAGTCCAAATTTGGTGCCAGCATCTGCCAATCTCAAGGACAGAGCGCCTGATTCTCACTATCTGGGTCACTCACAGGGGCTGTGACTCACAGGGCTGCCTCGGCAGAATCAGAAGGCAGACAGCCACAGGAGCCAATGGCATCCCAGAGTGGTGTGCAGGAGGTGGGAGCATGGACCCGGTTGCGTGTTGATGTACATGTGTGTTTGCAGCCACGCAAGGAAGCACATGGCTGTAAATAGCATGTGTCTACATTGTCACGTGTGTCCAGGAAGGACTGAACAGGCATGTGAGACTATGTGTCGGTACATCCATGTGTCCGTGTGTATGTACAGCTATGCATGTGGCACTGTGTGCCAGTGGAGGGGTGTGTGTGTGTGTGTGAGAGAGAGAGAGAGAGAGAGAGATCGCGAGCTGGACAGGAATGTGGACATCAATGGGGAAAGGGGACCCAGGCCCCCGCCCCGCAATGGCTCAGAATGAACATAAACCTGTTAGGAACACAGTAACAATTTTCCAGAGATGGAAAATCAACCATAGGTCCCTGTTCCGTGCCTTCTGCACCGAGTGCAATTGCATTCCACTAGAAATCGAAGGCACGGTGCGCTGCCAGACATTCCGCACGGGCTGTGACCATGCAAGGGGCGGCCCGGGGCTCAGAGAGACTGTGGGGGCGCCGGGGTCCGCGTGGCTCTGAGGGGTACAGCCCGAGGGCTCTCTCGTGGGGGAAGGGAACCAACGTGCAAGGCGGAGCCCTCAGGTCCCCCTCCCCCCTCTTCTCCCCTCTCTCTTCCCTGTGATGCTGCCGAGGGAAAAAGGCCCCCTGGCCCACACTGAGCCTTCTCGGCTCTGCGCCTCTCTTTCTGGGCATGGGGGCTTTGTCAGGACCTGTGACCTGTGACCTGGCTTCCCTGGAGCTCCTCCCCTGGCCAGGGCCACCACCTGGGAAGGCCCCAACCCCTGGGCACCTGGCTCTTTCCAAAGACCACCACGCTGATGCCAGCGTCCTCTCTATGGCCAGGCCAGGACGCCCGCGCCTCCTCCCTGCCAGACACCCAGGTGCCCCGAGGGCCCCGAGCCCCCGTCCTGGCTCCAATTCCCCACCGGCCTCTGCTCACGTGCTAGCGCCGCCAGCCCCGCTGTGGCCTGCGCAGGTGTGAGATGTCGCGTGACTGATGAGTGTGGTGGGCATCACACTGCTCTCCCCACAGGGGCTCCATGCATGGGGAACCCGTCAGGGGATGACGCTCAGCCCCGTTTCAGCTCCGTGGGGTTCCCCGCTCCACCCCCCCCCACGTCCTTGCCACTGGTGAGGTGTGGCACAGTCCAGCCAGGACTGTGCAAGGAGACAGCGCCAGCGGCCAGGGACAGACGGAGCCATCCCCGGCCACGTGCTGCCGGTCACAGAGAGTTTAAGCACCTCAGACGCTCCCCGGCTCAGGAGGGAGTCCACATTACCCATCAGCCACCAGGGAAAGTCTCCCCACAGCAGGGCTGTGAATTAAACATGCAGCCTAATGAGTTGATTTTATTAGTTTGCAAACGCATTGAGAACTCGTTATCAAAATAAACATCAATTCCTTTCACCCCTGCACAGACTCCTCAAGTGAGGGGAGAGAAACACAGCCACGCGGCGGCTGACCCAATGCACATGGGCTGTGGGTCCCTGTGGTCCAGTGGGGGCAGGGTGGAAGGTGAGACCAAGGGACGGAGGATCTGTGGCCCAGAAGACCCGAGTGACAGTGTAAAGGCCCCGGCTGTCCTGACCTGGGCCCCTCGCTGCAGCCTGAGCCTGTGGGTGTGCGGGCTGGGGCCCCGAGAGCATTCCTCACTGTGGCGGCACCTGCTGGTTGGACGCCTTGGTCCTGTGCCCCCGGTTTAGGGGTAGGAAACACGGTCTCATCTTCTGGAGGAAGACAGGGGCCTGCCCGCCCCACCTCATGCTGGGGTACAGGGTCAAGAGGCGGCCAGAGGGACTCGGTTACACACGAGAGTCGGTGTTCCACAGAGCTGAGTGAGGGCCAGGTTCCCGGCCGCTATCCTGGGGCTGGGCAGGGGGCAGGAAGACGGACAAGGAGACCTCCGGAGGTGCCCTGGCTTGCTCTCTCCGAGGCTCCGATCCCGTCTCCCTGGAGACGCCCATGAATGGCCTGCTCACCTCACCCTGCCCGCTGTCCTGCCTGCCCCCTCCCCCGGCCCCTGGAGAGCGATGGTTCCAGGCTGGCGGAATTAGCCGAGGAGCCAGCAGGACAGGGACCGTATTGTCACGCTCTGCAGTCCTGCTGTCTTTGGAAAGGATGGTCTAATCCCATTTCATCCGCTTTCCACGGCTGTCAGCTGTTTGCAGGCAGTTGAGGGGCAGGTTTCTGAAATCAGAGCCATTGTGCCGCCCCTCCCCCCGCCGTGCTCAGCCATCCATCACACTGTCCGGGGACCCTTTGTTGGCTGGGCCCGGCCCCCTGCCAGTGGCATCCCAGCTGCCCCACCTTCCCTTCTATTTTTGGCTCCCAGCAGGAGGACAGGGCTGGGATGCACTCGCCAGGCCCCTGGCATGAGGTGGGGAGGGGGCAGGCCGAGGAGGGGGCGTCTTTCGGGTTCCATATCAGGGAAGGAATGAAGTTTCCGCTACCACCTGCCAGTCGGGAGAGAACCGGAGCTCTGAGAAGCCAGGGGACCTGCTCTCCTTCTTTTTAATTTTAATTTTTATTTATATGAAATGCCAAGAGACAGACGGAGAGAGAGACAAACAGATACAGAGAGACCTCCCACCTGCTGGTTCACTCCCCAAATACCAGCAACAGCACGGGCTGAGCCAGGAGCCAGAAATTCCATCTGCGTCTCCCACGGGGGTGTTAGGGACCCAACGACTTGAGCCGTCACCTGCTGTCTGCGCACGAGGAGGCGGCTGGAGCTGGAGGCAGACCTGGTACTTGAACCCGGCACTCCCGTCCAGAACACAGGTGTCCCAAGCGGCACCTGAACTGCTGAGGCAAACGCCCACCCCGGACCTGTGCTTCTTAAATTAAATGCATCCTTCATAGTGCGGCCAGAGAGATGCAGCTATTAAAGAGAGAGAGAAGAGGGGGGAGAGGAAGGAAGAAGAGAAAGAAAACCTCACTTTCTGACCCCTTGCAGATCCTGTCCAGCTTTCCCGGGCCGGTCCCTGCGGCCTCCACGCCGACCCCTACCCTTCCCAGCCTCTCTCCCCTCCTTACCTACTGCGTCCTTTATCCTCAGCTGCTTTGCGCTTCCCAGGTGTGCCACGGTCCTTGCAGGCACCAGGCCTCTGCGCTCACAAAGCCTCCCCCACCTTCCGCTGCAGGCCTGGTTCTCGGTGCAGCACGGAGCTGGGCCCTCCTCTCCAGGGGGCTTCCCAGAAGCCCAGGCGAGAGCACCTGCCTGTTCCCCTCAAGAACCCTGACCCACCTTTCTTGGTGCCGGGCTTGAAGGTCCTGGTGGATGGAACGACTGGACCAGACTGTGAGACTCAGCCCAGCCGACCCGGAGGTCAGGGGCCACGACAGCTGCCCCAGTGCCTTTGCAAGGTTGCTGTGCGAGCCGTGTGGGGCGAGGTTAAGTCCCAGCCACTCTCGCTGTTAGCGTTGTTGTTACTGTTACGGTTCTCTGAGCCACGCCTGGCTCACCATGAGTACTGAGGCTAACACTGTGGACCCAAGAGTGTGGGAGCCGCGGGGCCAGTGCTGTGGTGCAGTGGGTTAAGACGCTGCTCACAACACCAGCGTCCCATGCGGGCGCCGATTCAAATCCCGGCTGCTCCACTTCCAATCCAGCCCCCTGCAAATGAGCCTGAGAAAGCAGCGCAAGATGGCCAGGTGCTTGGGCCTCTTCCACCCGCAAGGAAGACACGGATGGAGTTCTCTGGCTCCTGGCTTCAACCTGGCCCCTCGCCAGCCACTGTGGGCATTTGGGGCATGAACCAGTGGAAGATCTCTCTGTCTCTCTTTCCCTCTCTCTGTGCCACTCTGCCTTTCAAATAAATCAATCTTCAACAAGACAGAGCATGGGGTCCTCTTTTAGTCTCGGGAAGATGCAGAAAAAGGCACACCTGAACCACGTTGGCTTTCTGTGTTCCTGCTGCTGATAATGAACTTGAGGTGCCAGAAATACAGTGACCTGCGTCCAAGGCCCCCAGTGGATCACTGGTAATGCTGAGCTGAGACCCAGGCCCCTTGATGTCCAGACAATGTCCTCTCTGCTGCCTGCCACCCCCTTACCCCGAGCCCTGGGCAATGTGGGACCCCAAGCTCTGGGGGGACAGTCGGTCCCTACAGGGTGCTCAGTAGAACCCAGGTCCCTGAGCGCACCCCAGGACATCTGGGGTAAGGCAAGGAAGGAGGAGACCCGCACACTCTCCCCCGCTCTGTTCTGCTGTCCTGTCCCCCAGCACAAGGCCCCCGGGCCTGACCTTGGCTGTGTCAGGAGTTGCTCTGGATTCAGTCTCCCAGCCTGGTGATGAGCAGGGAGGGTCGGATTCCAGGGCTCAGAGGCACAGGGGCCCCTTCTGCTCTGCGGACAGCTGAGAATGGCAGGGACGGCTGGGGTGGACGGAGCAGCAGCTGTCCCGGGCAGAGTGGAAGGAGAGGAAGGTCTCTAAGGGGAGAGGCAGGCTGTCTGCATGGCCACACGTGGCACACGGACGTGACAGGGAAAGAGTCGCTGCAGGAGCGAGGGGGCAGCCAGTGGTCATGGCTGCGAGCTGTCCACGTGCCGGCAGCAGTGGGCACACAGGGGCTGAGCTACAGCTGCAGGGCAGGGCCCAGGGCTCCAGGGACAAATGGGCAGCAGCAGACCTCGGCCACTCTCAGAAGGTCTTCGTCATTCCAAAACCCGGGGGCTCATCTCAGGGAAGCCTCCGTCTCATGCCTCCTTGGGGAGGGCTTTTTTTTCTTTTAAAAGATTTATTTATTTGAAGCAGGCAGAGAGGAGAGAGATCTTCCATCTGTGGGTTCATTCTCCAATTGGCTGCAATGGCCAGGGATGGACCCGGTCAAAGCCAAGAACTCCATCCCGGTCTCCCATGTGCATAGCAGGGGCCCAGGTCCTTCCGCTGCCTTCCCGGGTGCATTAGCAGGGAGCTGGATCAGAAGCAGAGCAGCCGGGACTCGAACTGGCGCTCTGATAAGGGCTGCTGGTGTCGTGGCTGGCTGCGCCACAACACCGGCCCCTCTGGAGGGGTCTGAGGGACTGTTCTGGGTGACACGGTGCTCTAAAGCATGGGGGTGAACCCACAGACCCCTGGGATCCCCCCCTCCTGGCTCGTGGCGCTGGGTTTGAGCTCCTGGTAATCTCGGTCCTGATGCCCGGGAAAGACGCAGCAGGCAGTGCAGGCCGTGGACCGCGCTGACCATGCGGCTATGGTCTCCTTGCCCCCACTTAGCCGGCTGAGAGTCCCCAGAGACACGGAGCTCATGTCAGGGGCGTGCAGGGGGCGTCCCTGCTATTTTCGTTCTGCTGAATGATTTACCAGCCCTATTCCCGCCCATACAACCCCTCTCCCGGTGAATTAACTGGCTCGCCTGAAATCATGAATAATTAGTGAGCCCGTTCTCGATGCCACTTAACAGTTTGCGTACTCAGAGCACTTTAGGCCCATTAGCGAAAGGATTCCTGATTCCAGGAGGAAGGGAGAGCAGTGAGCGGGGAGGCTTGGCTGACCTCGCGGGAAGTCATCTCATCCCTCCCCCTGCCTCTGGGACGGGGCAAGGCTAAACCAGCAAGCAACCCTGTTTGGAGAAAACATTGCAGTGGGAACGGCTTCAACCAAGCAGGACGAGGGACAGCGAGCTCTGCCTGCCCCTGCAGGAGGCTGGAGGGTGAGTTAGAGACGCAGCCCACGGGGCTAAGGAGCCAGGCCAGGTGGCCCCGCCCAGTGTGGGCACAGGGAGGGACAGAGCCCCGGCTGATCTAACCCAAGGCCCACAGACGAGAGCCTGAACCAGTAAACAGGGTTCCTCACCTGAAAGTAGGGGTGATGGCAATTTGCTAAGCAGAACCAGAGTTCTGACACTTGACGAGGCCCCCCCCCCCCACCTCTGCCCAGCATAAAGAAGCTTCCGGTTCCGTCCCACAAACAGGAAGGGCGTTTCCCTCCGAAATCTACCGAGCCCTTGGTGCCTAAAGGCACAGAGGGACTTGGGAAGGGACCCGGACAGGTAAATGCCCGTTCCCTCACCACCGCTGCAGTCCTCCCTAACAGACGAGGGAAGCAATGGTGGGGCGCAGCGGGCAGCAGAGTGGGGGTTCCGCTTCTGGTGCAACCGAGTCAACTCCCCCTAGAGGACCTGCAGCTAACGGCTCTCAGCTCTGCACAGGACACAGGAGAGCAGCCAGCCGAAGCCACTGGCAGGCGGACTCTGGACCGGACGAGCTGCTTGGGAGGAGTGAATGGTACGAGGTGGCTCCCCTGGGGTTCAAGGCTTTTAACCTAAGGGCAGGCTGACGTCAGCACAGCACAGACAGCTAAACCTGCGAAAGAACAAAGCTACAGCGATCAAAGCAGTGCAGTGCCGCCCTAAGGACACAGAGACCAGTGGATGAGCAAGTCCAGGGGAAAAACCCTGCACCCATGGCCAACGAGAGCCTCAATGCGGAAAACCATCTCTTTAATAAGCGGTGCTGTGAGAAGTGGGTATTCATACGTGAAAGAATGACATTGAACCTGGACCCCACAACACGTACAAAACATAACTCAAAATGGATCAGCAACCAAAATACGACAACACTTGGAAGAAAACACAGGGTGACATCTTGATGACCTTGTACTTGACGAGACAAAAACATGCGCTGGACTCCATCAACATTAAAAACTTCTGTGCACGAAAGGCATTACCAAGAAAACAGAAAGACAGCATACACGGCCGGCGCCGCGGCTCACTAGGCTAATCCTCCACCTAGCGGCGCCGGCACATCAGGTTCTAGTCCCAGTCGGGGTGCCGGATTCTGTCCCGGTTGTCCCTCTTCCAGGCCAGCTCTCTGCTGTGGCCCGGGAGTGCAGTGGAGGATGGCCCAAGTGCTTGGGCCCTGCACCCCATGGGAGACCAGGAGAAGCACCTGGCTCCTGCCTTCAGATCAGCGCGGTGTGCCGGCCGCAGCGGCCATTGGAGGGTGAACCAACGGCAAAAGGAAGACCTTTCTCTCTGTCTCTCTCTCTCTCACTGTCCACTCTGCCTGTCAAAAAAAAAAAAAAAAAAAAAAAAGACAACATACAGACGGTAGAAAACATTCTCCAGTCAACACGCAACCCGGTGCTCCTCCCCAGAATATATAAAGGACCTCACGACTCAACATAGCAAAAACACACACACACCACAACCACTCAGGGGACCAAGGGTTTGACTAGGAATTGCTCCAGGGCAGACGTGCAAGCCGTCCACAAGCACACAGAAAGGTGCTCAGGGCCGGCACCGGGGTGCAGCCGGCTAAGTCACCGCTTGGGACGTTGGAGCACCTGCCGGAGTCCTGGCTGATCCACATTCGATTCAGCTCCCTGCCAACGCCCTGGGGAGGCAGCGGGGGATGGCTCGGGTGCTTGGGCCCCTGCCATCCACGTGGGAGACCCCCGTGGAGTTCCTGGCTCCTAACTGTTGCAGGCATTTTGGGAGTGAGCCAGTCCACGGGAGGTCTCTCTGTCTCCCCTCCCCCAGCCCCGCCCCCAGTTGCTCTGTGTTTCAAATAAAGCTTTATATATATTTTAATAAAGATGATATAAACCTTGTTAGTCATTAGGGAAATACAAATCAAAAGCATAATGAGGTGCTACTTCACACCCACAGGAAAGCTATAATTAAACACACGGAAAATAAAGGTTGGTGTGAAGAAATGGACGCTTTGTACGGTACCGGTGAGGATGTGAAATGGTTCATGACGGCTGAAAACTGATTTTGGTACCATGAGAAGTTAATCGTGGCATTACCATATGACTCAACAATTCCACTCAAGTATACACCCAAATCAGCACCACGAACAACAGAAAAAAAAGTGCCAACAGCCAATTCCATTAAAAATAACTAAAGAGGGGCCGGTGCTGTGATGTAGCAGGTAAGGCTGCCGCCTGCAGTGCCGGCACCCCATATGGGCGCCAGTTCGAGTCCCGGCTGCTCCACTTCCAATCCAGCTCTTTGCTATGGCCTGGGAGAGCAGAAGATGGCCCAAGTCCTTGAGCCCCTGCACCCACGTGGGAGACCTGGAAGAAGCTCCTGGCTCCTGGCTTTGGATTGATGCATCTCCAGCCATTGCAGCCATTTGGGGAGTGAACAGTGGATGGAAGACCTTTCTCTCTCTCCCCCGACACTCTGCCTCTCCTTCTCTCTCTGTTTAACTCTTTCATGTAAAATAAATAAATCTTTAAAAAAATAAATGAAGAAACAAACCAGGGTAGATACACGAAATGGAATACTATTCAGCTGTGAAAAAGAAATGGAGCCCTACTACGTGCTGCAGCATGCGTGGACCTCAGAAACATCGCGCTCAGGGAAGTACGCCACACACACAGGTGCACGTCCACCTGCGTGAAACGCGCCCAGCAGGTGAGGCCACAGACTCAGGCCACAGACGATGGCTGCCCGACGCTGGAGACACGGGGAGCAGGGGGTGGGGGCTTCCTTTTGGGGGAACAAACTGCTTTGAAACTTAACAGCAAAGGGGTGGTTTCACAACACCGAGCATCTGCGAAACGTGGCTAAATTGTTCATTGTCAAGTGGTTGATTTGGGGGTGGGCATTTGGGCCTGCACTTAAGACACCACGCCAGCTCCGTTCCAAATCCCAGCACCAGCTAATGCAGACCCTGGGAGGCAGCAGGTGACGGCTCAGGCACTTGGGTCCCTGCCACCCACGGGGGAGACCTGGATGGAGTTCCCAGCTCCGGGCTCTGACCTGACCCAGCTCTGGTCACTGCGGATATCCCGGGAGGGAGCCAGCAGACGGGGGCTCTTTCTAGCCATCAGTATCTCTCCCTCCATCTCTGCCTGGCAGATAGTTTAAAAAGTGGTTCATCTTATGTTAGGTGAGTTGTACCTCAACTTTTTAAAAAAAAATCAAATAGAAAATTCACCATGTAGAATTCAGAGCAGCCTTGTCCACCAGGAAATAAGGTTGAGACCTGGAGGAGAAAGCCATACAGAGGACCCTGAATTCAACAACCAGACATTGCCCAACTCTCTGATCGTCCCTCAAATTTTTTTAAAAAAAACTGTTATTTGAATGGCAGAGCAGGAAGAGCAGAGAGGAAGGGAAGGTGGGAGAGGAAGAGAGAGACAGAGCGAGCGAGCCAGCTCCCACCTGCTGGTTCACTCACGCAAATGCTGCCAAAGCCAGCAGCCCAGATCTCCATCCGGGTCTCCCACGTGGGTGCAGGGCCCCAAGCACTTGGGCCATCGTCTGCTGCTTTCCCAGGCCATCAGCAGGGAGCTGGATGGGAAGTGGAGCAGCCAGGATGGTATGGGCTCTGGTATGGATGCTGTGTCACGGTGGGGGCGTCACCTGCTGTGCCACAACGCGTGCCCCTCGGACGGATCCTCGAACCACACGTGCTTATCACGTGTGCCAGGGACGCAGCTGAGGAGGCACAGAACTGAACTGAGATTTGGGCTATGGATCGACAAGAGTGAACCCAGGACGTTCACTCCCACAAAAGCCAAAATAACATCAATGCTCTTTGAAGAAAGACAACAGAATCCAGATTCTCCATAGCACATCGCAGTGCTCAGAATACACTCAAAATTCCTGCATACAAAGAACCAGGAAAACGGGACCATCCTCAAGGTAAAAGGCATCAGAGAGCAGAGACCGAAACCGGAGGAGCCGGAGATGCCAAGACCCTGCTGGTGAGACCTGAGGAGGAGAACAGAGGGAGCTGAGACAAACTGCAGAAATAATAGATATTTCCCCAAACGGGATGAAGGGCATGAATGCACAGATCCAAGGTGGCCGGCCAACCCCAGGGAAAACCAACATGAAGACGCTTGGGTCTGGACACACAGAACCCAGCGACCAAGGGACAAAGGCTGTCGGGTCTCCTCTCCAGAACCAGGTCGGTGTGTCTCAGCCACAGGACTGCGAGGAGGGGCGTGGCACAGACCCACACAGCAAGTGTCTCAGCCACGGAACCCACACAACAATCCACCCGTGGCACAGACCCACACAGCAATCCACCTGCCTGCTGGTGTCGGCCTCCCACCACCCCATGTCCAGGTTCCAGACTTCAAAAGGTGCTCCCTGGCCTCACTCCGGCTTAGCTATGAGCTGATGCCCACTCTGCTGAACCGAGCGGTCAGCCCAAGAGGTGCGGGGAAGGCAGCGACACGTCAGGAACCACCCCGCCCCACGGTCTCCCTGTGCATTTTCAGGCTGACCCCCCAAGCCCATGCAGGGGTCTCTGCTCCCTCCTCCGCATAGCCCTCTTCACCCACAGCTTGACCTTTCTGTGTTCCAGAAAGTGGGGTTGCTTTCAGGGCTGGGATCAGGGAAGGAAGTGACAGTTCTGAGTCTTTTCTCTCTTCCTGCCCACAGTTCTGGGTAGGGAGGGAGAGAGGCACTGGTGCTGAGACCCAAAGCCACTCATTGCCTCCCCTCACCCCCACCCTGGGGAGGGTGGCAGTGACTGGCAAAGGGGAGGTGACCAGCTCTCCCCCCGCCTCACAAGGTCCTCCCAAGGGACAAGGACCCCGGGGGAAGCAGCCACTTAAGGCGTCTCCCAGACCTAGGATGGCCCGGAGCCTGCACGAGCAGGGCTGTGGCGAGTGCTACAGAATATATCACAATGTCCAGAACACACGCAAAACTATGCCGCACACAAGGAAGCAGGAAATGAGACCCGTTCTCAAGACAAGAGGCAGTCGGGGAGACTGACCCCCAGCGGCTGCACGTGAGCGGGCACGCACGTGAAAACAGCCGGGGCGGGGCCCTAGACACCAAAGCCGCCAGCTTGGAATCCAAGGGCCTCCACCACCTGCCCCTCCTGACCTCTCACCTCACTTGTCCTGCACTTGACTGACAGTCCATCTGCAGGCCTTGGCTGCCCCGCAGCTCTGCCCAAACCCTCTTCCCATGCCCGCATCTCCACCTTCAAGCCCCATGGAGCTCCACGGGCCCTGTTCCTCCAAGGTCCCATCTTCCTCTAAGTCCTTCCTGCTTCCCCAGCCGGAAGCCATCTCTTCCCCGTCTGAACACAGCTTCTTATTTTATTCTCACTTATTAACGCCTATTTCTGTAATGCTCACTACTTGCAGAAGCTCTTCAAAGAGCTCGTCCAAATAACTTGGCTAATCGTCACGGCG
Organism: Oryctolagus cuniculus; assembly: GCF_964237555.1. Classification (NCBI taxonomy): domain Eukaryota; kingdom Metazoa; phylum Chordata; class Mammalia; order Lagomorpha; family Leporidae; genus Oryctolagus; species Oryctolagus cuniculus. Next base: position 6,467,642 of record NC_091448.1, on the reverse strand, counting down.
TGAGTGCTGTCACGCCCAATTTACAGGCAGGGAAACTGAGGCTCGGAGAGGGTAAGCCACTCGCCCAGGGCCACAGAGGCAGTCTGGCTCCTGGGTCCTAGCTCCCTCCACCCCCACAGTTCTGCCTATTACTGCCTGAGGCCCCATCAAGTGGCTGAGTAGAGGAACAGGGACTCCTAACTCTCTCCTAGGGCCCTGGGGTGAGGGAGGAGGCTGTACCCTAACCCAATTCAGTTCCCTCTGCTCTGTCAATGCAGTAAGGGGACAATGCTGGTGCCTGATCTTATCTGATGCCGGGCCCCTGACTCCCAAAGGGTCAGCTCCACAGCACTGGCCGGGGACCACCGACTCCCAGCTCCCTCCTGCCTGTGAGTCCAGCCTGGGCCACCCTGTGCTTTCCTGGGAGTTATAGAGCCACACTGTGTACAGGACCCCCTTAAATAAATGACGAGCTCCCACGAGAGCTCCCCCGCGCTATCCCCCGGAGAAGGCGCTGCTGAGTTTATCGGTGGGGGCGATTCCTTTCCATGTGTCCTTCCTGTCTCGCAGACAGCACCGCAGATGGGCAGCCGGCCACTAGGTTGCCTGGCTAGGAGGAGGACTGGGTGGGTGGGCTCAGGCTCTGGGTTCCCTCCTGAGGGCCTTCACTGCTGGGGCAGGGGCAGGGGCAGGTGCAGGGGAGTGCGGAGAACTGGGGCTCAAAAAGCAGTGTGAAGCCGGCCCCCCGCGCCCCCTAGGAACGCAGACCGAACCGGAGGCTCCTGGGTAAGAAGGGTCTCTCCTCTTGAATCTAAAGACAGCTCCGGCGGCAGCAGGAGACCCAGTGCTCCCCCGCACCCCCAATACCACTGAGCACCCATCACCTGGGGAGCTTAACCTGCACGCGCCGACTCACCAGGGCCAGACTGGGGCCTGGGGTTCTGCACTCCCAGCCAACGCTGAGTGGTGCTGATGCTGCCAGCACGAGGTGCCCTCAGTCCCTCAAGGACCTGGTCGCCTCCCCAGGCCCTGAATTAAGCAGGGGTCTTCACTAAGCCCCTGCTGTGTGCCCGGAGACCCAGGCAGTGCCACCGCAGGCGGCTGCACCCAGCCCCGCAGGGTCTTCCTCAGAGAGCCAGCCAAGGCCAGGAGGGAAGCAGGCACAGTGGATCCACCCTTTCTGGGCAGTGTATGTTGTTAGCCCATTTTGCAGATGAGGCAATGGAGGCTGGGAGAGGTTCCCTAGCTTGCTGAGGTCTCACTGCTTGTGAGCAGCGGGGCCAGCCCTCCAGGCAGGCTGTGTTCTGGCCTCAAAGCCCATGGCATGCTGTGCACGGGTTTCCATGAGATAAGGAGCCAGAGGCAAAGATAGCAGCACATACCAGGCAGGACTGGACAGGCACCCGAGATGCTGAATCCCAGCTCTGCCCCTCCGCTCCCCAGCCTGCCACGGTCAAGGTCAAGATGAACTACTGGACCGTCCTGGAGAAGTCTCTAGGTTTTGTTAGCCATCTTCTCCCTCATTCTTGTCTTACCCCTGGGCCCTGAGACAAGAGGGCCGCTGCCTTGGAGTCCAGCACCAGGGGAGGGGGCAGAGCCCAGGGCTCTCAGAGGGCTGGAAGCTCCACTTGACAAAGCAGGAAACAGGCCTGCGGAGAGCTGGCAGGGCAGCTGTGCTGGGCCTGCGACCTGTGCACCCACACCTGCTCAACACTCACAAGGGCCTCCCCTCGGGGTAATGCTTCCCAGACACTGGCTTGAGAGATGTAACAATTTTTCTAATGAGAGACCCACGTCTCGTCTTGCACTGGACCCTACAAATTACATCCTGGTGCTGCCAGGGGTTGGGGAACGTGCCAGGGCTGGCCCCTGTTTCAGAGCGGCTCCCGTGGCATGGGACTGAGCAGCAGGGCTAAGCCAGACAGAGCAGGGTTTGTGGGGCAGGCTGGTGCAGGCCCACACCTCCAGGGCGGCCGCTGCCCGGAGCACTGGAAAACTCTAGGAGAGACAGGAGCGAGGAAAGAGGACCTGAGCGGGCTGGGAAAGTGACACCTGGACAGCGGACGGGCATGGCCTCCCCGGTGTGTGGGCACAGGTGGGGAGGCTGGCAGGGGAGGACAGGGCCAGCTGTCCCCAGGGCCCGACCTCTCCAGGGAAAGCTCTACCCCAACACCACCCAAGCCCCGAGGGCTGGGCGGATGCATGGTGGTCAGCTGTGCCAGCCTGTCCCCAGGGTGCCCTGCGACCTGAGCCAAGCCCTCCCTTTGCTTCTGGGATTGGTCGAAGGACAAGGGAAAAGCCAGGACAACTTAATTGAGGAGCTTGGGCATGGTCCGGAAGCCCCAGCTCGGAGGGGCGGCCCCTTCCCCCTATCCCGCCACAGCCCCTCATTACTCAAGCCTGGTGCCGGGCTCAGAGCCGGCATTCATGCCTCTGGGACCGCCGTCCCCCTGGAGACAGGTGCCAGCACCAGGCAAGGCTGGGGGAGGAATGTGAAGCCTGGGGCAGGACCGGCAGCTGGGCTTCCTCGGGCCCAGCATGCTCTCGGAGGTCAGGAAGGGGGAGCTTGTGGGGGGGGCAAGTCTCGGCCCCAGGGGCCTGGTCCATGGTGTGCACACTCAAGGGCTTTGGATTTACCTAGGAGTTGAAAACCACGGTACTGGGCACGGCCCCGCTAGCAGAGGTCAGGGCTGGCAGGGGACACGAGACCTCAGGACATCGTCACAAAATCAGCCCAGATAAACTCGCTCTTCTGCCCCATTGCCTTGGTGCCTGGGGCGGTCTCATCCAGACGCCCAGGGCGGTAGCAGATTTAAACACAGGTTAGGGGGGCGGGGTTGGGGGAGGCACATGGACAGAGCCCGGCCAGCGGGGAGCAGCGACCGTCGCCGCATTTCATCCACTCAGATGCCCCCTCATGTGCGCCCAGGGTCTCCCCGGAGAGGGTGAGTGTTAACATCCGGTGAACACGGAGGCAGGAGGGAGGCGCCCGGGGCCGGCCCCTGACGCTGTGCCGATGGCTACTCCCTCACATCCCGTCCCCCTTCTCTGACTCCAGTGCCAACCGCCGGGGTGGGAGGAAGTTCCCTGGCAGCCTCCCACTCAACATGAACTCCCCTGTGCCTCCTGGCTCTTGGCCCTGGGCACACGAGACCGTGGGCAGGGCTTGGAGCTTCTAGTCCGTCCCCGAGCTCTGGGAGTCACTTGGAACTCAGGGCAGTGCACTGACAACCGCAGGATGACATCCCTCCACATGCTGCGAGTTGGCTCCTCCACACCCCAGCAGCTGCTCCCCGGCCTGCCTCCTCCCCCAGCCAAAGGCTGGCAGCTGTGCCCAAGGGCTGGACTGCCCGTGCCTGGGTGCTCTGGCCTCCTGCTGGCTTTTGAGGCTCCCCGTGCCTTACAGCCCTGCCACTCCCCATCCTGCTGATCTGACCATCCTCACAGCTCAGATGCCCGCGTGGAGTATGCAGCCCGGAAGAGGGAGGCATAGCAACCTCAGGCCACCACAGGCTGCTTTCTAGCCAATGAGAACACCTTGGCCAGCACCGGTAGGGGCGGGGCCTGCAACCCAGGCTCCCGAGCTCTGTGCCTTGGGACACCTCCCTCTCTCCCTCAGTCCCATGTCCGCCTCTGGGAATGAGGGGGCCCTGTGCAATCTGGCCTCGGAGATGGAGTTCCAGCACACCTACTGCTGCTGGGGGCAGAGGAGGGGTCAGGGAAGTGAGCAAAGCCCAGGTGCACCTGCTCATCACACGGGGGTGTAGCTGGACAAATTGGCCGTGCTTCTCTCCCAGTGCCAGGCCTCTGTGAGACGGTGCAAGGTCCCTGGGGCCAAGCACAATTAGACACTGAATGCTGCTAGGTGTGCACCTGCTGTCCACACCTGCCCCTTGGTGACTGCGAGGATGAGCACCGAGCCCCAGTGCCCCCTGGGGAAGCCTCAACTTGACTGTGAAGCCCTCTATAGGCCAGCGTTCTCGGGCCACCCTCTGGTGCACTGGGTCCCCACCTGCACTTGGTAACACACACAATGTCCTACGTGGCCACCCTCCAGCCTGCCAGTCTCTGCAGGACAGACAGACACAGGGCCCACCTCTCTCCAGCCTGCCAGTCTCTGCAGGACAGACAGACACAGGGCCCACCTCCCTCCAGCCTGCCAGTCTCTGCAGGACAGACAGACACAGGGCCCACCAGCACAGAAACCTTCAGCTCGGCTACCACCGTGACACCCTACTCGGGCCAGGGGAAGCCCCTTCCTTCAAACCAGTATGCCAGGCCTCAAAGTGGGGTCCCCAAGACAGCAGCAGCAAAACCTGGGAACCTGTCAGAAATGCACATTCCTAGGCCCCATCCGAGACCTGCAGCTTCAAAGCATTGTGTGTGTGTGTGCATGTGTGAGCGAGAGGTAGACAGATGGTCTCCATGTTTGTGTGTGTGTGTGCGTGTGTGAGCGAGAGGTAGAGAGATGGTCTCCATGTTTGCGTGTGTGTGTGTGTGTGTGTGTGTGTGTGAGGGGGGGGTCTGTGTGTGTGTGTGTGTGCGCATGTGCCTGTGTATGAGAGGTTTCCAGGCAGGTGCATTCTAACAAGCTGTCCAGGAGACGCCAATGTCAGCTCAAGTGTGAGACCCACTGCTCCCAGCCACCCTCTCACCTCCATAGCTGGTGGGCTATGCCTGGGCTCCAAGAATGCAGTTCCTGAGACCCCTCACCCCTTCCATCCCCCCCCGCCCCGTACTCCAGCCCCCAGGAACCCCCAAGGCACTACAATGAACCTGAGTCTTCTCCGCTCTGCCCACCCGTCAGCCCCAGGACATGTGTCTTGGCTCAGGCCAGCGGCCAAGGCCCCAGGGCCCCTGGAGCTCTCCCCAGCAGAGGCAGAAGGTGGAGGCCAAGGCCTCCTCCCCACCCCCGAGGCCGGGCATTCCAAGTTCCTGGAGACACAATAAGTTCTAACACAGCGGGCAGGGTGCAGGCCAGGGGTGCAGACAATGGGCCTTGTGTTCGTCCCCACGCCTTCCTGCTCTGGAACCAGAGCTCACAAGGGATGCTGGGCCATCAAAAGCCGCACTGTCCACCAGGCCGGTCCCGCCTGGCTCTGCCCAGGGCCCGGGCTGAACTACGCTCCCTTCTCCTGAGGGTCTCCAGCACCTCGTAGGTTCCTCGTCCACCGTGGCCTTGGGGGAAGGGGTTCAATGCCAGCGCCCACCTTCCCCTTCCCCCGGGGGCCCTGGGGCAGTGGACAGAGCTCTCCAGCCACCCGAAGCCAGGTCCAGGAGCAGCTCGCCTCCCGTGGCTGATCTCTCTTCATTAGTGCAATCACATCAACACTGACAGCCGCGTATTTATTACTGTCCTGACGACAACCATTTTTCACCCAGTGATGCGCACACTGATAATGAGCTTGGAGCGGAGCTAATGAGGAGCTCCCCTCGGCCCTGCTCGGCAGCTCTGGGCCCCGAGACGCCTGCTTGCCAACCCACTGCCTGCCTGAGGACGCTGCACCGGGGCGGGGAGAAGGGGCGCCAAACGGGGAGGTCAAAGGTCACCAGGCTGCACAGGCCAGAACTGTCCAAAGCCATCACATGTGCTAAACCCCCCACCCCCACCCTGGGGAGGGGACTCCCGGGTTGGCTGAGTAACAAGACGCAATCTGCAGGCCCCGTCCCAGGGCAGAAGCCTCTCCTCTGTTCTGGGTTTCGAATCCTTGAGTCTGGCCCGTGGGAGAGAAACCACAGGGAAACGCTGGCTGCCCAGCGGGAGCCTGGGGCCGATGGAGGCCCTGGGGTCCGGGTCCTACAGAACAAGAGCCTCTGGGAGGAGGAGACTGACCCCACCCAGGAATGCAGGCGGAGCCCGGGCAGCGCAGGTACCTGGGGCTGCTACAGGGACACCTGCCACTATACTGCAGAAGGGTCCTTGGCTAATGCCCTCGGGACCAGCGTTTCAATAGGATCTGGCTCCCAAATTCCTGCAGGGCATCTTAAGTCAGTGGCCCGTAACCCAGTCACAGTGTTCAGGAGGTGGGGTGGGCTGACAGGCCACTGGGGGCGTGCCCTTGGAAGGCGGTGCTCACCAGAGTTACTGAAGCCCGAGTTGAACCCACTTTCTCTCTCTCTCTCTCTCTCTCTCTCTCTCCCTCCCTCTCCCTCTCCCCCCCACCCCAGCTCACCACGCACTCAACCCTCACAGAGGCCACGGCAATGGGGCTGCCCGATCCTGGACTTGAACCTCTAAAACTGGAGCCCTTTCTCCAAAAGTTAGCTGCCACTCATATTTCGTGACCAAAATGGCAAAGTGGCTGATGAACACCCTCAGCTCTTCTGGAGGGGCTCCTAACTGGAGAAAGGCCCTGTGCCGTGGACGTGGTCACCTTGGACCGCGGAGAAAGGCCCTGTGCCGTGGACGTGGTCACCTAGGACCCAACACCCTTGATCAAGGATCAAGGAGTCTGCACCTTCAGCAGTGTCTGCTTGGAGTCTTCGAGAGACATGTCTCCATCGGTGGTGGTAGTGATGGGGCTGCCTACAAGTTAGGAGGCAGCAGGTTCCCGGGAGGGGCCAGGAGACAGGCCCTCCTCTAACGGGGTGGAGCAGGCTGGCTGAGAACACAGCCCTGCAGGCTGCAGGGTCGCCTGGGGACGGGAGTCTCACCTCTCTACCCCGGGAGGCATCGCCGTACAGACCAGTCACGGCCGACAGCTGTGGTGGCGGGGATACAGCTGGGGTACAACTGCTTTAAAGACAGGCATACGACTGAAACATTATAGAAAACGTTCAACCACAGATGACTGGAATGTGTGTGTGCGCACATGTGTGTGCGCGTGTGTGCACATGTGTGCACGTGTGTGCACATGTGTGTGTGCACGTGTGCGTGCGTGTGAAACATCTGTCTGAGACTCCCACAGATCATGTGACCCCAGGTTTTCACGCATCCTCCCAGGGGGTCTAAGAAGCCTTGGGGCAGACACGCCACACCTTCTTGCCGGATCCATCTGCTTTCAAACTTCACTCTGTGTGTTAAAATCGAATTCACACAGACTATGGAACAGCATGTAAATGTCCACGTATTTAAAAAATAAAATCTTAAAAAGGAAAAGGTCACGCAGAGAGCAGGCAGCTTCACGCGGCACAGCCAGATCCCCCAGGGCACGTGTCTGCTCCGCTCCACCATTAGCGCCGGCGTGGAGGAGTCCAAAAAAGCAGTATTTATGCCCCCAGCTTTTCAGTGAACTTTCAGCCGCATGGGCTAAAAGCCTGGCCCAGGGGGACCCCGGGAGACTCCCAGTGGTGGCCCTGAGGCCTGCACGGGTTCCCTTTGCTCCAATTTTACCACTGCCCCTTTAAAGAGTTCGCTAATTAACTGGGAAAAATCATTGATACCTAATACCTCCACCCTTGTTGATGGAGGGTTACTGCTTGACCTCGAGGGTTTATAATTAAAGCAATCAGTCACACATGCACATTAAAAGGTCATTCACAATCCACAAGGTCATGGTGCCAGTGGAACGTGTGCACCTGCAGCAGTCTGAGTGTGGGGCATTCGGAGGCCATATCTCAGGTGGCCAGGATGGCTTCACGCTGGGCTTTGGGAAGACGAGAGGCATGTGGGTCCATGGAGGGGAGAAAGGGAGGGAAGGGTGCCGATGGGCTTCTGGGGGGAGCCCGGTGGAGGGGGAAGGAGGAGTTGACACTGCAACAGCACGTGGGGCCACGCCATGGACACGACAGCTCTGTGGAGGCCACAGAGGGCCTGTGAGCCGGGGAGTCACAGGGCAGGTCCCACCATCCAGATCCGTGGGCAAGCAGATGGGTGACATCAGGAGAGGGCTCCGAGTCCCCTTGGAGAGAGGAGAAGCCCTCACCAGCCCCTGTCCTGTGCCCACCCAAGCAGGACCAGACACCTGTGGTCACACCAGACGACACGACTCCTGATCCCCTGGGGCCGTGTGGCCGGGGGGCTCCTGAGGGTGGACATCGGCCAAATCGAGAGCCCTGGTCTGGGACATGGCTGGCCCGCGTCCATCGGCTCTTGGGAGTCAAACGACCTTGGCACGTTACTTAACAGCTCCGACTCCAACAATAACAACCTTATCCACAAAGCTAATGCTTCCTGGCCAACCTCCTACACGGGCCGGAGCGCAGATGGGACGTCCGTGGAAGCCACCCCACAGCAATTTGAGGTTTTACAAAAGGCTGCAGTGAAAACACTCAGCTTCGGGTCCACCCAGCCGGTAATGGCTTACCACTCGGGCTCTCTGTGGCAGACACGCACGCGAAGCTGGAGATGGAGACCAACCATCTCCTCCAAACAAATCGATCCCTAACGGAGGAAGCTAAGGAGCCACTGGCAGATCTGGGAAAGACAAAGGCTGCAAAGACCTCTGAGCCCAGAGCGCCTGTTACCCACAGCTGACCTTGCTTCACTGACTCCAAGACGGAACAGTGACGTGACAAGCACCCACGCAGAGTTTACTACACACTAAGCACTGTCCTAAGCCCATCTCATGGGACCCCATGAAGTCCCACTGTTACCCCCACTTTGCAGATACTCAGACCAAGGCACAGAGAGGCTGTGGAACTCATCCAAGCAGCGAACGGCAGGTAGGGCGGGAACCCGGGGAGTCGTCGGCGATTCAGGGTCCCTGGACGCTGTGCTGTCTCCCTGTGCCCTCCACTGTCACCGTCTGGTGCTGACAGTTCACGGGCAGGCACTGCCGTACGTGGTGACGACCCAGGAGTACGGGTGCCCACTGCCCAGATCTGGGCACCCCAACAACCGCCTCCCTGGTTGGTATCTGGACAGAGGGGCCCAGGCAGAAGTTTCTAGGGTCCTGGCTCTGGAAGGCCCTGGACGGTCACCCGTCTGCCCAGGAAGCTATGGCAAATAACACTATAACATCGCCCCAAGTGACGGCAAACTGCACTTTCTGCCCTTGGGATTATGACTTCACCAAAATGTCCTGTCGGTCTGCATTGCTACCAGCTTCCCACGTGGTGTCGCACGGTGCCTCTCCCCCTCCTCCCTCCCCCAGCCCACATTGCATTCCACTTAGAAGTCTCCTGTGCGGCTTGGTCAGCCGCAAACCAGCCAAGAATGCCCGAGTGACCTGAAGGAGGTCCCTCAAAGAGCCTGGGGACACCCCTACCCCAGGGAGGGGACAAGGCACAGGAGGAGAGAGCTGGAGGCGGGGGGGGGGGAGATGGGGAGATTCCAAACTCTGCAGCCTTCTCTGGTCTCCCCAGGTCTCGGTGCAGTACCACTGCGGGACATCTCTGGTCGCTGGGAAGATGGTGACGGAGGCTGTGGAGGGCAGGGTGGCTTGGGACAACAGGAAGAGGGCAGATCACGAAGCAGGGTCCGAATCCCGACTCCCTGACCGCCCGGCTGCAGAACCTGGGGGCCTTTATCCTTGTTGAGCACCAGTCTGCCCACGTGCTGGAGTCACGAGGCACTGGACGCAGATAATGGCTGTGACGCACCCAGCCGTGAACTCACCCAGAAGCAGAACCGCCCCCCCCCCCACCTCCTGCCGACAGGAGTTCTAGGGTGGGCAGGGAGAAGATGCAGGTGGATGACAGAGAAGATCCCAGGGTGGAAAATCTGAAATCCACGTGCGGTTGGGGAGACCACAGTGATGAGAGGCAGAGAGCAGCAGCCGTGGGCACACAGAGTGGGCGGACACAGCCGTGGGGGCAGCAGGAGCGTCCCGCCCCAGGGCGTACGTGGCGGGCTCCAGGAACGCAGAGGTGCTGTCTACAAGGATGACACGACCAGGAGGCCGTGGAGGTGGTGGCTTGTGTGAGGGGAGGGGAGAGCAGTGGTTAGGACACGGGCGCACTTAACATTAAGAACATGGGGATCTGGCTCCTCCCACTTCATCATCCACAACAACCCCACGTGACGGCTAACACTCATCCCAAACTCGATTTCCCCATTCTACAGATGAGAAAACAGAGGCTCAGAGCAGCATCGCCCAGGGGAGGATGGAAGCCAGGCGGGGGGACATCACCCGGCCGCTCTAGACACCCAGCCCTGGGAGCCTGATGATGCGGGCTCCGCAGCTCCCCTGCCTGCCTGCCTGGCACCCCAGGACCCTGGGCAGCTCCAGACAGTCCCTGGCTCCGCACTGCTCACGGGCCCTGCCTGTGCCCGGCACGTGGACGGCAGGGGTGGGAGGACGGGATGTCTCAGCAACGGGCTTGTTTCCTTTCCATCACAGGCGGCAGCCGCTGCCGGCAACCACTGCTGGCCCATTTGTTGCTATTGGCATCCCAAGGCCCCGCATTACGATGACTAATTCCCACCGCCGTAGGCAAATCCAGGGCTGGCGGCAGCCACGTGCTCAGGGGGGAGGGGCGGGGTGGAAATCCTACAGGCAGCACACTGACACCCACTGTCAGTTCCCACCCAGGATCCTGACTCCTGAGCGGCCAGTCAGCAGGGGTGTGTGGGGGCAGGGTCCAGGCCAACCAGAGGGCTCCCTCCATCACAGCCACACCACGACCCCTCTCTTCACCGGCACAGAGCGAAACCCACGGCCAGCTGGCCTTGCGAGAGCAGGAGTCCGCCTTCACAAAGGGCCGGCGCGCAGAGACCAGGCGGGACTTGTGCGGTTTGTGGAGCCGGGAGGGTGCTGGGTGATGTTCCGTGTGTCCTCCAAGTGCAGCGCAAGGCTCCCGCTAGTCCTCAGCCCGGAGGACGGGCCCGTTCCCCTGGCCCTGCTCCCTCCTGTGGCACAAAGTCAAATGCATTCCAGTGTGCACTTTAACACACCAGGCACTGCTTAAACAGAGAGCTGCTGTAAGGAATCTGGCCTCCTGCCCAGCCTCCCTCCTCTGATCAGACGAGGTTCTCGGCCCCTTCCCAGCCTTCCAGCGGAGGACATAAGGGAGAGGCAGTCGATAAGTATTTGCAGAGCAAATACTCGCCAGGAAGGGTTTCCAGGCAGGTGTCAGGCTGCCCTGTGATGTGGGCTCTTGGGTGGGGGTCCTGACTCTCCCTCCCAGGCAGGGGGACTTCCCGCCGCCAGTGGTCGTGCCTGACCCTATCACTCATCAAACCATTGCTAGAACGTTCCAGACTCCCCCGACTGAAACCAGGAGGCATGGGAGAAGGCAGAGAGAGCAGGACGCCTCCCAGCCGGCTCCCGTGCAGGGCTCATGACGGCGGAGCCCGAGGCAAACACGACACTCGCCCTCCTGGTAATTAGCAAGAGGCCCTGATCGATAAGTTATTTTTTGCTGTCAGTAATTAATAATTACAGCTTAGCCACACCATGTAATTAAACTTTCATCCCGCTCCCGCGTGTGCTGTTCGGCTTTTATTGTGATTAGCTCCCAGCACTAAACTTTCTCCCCTCGGAGCCCTCCGTGAGCCGCGGGAGCCGAGGTCTCCGGTTCTCCTTCAGGGTCTTTCCTCCGCCGGCTTCACCCAGCTCAGCCTCCCTGTTGTTCTCACAAACCCAGGCATGGTTCCTTGGAAAGAACCTTCTAGATGGCTGCTAGGCTGCTGCTGCCCCCCCCCCCCCCCAGCCTGCAGGGCCCTGGAGGCCAGCCTCGCGAGGTGCTTGCTAAAATACTGACTTCCAGACCTTTGCAATCGGCACCCGGGGATGGGGCCCAGGAGTCTGCATTGCACTAGGGGCCTGGGAGCCAAGAGCTCAGGGCCGGTCTTTGAGACACAGTCCTGCAGCCGTGGAAGGAAGCTGGGGGCAGCGCCTGAGTGAGGAAAAGGCACCCAAGGTCTGCGGGTGGGTGGCAGGGACCACGCTGCCTGGTGCCCTGGCTCATGGTGTTGAAACAAGCATTGCGACACCTGCCTTGGTCCATGTACCTGGCACTCGCTGGGGCCTCCCACGCCCTCGGCACATCCCCAATCTCCCTATCAGCTGTGTCACATGGGAGCTCATATACCCAATGTACAGGGAGGAAACCGAGGCTCTCCAGCTGAGCAGCAAAGCCAGGCCACGAGTCCCTGCTTCCTCCTGCTGCCAGGAGCAATGCGCTTTGTGCAACATCGGCCCACCTGGCTCGGGAGACTACCGGGGGGGTGGGGAGATGGCCAGGGGCAGCCCTGGGTGTAACCAGGTGAGGGTGCTCAAGTCCAGCACCTGGAGGGAGAAGGCGGCTCAGTCCGCCTGAAACGAGCAGCGGCGGTCAATGTGAGGTCTTATTGAGGAGGTGCACCTGCTCGGTCCGTCATACCTGGGGAACGGGGCTCACCGGCTAGGAGGGGACAGGGCTGCCCCCCAAGGCCACTGACCCGAGGAGACGCACTCTAATCCTAAAGAGAAGGGACCCCATCCTAACCCCATCCCTTCCAACACTCCAACCCAGCACAGCCCCAAGCCCAGAGGCTGTGTACCCGCACTCCTCCGCAAGGCTCACCCCTGGAGAGAAATGCCGAGGGCAGGCCCTGATGCCGGGAAGGGCGCTCAGAGGTGGGGAACACAAACGGCGCGGCCCAGACCTGGGCGGCCCAGTGCTCAAAAAGGCAGCGGCCACATGCCAACAGGGAGTGCACCCATCACAGAGACCATCACTGCTTCTGACGGGCTGGGCCCTCCCTTGGGCAGCTGCGGACAGGAGGCGGCCTGGGGTCCCGGCCCCAGGTGGATGGGGGCAGGTGTGGAGCTGGGGCAGGTGGAGGAGGGGGCAGAAAGGGGCACCATGACCTGGAAGGAAAGGCAGGCAGGTGCCCCAGGGACTGATGGGACTGAAGAGAACTGAGGGGAGCCACCTGTCCCTGTGGGAGTCAGGGAGTGACAAAGTCGAAAGGGTCCAGGCAGGGGTGCTCCCCCAGCCCCCCTCATCTCCTGGCCGTGGGCATCTCTAGAGAAATCTGCCTGGCAGGTGGCCCAGGGCAGACTGTAGCCCACTCGTGTTCGCCAGGTCACTGTCCTCTGGGGACCTTGCCAAGCTGGGTCCCACCCACGGGGTGTCCGGTGGGTCCTGGTGCCAGCGAGAGGAGCTGCGAGGTCCCAGGCCTGATCCTGCCTGGGTGGGGAGGGGGTGGGAACCACAGAACGTCCCTGGGCAAGCCACTGAATGCCTCAGAGCCTCAGTTTCCCCACCTGACAAATGGTTACTAGAATCAGGCGACCTCCGAGGTCCCCGCCTACTGGAATATTTTATGATGACCATAAAAATAATAACTTTTATTACCTTACATTTATGGAGCTCGTTACAGAATTTCTAAGTGCTTTTCCGTAAATTACCTCGTAAAACCCTCCCCGCCACCCTGCTGAGGAGAACTGATCATTTTCATTTCTCTGATTTGGGAACTGCCCCGCGCGGAGCGCACGGGGGTCCCTTTTACCCCGCAGGCGCCACGGCCCCACAGGCTGCAGACCACCGCCCCCACCCGGCGCCCCGAGGCGGGTCGGGGGCCGCTCTCCAGCCGGGAAGAGGGAAAGCCCAGCCGGCGAGCGCCGGAGCTCCAGGGCCGGCCTCGCCTCCCTCCTCCTCCAGCAGGCGCCGCTCGGACTCTGCTGGCTCCGCAGTCGCGATCAGCGGACCCCAAAGGCGAGGAAGAGCCGGAGCCGCCGCCCAGCGCCCGGGGACTGGGGCCACGTCCCGGGATCTGCCCCGGGAGGGGGCCGCGCGCATCACACCCCCGGGCCGCAGACCACCCGCCTCCCGCCCGCAAGGCGGCTCCGGGCCGGCGCCGGCTAACGCCGCCGCAGCCCAGACAATCGAGCGACCTGTGGAGGCGGCCGGCAGGGGCGGGGCGCTGGGTGCGTTCGGGGGCGGGAGAGGAGGCCGCAGACCCTCCCCCGGCACCACCCCTCGGGGGGTCGCACGACTGCGCTCGCGACCCCGGCTCCAGGCCCGCGCCTCCAAGCACCCCCAGCCCCGGAGGCCGGGCGCAGACCCCGGTACGTGGCCAAGCCGGGCGCTGCCCTCCCGGCGCGACCCACCCGGCACCCAGCTCACGACTCCTCTGGCCCCGCTCCCGAGTCCCGGGGCGGTCAGCGCCTGCCCGGCGGGGCCTTGCCCTTCCCCGCGGACACTGACCCGGGAGCGGGGAGCCCGGCCTGCGGAGCTCCGTGGAGCCAGGCACGGATCGGAGCTCCCCTCCCACACCGGCCGGAGGGCACCCGCGGAGGGCGGCAGAGAGCGAGCGCCCCCTCCCCACCAGGACGACCCCCGTCTCCCGCTCATTCAGAAGCCACAGGTCTCAGAGAGCCTGCCCCACCCCGAACGACCCCAAACTCAGGGTGGGGTCGACTTGAAACTCCCCGGAGGGGGCTCCACCGAGGCCAAGCCCGAGGTCCAAGAGACCGCCGCCCCCCTCCAGCCCCTTCCCCAACCGACAGGGGCTCGGCCCCATACCTTGGGCTCCGGCCACGCGGATCCGATGCAGAGCCAGCAGCGTCCAGATCAGCAGCCGCCACATGGTGACCAGTCTGGAGAGGGGGCCTCCGGGGTCCCAGTCCTCTCCGCCCTGCTTTATAATCCGGCTGGGGTCCTGCACCCCGTGGCTTGGTCCCAGGAGTCCACGCAGCTCCGGGCTCGTGCGCTGCGCGGGGGGGTGGGAGGGTGGGGGGGGGCAGCTCTGGCGACCCCAGTCCCTTCCTCCCTTCTGTCCAAGTCCGGTCCCGGCGGCGCGCCCGGAAGGCGACGGGCGCGCAAAAGAGAAAGGCACAGCCGCCCTCGCGGACTCGGGGCGCCTCCCTCCCTCCGCGCCCCAACTCCCACTTCTTCTCTCAGGCAGGGCGGCCTCCGCGGTCCGGCCGGGTCGCTGGCCACGCTCCGGAATAAACGGACAACTTCGGGAAACTTCCTCCCGCGGCCACGTTGCCCGCCCCCCGCCCCCCTCCCCGCCCCCCGGCTGGGTTCTCCGGGCAGACGCGGTCACCGCCGTTCCAGGCGCGGGGGCCCCGGGACGCAGCCGGAGCCGCGCGCGGCGGCGGCAGACGAGGATGTGGGGGTCCCTTCAGAGGTGCCAGTGGCGGGGGGCGCAGTTAGCATAACGGGCCGGGTCTCCCTGGAGCTGAAGTTTTCTTCTCGAACTTTGCAGGCGACATCTGGCGGGGCCAAGCCGCCTCCTCTCGGCTGCACAGCCCTCGCGCCGAATCCGGACGCTCGCTGTCCGCTCCGGGGACGCCGGGGCCAGGCGCGCCCTCGGCTCCGCGCCCAGCCGCCTAGCAAACTTTGCGGGTCCCGCGGCTCGGCGCGCAGCTCCGCGCGCCCATGTCCGCGCCGGCGGCTGGGCGGCGGGGGCAGCTGCTGGGCTGGGCAGCCCCGGCTGTCGCCGGCGCCCGGGCGCGCAGCCTCCCGCCCGGCCAAGGATGAAGATCGGCCGCTCTGCCCTCCGCCGCACCCGGACCGGCGCTCTCGGCGAGACGCACGGAGAGCCCGGCAGGCAGCTCCGGCTCCGGGGGCGCGGAGCCCGCCACGTTCGCCTCACGGTCGGCCTGGAGGAGCCGCGCTGCCGCCGCTCGCCGAGCCCGCCGCCCGCCGCTTCCCGCGGGCTCGGCGTCCTGAGAGCCGCTTCTGCCTGCGCCGCGCTGGAGCTGCGGGGGCAGCGTGAGCCGGGGACGAGCGCGGCGGAGGCGGAGACGCGGAGAGGGGGGCCGAGCGCTACCCCGTGGCCGCGACTGGAGCGCAGCCCGCGCGCCGGGAGGGGGGCGGCGGCGGCGGCGGCGGTGGCCCCGCGCCAGGCCTGGGAGCGAGCCCCGCAGCAGCACAGCCGTCTGCACGGCCGCGGGCGCCCGGCTCTCCGGGACCCGCCGGAGGGCAGCACTGCCAGCCGCCGCGCTGCACGGGGACGGACGCGCCCCGAGCCCCTCGGCTCCCTCGCCAGCCTGGGCCTGCAAACCGTCTCCCAAAGGCCTCGCCGGCTTCCCAGCCTCTCCCACGGGCGGGAACCCCCAGCACCCTTCCTGGAGCAGAAGAGACCCGGGGGTGGGGGACTGGGGCCGGTCTGCCCCTGGATTCCAGCTTCCCCTTCCCCACAGCCGGCTTTCCAAAGTCTAGAAAGGCCCGGAGCGGGACAAAGGGAGGCCAGGGACACACACAAGGCCAAGAAAGTGGAGTCCGTGCCAAGGCACATGCATTCTTTTTCTTTTTTTTTTTCCCCCTTCTGAGCTCACTTGTAAGGGATCTGAGAAGGGGAGCTTAATACCGGAGACACAAAGGAGAGCGCCGAGGTCTCCTCTCCCCCAGCCCAGCACCGACTCACAGATCCAGGGTGAACGTCCCTGCACATCCGGCACCTTTGCGTCTTGGACCAACATGAAAAAAAATTATATTACTCCAACATTAAAAAAATTTTTTTACTTCCTTGTGACTGTGTTGGCATAAAGAAAATGATAATAACGTTCCATAGCACAAACAGTTTCTTCCATCTAGAAGTTGATTCTTCTGATTTTAGAAGAAATGAGAACACGCTGGTGAGCCCCTCGGCTGTAGTGCTGGCTGTGCCGGCCACGCTTCCCGGCTTCCCCGCAGGAGGGGCCTTGCCCCTTGACTCTTCCCGCTGGGAGGGGGTGGAGAACCAGGAGCCCCTCCACCTCGCCCCCAGGGCTGCTCCTGCCTCCTCTCAGTGACCCCACCTCTCTGCTTCCGCCTTCCTGGCCGGTGATGTTTGGGGCTCTGCCTGGAGCCCACCTCCCCCTGGAGGCCACCCCCTCTGGTTGCTGCGGGATGGACGCAGCCACAGCAGGTCTGTCATTACTTGTAGACCCTCATTTCGGCTACCTTGAAAGTGCTGTGGGCATTTTCTCCAAACACCTGAGACGCTGGCCTGCCTGCCCTACTGCCCCCGACCCCTGTCATTCAGTGTGCAGCCTTGGCTCAGCCCCCACCCCCGCCCCGTGCTGGCTGATCTGAGAACGGAGGGGTTGGAAGCCTCGGCGTGACCAGCTGCTGCCCCCCTCGGAGGCCGCACCACTCACACCTCGTGGGTGCTCCCACACACCTGCTACTGCTCTGCACGCATGAGGAGCGGCGGGTCTGCAGGGTGCTGTTACCCTGCTTGCTCACAGAGGGGGCCTGAGAGCCAGGTTTGCAGGGCTTCAGCCAGCAAGGCAGCAGCCGCAAGCCTGTGTCTCTCTTCGCAGAGGGTGGCAGTTCCTGTGGACGCCAAGGTCTGAGGCTGTGGCGGACTCCCCGGTGTTGATGCGAACCTCCGGTTGCCAGGAGTCTAAGCTGATGGCCCCGGGGCCCCAAACTGCATTTGTGCCCTTCTTAAGAGGAGGCTTTTTATGCAGCCACATGTAACCCCATATATCTTCCAAAGGCCACTGGCTGGGGCGAGGGAAGAGGTGGTCTTTGCTTGCTTGGCAGCTGGTCCCTAAGGCAGCTCGCACCGCAAATCTGCACCCGTCCTGCAGACAGGGATTGGGACTTAGCGTGCACACGCGCGTACACACACAAACACACGCACCGATTTTGCTTCTTACCAGAGTTTTGCTGGCCCGGGAGGAGTCTGAGCCAGGAGCCTGGCACTCCGCAGGGGTCTCCTTCCTGGGAAAGTCTTGCAGACACTG
Source organism: Oryctolagus cuniculus (assembly GCF_964237555.1). NCBI lineage: Eukaryota > Metazoa > Chordata > Mammalia > Lagomorpha > Leporidae > Oryctolagus > Oryctolagus cuniculus. The sequence goes on along the minus strand of NC_091448.1, from coordinate 6,450,165 downwards.
TGACCTCATTCTCGCCACCAGCAGCGTAATTAGAAGGTTGCACCAGGAGGGGCTGTGCGGCTTTCCCAGGCTCCACGCTGCTGCTCTGTTGCAAAATCCTGTCCCTTTGGAGTTTGAGACTCCTGGGAAGCTGGGGGATGGGGTCTGTGTCTTTTTCCCCTCCCCCTTCCTTGCCAGGGCTGCCCATTGTAGATTCTTCTAAGACCCTAGTCTTTAAGCTTGAGGGGGAGGGGCAGAGGTGGTGAGCAGGGACCTTAACTTCCAATGAGCAGGCCTGGGCTGTTGGGCTATGCCTTACCTCCCCACGTGAGTGTAAAACCTTACCTCCTTCTAGGGTAGGGCTGGGGGTCATCCAGCGTGGTCTGGCCCTGCCAGGGCAGCCGCAGGTGGGACTCCATCAATCTGTAACAGGCTGATTTTGAAGTTGATTATTTTGCCCAGTCCCCAAATGGTGTTATCAATATCCAAATGGTCCTTGGTAAGAAAAGCATTCCCCACCCTGGTTAGAGAAATATTCAGCAGCCCGACAGGCCCGCCTTCGGAGCCTGTCACTCAGTATCAAGGAGGGGGCAGACGGCCAGGGAGCCCGGGAGTGGGAGGCACACAGCGCCCCTTGTCCCAGCAGAGAGTTAGCAGGAGGGCAAAACCCGGGACAGGCAGAGAGCGGTGCTCGAGCCCAAAGAAGGTCAGGATTCTACTTACCCCAGTATCCTTGCACATCAAACCCAGAAACCAAAGAGCAGGCAGCGCCAGCGCCGGCTTTTCAATATGGTTACTGTGTATTTCTGTCCTAGTTTCAGTCTCAAATGTAACAGCAAGTGGAACAGGGCGTTCAGCGTCAGACAGCAGGGTCCTCCTGCGGCGCGGGCTGCTGCTGGCCGAGCAGCAGCGACTCAGCAGGGCCAAGGGCAGGCAGCAGCCGAAGCGCCTGCCCTCACCCTGTCCCCACTCCTCCATCGCCATCCCCTGCTTCCTGCATTGCGCAGGTGCGGCACTGCTGGAGACAAGAAGGCAGACAGAGGGAGCGGAAGGCTTGGACACAACTCCGTCTGGAAGGGAAAGAGGCCAGCAGGAGACTCGGGCTAATGTGGACCTTGAGAGCAGAACTCCACACACCTGTTGCTTCTCCCCATCACACTCCTGGCATCTCCTTTCCCCGGCTGCTCCCCGGGGTGCTGTGGGCGGGGCCGGACAAAGGCACCCAGAGGGATTTTCTACAGAGTCACCTGAAGGAAGCTCCCAAAACCAATGGCCTTCAACCATGGGCTCCCAGGGCCCAGCTTTGTGGCACAGAAGATGAAGCTCTGCCTGTGACGCCAGCATCCCTTATGAGCACCTGTTTGAGTCGCGGCGGCTCCACTTCTGATCCAGCTCTCTGCAAATGCGCCTGGGAAAACAGCAGAAGATGGCCCGAGTGCTTGGGCCCCTGCTACTCTCTCTCTCTCTAACTCTGCCTTTCAAATAAGTAAATCTTTTAAAAAATACTTATGGCATTTTTTTTTAGCTCTGTCTGGTTCTGAAGATGGAGAAGGGGACAGAGGGGAGGGTCCCTGTCTCAGCTTGGGTTGCCAGGAGGAATGTCATGGAGGCCTTAACAGTGGACTTCCATTTCTTCCAGTTCTGGAAGATCAAGGTGCTAGCTGGGTTATGGTGAGGGCTCTCTTCCTAGCCCGTGGCCCCACAGGGCAGAGAGAGAGAGAGAGAGAGAGAGAGAAAGGAGAGAGAGAGCCCACGTTGGGGCACTAATCCCATCAGGGGCACCCCACCCTCATGCCCTTATCTAAACAGAGTCTGGGGGCAGGGTGTGGGGGAGTCAGGAATGGGGGGGTGGGCTGCAGCAGAGGGAGTTTGCAGGGAGCACACTCCTCCTCCTGGTTCCACCCCCAGCCTCTGATGCCCAGCAAACTTGACTTTCTCTCCTTTAGGAGAAGGAGCCTTAGCGAGCAGTGCACGCCCCTGGCGGAGCTGGGGGCAGCCTGCAGCCGCAGCTTCTCTGTGCTAAGGCCACAAGTCACCATGGGCTCAGCTCCCAGCTTCCCAGCCCCGGGGTCTGATTGGGTGGGCTCCACCCAAGCAGAGAGGACTGCAACTCCCGTGATCCTTCCTGCTCGTGCCCAGTGCTTCTCTGGGAAAGGAGATGCAGAGACACAGATGGGGGGGGGGGGAACATCCCAGACCAGCAGCTCCGTGTTGAAATGCTCAGGGCTTTGCTGACGGGGAGCCCGAGGTTAAGAGAGTAAGGAGACGGCGTTGATGGCTCTGTGGAGGCTAGGGGAGGCAGAGAGCTCATGGGGAAACTCAGGAATCGTGTGTGTGTGTGTGTGTGTGTGTGTGTGTGGTGAGCTCAGCCACTAGGAGCCACAGACACAGCATGTGGGTTTGGGAAGCGTAGAGCTATTACTGGACAGGAGGGGGCGCTCTAAACCGCTGCTGGAGGATCCAGGAAGGAGGAAGCTGGCTAGGGCAGAATGTGCACTTTGTTGTAGTTTCAGAACCAAAAAAACAGCAGCCGCTTTATTTGCAAATGTCTTTTGTGTGTCTGCTGTCAGGGCATTAGCACCACAGCGAAGCCTGCCCCTGGGCGGCTGGGACACGGGTCTTTGATTGGACATGGATTTAGACTCATTTAGGGCCATTCGGATCGCAGTGCGATGAACTCTAACTCTAACACGAGGCGATGGAGCTGCCTTTCGGAGCCCTCAGAGCCGGCTTCTCCCAACTTAGAGGGCGAGCACCCTGCAGCCGGGCTGCCCTCCTTGTCCTCCCTCGGGGCGCCTCTGCACTTGGCTCTCGCTGACCCCTGGGGCTCTGGGATCTGAAGTGTCCTCCCTCCAAGTGTCCACGTGCTCACTCCCCCACCTGCTGCGTGCAGTGTCTCGGTTGAACCGGTGCTTGGCCAGCGGGGCTCCCTGTCAATCACTTTGAAAGACAAACCAGTCGTGGGGTGGTTTCAAAACAGTGCCCACGTGCAGAGCCGAGGCGCTGACCAGTCCCAGCAGCCCCTGCCTGGTGCCTTCCCCAGCATGCACTGCTGTGTCCGTGCTGAGACATACAGCAGGTGCACACGCACACGGACGCACTTTCTTACTTTATGCCCCCGTCAGCACCTTTACCTGTGCTACAGGTTTCACTCCTCAGCCCATCCACTGCCTGTGTTCCCTGGTTAGAAGGCGAGCACTTGGAGGGCACGGCCTTGTCCTGTTTGGTTCTGTGCAAGACCTACGTTCCGTATAGTCCAAATACCAGAACACAGACAGGAAGTGTGGACGGCCTTGCGATTTCATCACCGGGGATGTCTGTGCTTCCACTGACCTCGTAAATTAAGCCATTCACACCTCCACTGCTTATTTTCCAATACTTGCATTGATAGCAAATGCTCATTAATCCCTAGAAGCAACCCAGTCTTTGAGCAGTATCTGTAATACAGATGATCACGCGTGTTAATTCGGTGGCTAAGAAGTAAGGTTTGCAGAGCTGAGGAGGTGGGAAGGCAGCCTGGGTCCTCACGGAGCGTGCAGGATGGACGCATCAGCTCGTGCTCCGAGCAAGGGCCCTGCTTACCTGGTTTCCGAACAGGATTCTTCTCTTTGTAGGGCCTTGCACAACAGAGCCAAAGCGTGTAAGAAATGATTCCTTTACACTCCAGGGCCGTTATCCTCCGTGTTTGGGATAAGATGGAGGCATCTGGGGGCTCCAAAGGGGTGCACTGGGTTAGGTCACTGCCTGCAGCGCTGGTGTCCCATATGGGTGCCGGTTTGAGTCCCAGCTGCTCCACTTCTGATCCAGCTCCCTGCTAATGCTCCTGGGAAAGCAGCAGAGGACGGCCCAAGTGCCCAAGTGCTTGGGCTCCTGCTCCCATGTGGGAGACCTGGATGAAGCTCCTGGCTCAGTCCTGGTTGCTGTGGCCATTTGGGGAGTGAATCAACAACTCTCTCTCTCTCTCTGTAACTCTGCCCTTCAAATAAATGAATAATTTTTTTTAAAGAAGGCCAAATGCCAGAGTGGCCAAGAACTGGAGCATAGAGTCGGAGAGGTCTGAGTGCTAATTTCCTCATATATAAAATGAGATTAATAAAAGCACCTTCCTTATCTATGAAGATTAAGTGAGATAATACGTAGAGCGCCTGACGTCTAATAAGAACTCAGTAATGTTAGCCAACTCCTCAATGATGGCTTAGAATTTTTTTTAAAACAATTCTGCAGTTTCTACTCAAGATAATGGAGCTGGACTTTACTCTAGAGCAGAGGTTGTTAAACTATATAGCCCATGAGCAAAATCTGACCCACCAGCTGTTTTGTAAATAAAGTTTTATTGGAACACACTCATGCCCATTCATATTGTATAGCGGCTGTGGTTTCTCCTAGTTACTTTCACACGATGGCTGCAGAGTTGAGTATTCGTGACAGAGATCTTCTGGCCTGCAAATTTAAAACATTACTGGGGCTCTTATTGTAGTATAGCAGGTTAAGCCACCACCCATGATGTCAGCATCGCATACGGGTGCCTGTTCATGTCCCAGCTGTTACACTTCCGATCCAGCTCCCTGCTAATGCACCTGGGAAAGCAGCAGAAGATGGCCCAAGTGCTTGGTCCCCTGCCACCCACGTGGGAGACCAGGACAAAGCTCTTGGCTCCTGGCTTTGGCTTAGTGCAGCCGGGGCCATCGTAGCCACTGAGGGAGTGAACCAGCAGATGGAAGATCTCTCTCTCTCTCTCTCTCTCTTTCCTTCTCTCTGTAACTCTGCCTTTCAGGTAAATAAATAAATCTCTAAAAACAATTAAAAATGTTCCCTGGATGGCCCTTTGTGGGACAATTTGCTGACTCTTGCTCTAGACGACAGTGACGGCGTGCTGTCCTGCGGTCCCATTCATTTCTCAGCCTTTTGGATGCCGAGGCGCGCACCTGTCTGGTTCTGTGCTCACTGTCGCCTTACAGGGAGCAGTGTCAGCCGGCTTTTCCATACTGGCCAGAAGCCGTGTGAGGGCGGCAGTTCAGGGCTACAAGGTTCCCTGGTCTCTGTGTGCCTGGACCTTTGGTGGCTAAAAGTCACCGCCAGCAGGAAACTCTGCAACACCAAAGACAAGGTGGAGAGAAGCCTCCTGTGTCTGGGGTGCAGGGACACAGCCGGGCCTGCTGGCGCCACCTTCCTTGCCCCAGGCCTCTGAAGAGTCCGGGTCCCCACTCGCCACCTCCGCAGCCCTCTCTGGACCCCGGGACCTGCTCTGCTCTGAGCCACGCCACCCCTCCCCCACGCTTTGCCAACAACCTGCCCATCTCCGTCAAGATGTCTGCTTCTCCGGTGCTTTCTGGGCTGCTCTTGTTATGTTTTTTGCTTGCCCGTCCTCTCTGGACCTGTGGCTTTCACTCTCCCTAGGCAGCTGCCCCCTGCTGGGCCGCTGGGCACCTCCTGTCCTCCAGTTCTCCACCCCCACTGCCCCGGGACTCTCAGGAGCTGGGTGCTGTCCACAAGGACCAGCAGCCGGGGCGTCGCCTGGCAACCGGTCGGGGATGCAGGTTCTCAGGCCCAGCCCCAGACCTACTGAGCGAGGGGCGAGGGTTTGTCCTTGAACGAGGTCCCTGGGGGGCACACAGCCCACTCTGGGAAGTGCGGCTTTAATTCCTCTTCCCCACTTACTGGCTGGCCACCACCAAGGCTGCCCATGCAAACAGCTCCGCCTCTGTGGCTTCAACTCTGCAGCTGAGACCAGGTGCTCCTCCCCGCAGGGTCCTCTGTGTCCTTGGTCCTCTCCGGTGTACCCAGTCTTTTCCTTTTCACCAACGCTTCCTGTAGCTCCTTTAAATAGAAGCAGGAGCCTGCAGACGCAGAGAAAAGCGCCTCTTGACCCTCTGGCTCTTCCATCTCTCAGCCCGTGGCTCACCCAGCTTTTCCTGCCAAGTTTTTGAATTCATGCAAAACAGGCTCCGCCGCTGTTTCTCTGATCACCCCTTCTCCTTCACCCTGGAATTTTGGCTGTTGGCTCTAAAATGCTTTCCTGAAAGGTGGCATCGCTCAGCCCTTAACCCAGGGTCCTCACAGCCACGTGGGCTGGGGCTGACTGCTGGGACCAGCTGGGACAGGCTCCTCCCTGGACATTCACGGCCCCTTGGTGCTGCCTTGTCGCGCGGAAGCTGGTGTGGGAAGACCCTCGTGCGGGGTGAGCCCCTCTCCCGGTCCTCCCTAAATGCTCAGCCCATGTCTACACGGGCTTGTCCCAACCACAGCCCTCCGTGGTGGCACACACGCAGATGAGACAAGGAGTGTGGCCCTGGAACTATGGCCCGTGCTCAGTACTGTCTGTCACCCGGGGTGCTTTTTCTGACTCACTTATGGGTGCTGCATGGAGTTCTTTGTACCTGGCACAGTCTATACCTCCTCTGCCCTCCCTGGTGGTTTGTTTTTTTTTTTTTTTTTTTTTTGGACAGGCAGAGTGGACAGTGAGAGAGAGAGAGACAGAGAGAAAGGTCTTCCTTTGCCGTTGGTTCACCCTCCAATGGCCGCTGCAGCCAGCGCACCGCGCTGATCCGATGGCAGGAGCCAGGTGCTTCTCCTGGTCTCCCATGGGGTGCAGGGCCCAAGCACTTGGGCCATCCTCCACTGCACTCACGGGCCACAGCAGAGAGCTGGCCTGGAAGAGGGGCAACCGGGGCAGAATCCGGCGCCCCGACCGGGACTAGAACCCGGTGTGCCAGCGCCGCAAGGCGGAGGATTAGCCTAGTGAGCCGCAGCGCCGGCTTTCTGGTGGTTTTTAAAGACTTTTGAAAATGCTTAATTACTTATTTTTATTGGAAAGGCGGAGAGAGAGAGAGAGAAAGAGAGAGAGAGAGCTCCTGTCTCCTGGTTCATTCCCCAAATATTCGCACCAGCTAGGGTTGGGCCGGACTGGAGCCAGGACCAGGAAACTCAGCCCAGGTTTCCCACGTGGGGGCCAGGGACTTGAGTCATCCCCTGCAGCCTCCTGGGTGTGCATCGCAGACAGCTGGGACCAGAAGTGGAGCCTGGACTTGAGCCGGGCACCCTGATATGGGATGTGGGCAGGCTAAGCAGTGCCCTAACTACCATGCCGCCCACCCGCCCTGGTCTCTGGCCTGGGCACATCCCAGCGATGCAATTCCTTCCTGTGTGCAGACGTCACCACCTTCCTGCCCACTCCAGGGACCACTGCTCGGGCCGCGGGTGATGGATCCCGGGACCTCCGGAGGCCAGAATTCTCTCCTCCAGCTGGCCGGTCCCCCTGGCAGCCCCCAGACAGCTGTGGCCCCTCTGGAAAGCGGAGTGGGGGGGCTGCCTGGCTCCCCTGGGCTTCAGCCTGGACCTCCTGCCCCGGGAGGAGGAGGAGGGATGCGGAGGCCAGGGAGGAAGGCAGGCACTTCTTCATCACGCAGGATCTCGAGAGCAGAGAGATGGCCTTGAAGCTGCCCCCCACCCCACCTGCCCTTTCCCTGCCAGCCCCGTCCCGGCTCACCCCGGGGGCTGCTTTCCACGATGCTTGGCCAGAGCCTGACGGGCATCCTGGCGTCTCCGCCTGCTCCTCCTCCCTGCCCCTTCCATCACCGCGTCTGCGCTTCTACCTCCAAGGCAGACTCAACTCTCTACTTCCCCCGCTCCCACCAAGTCCCACCCGGGCCTCTTATGGGGCCTCCCAGCTCTGCCTCCGCCCCTGCAGCTCCAAGGCCATTCTGCACAGGGCAGCCAGGACCATGTTCTAAAAGCAGGTGGCATCACGGGCTACGTAAGTCTTTGAAAAAATAGTCTGGGGCTGGCACTCTGGCATACAGGGTTAAGTCTCTGCCTGCAGTGCCGGCATCCCATGTGAGTACTACTTCAAGTCCCGGCTGCTCCACTTCGGATCCAGCTCCCTGCTAATGCGCCTGGGAAAGCAGTGGAGGATGGGCCAAGTGCTTGGGCCCCTGCACCCACGTTGAAGAAGCTCCTGCCTCCTGGCTTTGGGGAGTGAACCACTGGATGGAAGATATCTCTTGCTTTCTCTCTCTGCAAGTAAATAACTAAATCTTTACCAAAAATAGACATCGGTATTTGGTCTATTCTGGAAGTATCATCCTTTGAGGTGCACCGTTGCATGTGGGCGATTCTTTCCCCTAAAAGAAAGCCCCTGGCTTTGGAGGAACGTGTGTGAGCCGATGGGCTGTGCTGGTTTTTCTCCAGGTGGGCCGGGGACGTGACAGCGAGTCCGTCTTGAAGCAGCGCACGCGGGCTCTCCTGGTGCGGATCTGCATTTACATTTTTATGATGAAAAGGTTACAAAACGGATTGCAGATTCTTCATTACTCATCCTTTTTTTTTAAACTTGCAAAGATACTCACAAAATTAAACACACACACACACACACACACACACACAAACAGCCACCATGCCTGCCTGGGCCTGCCTGGTCTGCATGGCCAGCAACGCCTCCTGCCCTCACACCCCAACCCTCACTCCCCCAGACTCCTTTCAGACCCTCCCCCCCCAACAGAGGTGGCTTCCTGCAAGGCCTGGGGTCCAAGTCCACTGTCCCCAGTGCCCCCGCCCCCACCCTGCTACTTCCTGCCAAACTTCAAGTCTCAACTTGCCACGCCTTTTCCAACGCCTTGATTTAAATTTAGCTCTCCTGATCAACTCATCATGACACCCTGTCATTTCCCATCTTGGTGCTTTCTACAAGTTCAGGCTGCCATTCCACAGGGGGCAAAGTTCACGGCCGTTTGGCTGGCACCAACACCCCGCGCCAAACAGCACTGCGAAATAAAACGTGAGCCATACGAAGAAGTTTGCCCTGGGCCGTGAGAGGAATAATTAAAATGGAAAAAAAAAAGTTTCCAACTCTGCATCTGCTATGGCAGATCCACAGTGGCCAGCGTTTTTTCATATTTTCTCTCCGAACTTTTTTTCATGAAGAAATACACATTTTAGAGATAAAGGTCCAGTCCCATATCTTTTCGCCCATAACTAACCACGAATAGTTTGGAGTGGATTTGGGGCACATTTCTTCTGTTTGGATTAAAAGTGTGTCTATTCCTAACTAATAGCTGATGTTGTTTTATGTTTAAACATACGTGTAACTGCCATAACACACGGCATAACGTCGGACAGCTTGTGTTTCCACTCGACATCTGCATACGTGGCTCGGTCGGTTCAGCCCCTGGAACTGTCACAGAGCCGTCCGCCGACGCCGTCATCCCCTTAATAAGGGCCACCTGGCTCATCTCCAATTTTGTCTCTGTCACAAATGCCAGGAACGGTGTAGTCAAATGTGTGTCTCCCTGGGCACCCCTGCCCCCGCCTCCCATGCCCATTGGAGGGGCCGACATCAGCGAGAGGGGACTGGCCAGCCGGCTGTCAGCCACACGCACGCGGCTGCCGGTGGGAGAGCGAACGCCGCCATCATTTCGAAGGTTGATTTGTCGGTGTCTCATTAAGATGAAAATACTCAACCCCACGCCCCAGGCTGTGCCACCTCTGTAATAAATCCTTCTCACCACGGGTAAAATATAGACTGCTCTTTGAGTCTACAGAAAGCATAAACTAGGAACTATCCCTTCAGGACTTGACGTTCTCCATGCAAACTTTTGCCTTTACGATCTGAGTTCACATTCATAGCCCAGGGGGAGCAGCCGTAGCCCCGTATTCTAAGCGAGGGAACTGGGGTCAGAGGCCACGCGCCTAGAGTCGGGTGCTGAGGCTCAAGTCCCAGGTTCCCGCTGTCTTCTCCAATGCATTTGCTGTCACTCTCCCTGCCTTGCTCTGTTTTTTAGGCGTGAGGAAAATGAACAGGCTCAGGGTACTTGGCAGCAGGTGCTGCTGGGGCCCCTGCCACCTGCCCTTTGGCCAGGCCTCGCGCCCATTCCCCAGGGGCTCTGAGAGGCGGCCGCCCCAGAGGACTGCCCACTGCCAAGTGGAGCTGAAGATGCCTGGAAACCAACCCCCTCCCCGTCTCCCAGGAAGCTGGGGGATGCCTTAGCCAATGGCTCCCGGATGCAGGTGTGCAAAGCTGGCCTTGGTGACCCTAGGGGGCACCATGCTGGGGCACTGTGGTCACTCCTGTGCTCCTGGGGCTAGGCAGAGCGTCAGTGGGACCCCCGTGGCCTCCCTGCTTCCTCCTCCCCGGAATTCCCGTTTCAGCTGGTTTAGGGGAGGGTTCAAGACTGTGCGTTTCTAGCAAGTAGTCGGGGGATGCTGATGTCGCGGCCCAGGGACCACCTGGGAGAACCGAGGCTCTGAGCCCGACCTCAGGCAGCGGTACCCGGAGCTGCGGCCACCAAAGATGGGATTCTGGAGGTGGCTGGCAGCGAGGAGCCCGCCACGGGGGTGGGGGAGAGTGGCTGGTCCCTGGCAGGTGCCGCTGCTGTGACAGCCCACACTTGGAAGGGATGCGCGGCTTTCACGATATTTCTGGCGTCTGAGCAGACTGGCAGAGACAGTCATTATGTGACTTGCGGAAAGGAGTGGCTCTTTCTGAGAGCCACCAGTGCATCAGAGAGAGAAAACGACAGGCCCAGGTCCGCTAATCAGCGAGTCAGAGCCGGGTGTGGAAGTCAGAGCGTCGGCAGTGCGGTCCTTCCCGCCCCCCCGGGGCTGAGGACCAGGCGCGGCACCCAATTTCAGCAGAGGCAGAGCTGGACAGAAGTTTGAATTCCTAGTCCCAGCGAGGCTGCTACAGCAAAGGTAGGGCCCTAACTGGGGAAGAGGAGGGCCTGAGCAGTAACAATGTGGCCTGAGACGGGGACCTCCGAGGACCCCCTGAGCCCCCAGGGCTTTCAGAAGAAGCCCACTCCCCCTTGATACAAGATGTCCTGTGCGGAGGGCAGGCATTGTGGCGCGGTGGGTTCAGCTGCGATGCCGCCTTCCCATATGAGCACTGGTGCGAGTCTCAGCTGCTCCACTTCCCATCCAGCTCCCTTCTAATGCACCTGGGAAAGCAGCAGAACATGGCCCAAGTGCTTGGGCCCCTGCAGCCCACGTGGGAGACCGGGATGGAGTTCCTGGATCCTGGAGAGAGTCCTATAACTTGGACTACTGTATATCAGGAAAGGAGAGACCCAGATCTTGCAAGGACCTGATGGGGTCCGAATCGACAGTGGCATCCAGGGACCAGAGCGGCACCGGTGTCTTCCCTGTTAGAGCAGGGCCGGCCGTAAATGGATTTCTAGCCCAAGGTCATCTCACAGTGGCCATGGACCTGATAGGAGGCCGTTTTCCCGGTTTATGACATGCAGTCAGAACGAGTACATGCTAAGGCAGGCATAGCCCTCACCTTCACTGGCTGGCTTGTGAAGTATTAGCAGGAAGAGCTATTGTGGTGGACAAGGCCAAGTGGACATCCTTGAAACCGACAGCCATCTCCCTGACCTCCACGCTCGCAAGATAGCAAATCAAAACCGCACTGCATGCTGGGAGGGACCGCAGAGACGCGGGCCTCGGCGACTTAGCAGGGGCAGGGCTGGTGCTCGCGATCTGATTCGTGTTCCCCAACCCCTACAAAGCCAGGAGGATCATGGCAGATGCCCAGGGATTTCCCCTGATTTAAGAAAGTGCCAGCCCCACTTCTGGCTGCCGGGCAAGCGCTATTGCTTTCCTGGAACAAATTAACACAGCTTCCTGTGCACGGTCTGAAGCCTCCGAGCTGGCAAGTGCAAGGTTTTCGGTGCCCTTCAAGAACGGGGACCTGAAACATTTAGGGGACAGACAGCAGCACATGCGTGCCAGGGCACCGTCTGCTGTCAGATCGGGACGTGTGGATGGGCCGTGCTGTGGTCCCCCTGGGGGCGACCTCACGCTAATAGCACTTAACCAGCCAGAAGCCCCAGGGCTCTGGACGCTCCAGAGAGATGCCCGCTCTTCAGAGGAAGGCAAACAACCCAACAAGCACTCAAGAGTTTGCTGCCTCCAGCAAGCTTCCCAGTCTCCGGTGATCTTGGGTAAGCCAGGACATTTCTTCTGAAGACATGATGGTCATGCGCTGGATGCACCTGCCACACGCACCTGCCAGCGGATGGAGCAGCCAAGTGAGCTCTGGGAACTGCCGCTGAGGCACCAGACTGGGGACAAGGCCGGTGAGGCTGGGCTGCTGCCCTCTAGGAGGTGGGTCACAGCGACAGGAAGCCCGTGGTCGCGACGCAGTGGGACACAATTCGTGAGCTTGGGCATCGTAGGCTGGAATGGGGAGGCGCTCTCACTCTTACCCGCGATGACTCACGCCGGCCAGTGTGTGTTTCCTGTGCCTGCAGCTGCAGCTCTGTGTGCCTACAGGTGTAGCTCCCAGAGCGAGGACGGTTCCAGCAAGGGGCAGGGGACGCTGCCCCCGAGTCTAAAGTGCTGGCTGCTCTCGTGTCACTGTGGCCTCCTCATTCAAGCAGGCCAAGTGCGGGAGGGGTGTCCTTTCTGACTGCTGGGGGAGGGAGAACGGCCCCCATGTCACGGCGGCAGGGGCCAGCACTTAGAACGCTTAGGGGACCCACTGGGGCATCTCTTGTGGTCCTCTGAGCATTTCTGAACAGAAACCGAGCAAGCGCAGTGCGCATGCCCACGGGAGCATGGTTCCCAGCCCCCAGGGCAAGCCCCCAGGGACAGCAGGGGTGGGAGCTGCAGGAGGGGGGGTCGGGAATGATTGCATCAGCAGGGGAAGCCTTTGTACCCCCCCCCCCCAGCCCAGAGCTGGGGACCAGAGAGGATGCTGGGAAATTGGCCCTGACAGAGCAAATCGATTCGGGCAGCAAGTGGGTTCGCGTTCCGGCAGAGGGTGGAAATGGTTCCTCCACCTGCTGTGAGTGCCGAGTGCAGAGAGGCCACGGCCGGTGGGAGGGGACACTGGGGGCCGCGTTCCCTCTCGCAGGCTCGGCTTTGTTGCTTACAACCAATTTCTCCAGGCTCAGCCGGCAGAAGATAGACAGGAGGCGTGGCTGTTGCCCCGTCGGGCCCTCCACCCTGCTGGTCTTCCCAGGGTTCCTCTTGGCAGTGACTCGATGACGTATCCGTTCTGTCACCTCCCTGCACGTGTCTGTGTGGGTGTGAGCACACTTTGCAGTGAACCGGATCACTCGAAACATGTTTTTCCGTGACTTATTTCCTCCGACAGCGTGTCTCAGAAACCTGTCGACGACGATCCAGGCATGCTTCAAAAAGTTTATGGAGGAAAGTCCTCAAGGGGTGGGCGCTGGGCTCAGCGGTTAACGCGCTGCTTGGGATGCCGCGGCTCGCGAGCAGTGCCGGGGTGTGAGTCTGGTCTCTGCACCCTGGGAGGCAGCAGGGACGGCTCTGGCAGCTGGGTCCCTGCCACCCTCACAGGAGACCTTGGCTCCTGACTTCAGCCTGACCCAGGCCCAGCTGCGTGGCCGTTTGGGGGGCTGAACCAGCAGATGGGAGATCTCTGTCTGTCCCTCTGTCTCTGTGCCTTTCACACAAATAAAAATGAATTTTAAAAAAGGGACTTAAAAGTTAAGTTTAATTTATCACAAAAAAATTATTGAGGGCCATGCAGTATTTTTTCCCCATTATACCCATTTCCGTGAACTTTCTGAAGACCCCCTCAGAGCCGTAAGTCTATCCGTTTTTCCTATGACTGCGCGACATAGGCTGGATGACATGGGGGTACAATGGTTGACACCCGTGAGCACTCGGAGTAGCAGGTGTTTCGTACAGGAAACTGGTTGCACGGGCTTTGGGGCGTACGAGAGGGGAAGGGGATGCTGACGTACCCAGATCTGAAGCCCCCGGGGGACGGAAGTCCCCAGACTGGCTGCTCCCGGGACTGGGGGAGCCTCACCGCGGGGAAGGTACCGGAACCCGGGATTTGCAAGTGAGCGGCGATCACGGCGCCCTGCCGACCGTGAACCTGATGAGCAGATACAGTCTCGCCCGTCTCCATCACCTTTCTCACTACCGCTTCACAGCCAGTGCTTGAAAAAGACTTCTTAGTCACTTCTCCCTTCTAAGTCTCAAGCACTGTCTTGTTTTTATTTATCACTAACTTTAGATATTTGAATGGTAGACACACACAGAGAGGGAGAGAGAAAGGAAAGGGAGAGAGAGGGAGAAGCAGAGAGAGAGAGAGAGAGAGAGAGAGAGGTCTTCTATCTACCAGTTCACTCCCCAAATGTCTAGAACACCCAAATCAGTCCAGGCTGAAGCCAGAAGCCTACAGCCTGGAGTGCGGTCTGGACCTCCCGTGTGGGTGGCAGGACCCAACTGCCGGACCATCACCGGTGCCTCCTGGGTGTGGGTTAGCAGGAGGCTGGCGTCGGGGCGGAGCTGGGACTTGAACCCAGGCCTCCAATACGCGAAGCAGGCACTCCAACCTGTACCAAATGCCCACTCCACGTGTCTCATTTTTAAATGGAGTATTTTGACTTTTTAAATTAATTGTTTTCTATACATTCTATAAATTATTCTTTTATCCTTTAACTGTATTATATGTATTTTCTCCCAGATTATAACTTTGGTTCTGCTTTGTAAAAATTTTTTGGGATTAGATTTTTTTGCGTTAAGATTGCAATATGTCTTGCTTTAGGATTAAGTCCTTTGTTTTCCCTTAGAGAAACTTGCCACAGCACAAGGATGTTTTAACAAATAGCAGCCTTAGGCCCGCGCCGCGGCTCACTAGGCTAATCCTCCACTTTGCAGCGCCGGCACACCGGGTTCTAGTCCCAGTTGGGGTGCCGGATTCTGTCCCGGTTGCCCCTCTTCCAGGCCAGCTCTCTGCTGTGGCCAGGGAGTGCAGTGGAGGATGGCCCAGGTGCTTGGGCCCTGCACCCCATGGGAGACCAGGAGAAGCACCTGGCTCCTGCCTTCGGATCAGCGCGGTGTGCCGGCTGCAGCGCGCCAGTGGCGGCCATTGGAGGGTGAACCAATGGCAAAAGGAAGACCTTTCTCTCTGTCTCTCTCTCTCACTGTCCACTCTGCCTGTCAAAAAACAAACAAACAAAACAAAACAAACAAAAACAAACAGCAGCCTCAGAGTAACACTTTTTTTTCAAAGGCTGCATTTTGTTTCGGTGTAGATATTCGAGTCTGCTTTCGAGTGAGACGTGATGCAGCTTTAGCTGTATAGTTTAGCTGTGTAGTCGACTGATTCCTGCTGAAACGTCACCCACATCACGGGGCTGGCTCTGTGGCACAGCGGGGTTGGGTGGCCACAGTGGTGCCTCTGTGTATGCTGGCCAGCTCCCCGCAAACGCACCTGGGAAAGCAGCAGAAGATGGCGCAAGGACCTGGGCCCCTGCCCCCCACGTGGGAGACCCGGGTGGAGTCCCAGGCTCCTGGCTGTGGCTAATTCACCATGCATACAATATCTGCTTGGGCCTCTGTGTCGCTCGGTGGAGCTGCTGATCTGTTCTGGGCCCCTCACCAGGTGACCGCACCCAACCCCCATGCAGGGTGCTTTGCTCCCTGGGAGGGCGAGAATCTACTCCTTGCGCTTCCTTTTCAGGAACTTCTCAGCCATTTTTAGGCATTGCTTCTTCGGTATGGATTTTAGGAACAACTTGTGAAGTTAAAATATCCTGTCTGGATTTTAACCGTGACCAAATTACGTTAGCATACCAATACAAATAGAATTCCCATATTTTCAAGGGTTGAGTCTTCCCACAGAGGAATGCTATCTAATTCTTCTTTTGTGTCTTTCTGTGAAGTTTTGCCTATTTGTTCTTTATATACCTTGTTAGGTTTGCTTGGGTATTTTATAGTTTTTGTTGCAATTGTGAATGGCACCTTTTCTTTTTAATTTGAATTTGATTATTGTAGTGAATAGAAAGGCTACTGGATTTCGTATGCTGACTTTGAATTCAGCTTCACCCCGCCCGGCGGTTTTTCCAGTGGATTCTCCCATATTCTGTAGGCTGTTCTCACATCGTGTGCAAATAGCGATGGGTTGGTATCTCCTCTACCAATATTTATACTTCTTTTTTTAAAAAAGATTTATTTATTCATTTGAAAGTCAGAGTTATACACAGAGAGGAGAGGCAGAGAGAGAGAGAGAGAGAGAGAGAGAGAGGTCTTCCATCCAACAGTTCACTCCCAAATTGGCCGCAATGGACGGAGCTGTGCCCATCCAAAGCCAGGAGCCAGGAGCTTCTTCCAGGTCTCCTACGTGGTGGGTACAGGGGCCCAAGGACCTGGGCCATCCTCCACTGCTTTCCCAGGCCACAGCAGAGAGCTGGATTGGAAGAGGAGCAGCCAGGACTAGAACCGGCACCCGTATGGGATGCTGGCACTTCAGGCCAGGGCGTGAACCTGCTGTGCCACAGCGCCGGCCCCTTCTTTTTGTTTATTTCCTATTGTTTCTGCTCACCTCCACTCCACCGTAAATGACAGATGACGTGTGCCCTGCGATGGGAACCGTTCTCAGGGAGGAAGACTTGAACACGAGGTGTTTCCTGTGTTTGGTGGTTGGTTTGCTACGGTGGGAAGGGGGCTCTGCCAGACGGACACTTCTTCTCTGGCGTCATCTTTTGTCATTGAGACGGTGCAAGGTCAGTAAGGGGTGTGATGGGAAGAGGAGAGGTTTACCCACCAATCCAGTTCATACGCTCAAACCTTCTGTCTTCCTCTGTTTGTGCTGTTGCAACAAAATACCGGAATCTGGCTGACTTGAAGGACACACGTATTTTTAGCTCTGAAGGCTGAGAAATCCAAGCCTGCGACGGCCAGCGCTGGTGTTTGCCGAGGGGCACACTCTGCGAGGTGACATTTTGTGGCTGTGTCCTACGTGGCAGGGCACAGAAGGGCAACCATGTGCTTTCTTCAACCCCAAGTCCTTTTATCGGGTCCTTTTAATCTCGCGATGGGGCTGAGGCTTTGAGACCTAATCGCCCCCAAAACCTTGGGCACTAAGTGTTCACATGATTTTGGAGGGGACACCATCATTCAGACCACGGTCCCTCCAAAATCTACTGCGTGCTGGGGGATGGGACCGGTTATAAAGTTCGTTCCTTTTTCCTCCTGGGAACAGGGGAAAAATTACTCCCACAACCATCTCGTACTCCGCAAACTGGAACTTTGCTATAAGCCCCAAGGTTTGGGTTTTGTGGGAGAACGTGTTGGATTTTCCCAAATCTGTCTTCAGTATCCACAGAAGTGGGCTGAAAGTTTTCTCCATTAATTTGTTCACGTAAACAACGACATGAATTTATTTCCCAATATTGAGCCGTTCTGTAATTCCTGAAACAAATTAAACTTGAGTGTAACATTATTATTTTAATACATGAATGAATTTGATTTGTACATTTTTGCCTCTAAATTTTACTAATGGAGTTGACTTTTTTTTAAGATTTATTTCATTTATTTGAAAGACAGAGTTACAGAGAGAAGTAGAGACAGAGAGAAAGATCTTTCATCCGCTGGTTTACTCCCCAGATGGCCACAATGGCTGGAGCTGCACCAATCCGAAGCCAGGAGCCAGAAGCCTCCTCTGGGTCTCCCACGTGGGTGCAGGGGCATAGCAGAGAGCTGGATTGGAAGAGGAGCAGCCAGGACTTGAACTGGTGCCCATGTGGGATGCTGACACCTCAGGCCAGGGCTTTAACCCGCTGCACCACGGCGCTGGCTCCTGGAGTTGACTTTTAGTTGTGTGCTTCTCGGGGTTTGCTAGCACGTCCTGCTATTTCACAGAAATCATTTGATTTAAATGGCTGTGCCAATTTACATCCCCACCAGCAATTAACACAGCCTTTTTTTTTTTTCTTTGACAGGCAGAGTTAGACAGTGAGAGAGAGACAGAGACAGTTTGGCGTAGCCAGGAGCCAGGTGCTTCTCCTGGTCTCCCATGGGGTGCAGGGCCCAAGCACTTGGGCCATCCTCCACTGCACTCCCTGGCCACAGCAGAGAGCTGGCCTGGAAGAGGAGCAACCGGGACAGAATCCGGTGCCCCGACCGGGACTAGAACCCCGGGGTGCGGGCGCCGCTAGGCGGAGGATTAGCCTAGTGAGCCACGGCGCCGGCCAACAGAAATCATTTGAAACACGTTCATTTCCTGCTCTGCTTCCGAATGATTTGCTTATCAGGAATCAACTGTTCCTTGATGGTTCAGTAGAATTTACCCAGAAACTCCTTAGGACCCTGGCCTTGAGCTGTGTCTTGTGTCTCCGGGAACCGCATTTCCAGGCTGCCTTGCCCACCAGCCAGTGGGAGGCACCGACTGACAAGGGGAAGAGGGGAGGAGCCAGCACCAGCCCGCCAGTCTCCCCCATCAGTTGCATCAGGGTCTGGGGAAGGGACTTCCCGCACCATTCTCAGCCCCTCCCCCGCGGGTCCAAGCTCCGGTAGGACTGGCTGAGGCTAGAGATTTCTCCCCTCTGTGCCCATCATCCTCTTACTGTTGCTAGGCAACCGGTAGGCATCCCCATGCGACCAATCCCCTGCGTTAAACTCATTTGGTTTGAGATACCTGGCATGGTTTCGCACGTTCTGATTGGTTCCTGACTCATACAGACTTTTATTTGATATCTCTGCTTTAATCAATTTTGATCGTCTTCTTTTTAAATTATATATTGACAAATCACTCATGTGTGTATTTATAGACCACAAGTGATGTTACGGTTTTTGAACACAATGTGAAATTATTAAATCAAACTAATCTATCCCTTGAATCATATCACTTATGAGGACACTTAGGATCGAGCGCTCTTGGTGACGTTGAGTGTCAGTTTTCCTTTAGGCTCTGCCTGTTTCTCGCTGATTTCCTGACTGGTGAGAATGAAGTCGTGTGCGCCATTCTCTCAGGAACTGCTAAGGCGTCTTTCCTCAGTAGATTCCCATTTCTGTTCCCGAGTTGCCTGTGAGTGTGCTTCCCGATCAGACCCGGCATTTGTCTCCTTTAGTAGCATTCTGCTGGGTGCTTTACCTAAATCCTTATCTCTTCTTCCTGTCAACCCCACAGGAAGGGAAGCCCAACCAGGCCCTGACTTGGCAGCACCACAGGTGTGTGACCTGAAACTCGAACCCAGCTCCGGCTGCATTCAAAGCCTGAAGCCCGCCCCTCACCCCCGCCTCCGCACACAGCCTGCACGACTGGAGTGAGCACAGCCAGCTCATCCCCAGCAGGCTTGACATTCTCTACAAGGAACGTGGATTCCTTTTGTAATTGGGAGAGAAGTTAATTAAGCCTAAACAAACAGCCGTAACAGAAAGGGCCCGGTCAGGAGAGGACACATCCCAGCTCAGACACTGAAAGCTTCGGGATGCTCAGGAAAGAGCCACGCGCCTGTCCCCCGCGGCCCGCTCAGCTCCTTCCTCCACTTCGTGGTTACCGTAGATCTCCGTCTCCTCCTCAAGCTGAAGCCCCCCTCTCCCAAAGGTGGCCTGTCAATCATCCCACAGGTGCAGGTCCAGGGAAGCACGCTTTGTGGCTTTGTGGAGGTGGACGCGTTGCCACGCCCACCCCAGACCACGTGGCTGCAGACTCCGGTCTGCGGTTTCTCCCAGGGATGGGCCCAGAGTGGCCAGAGGCACAGAGATTCTCTCTGGGGCTTGGGCTGCCCCTCCGCGGCCAATTTGGCCGATCTCCTTGGCCAGGACGGCCAGAGGGGCATCACTTTCTCTCCCTCCTTCCTCTCCACTCCTGAGCTCTGTGTCTGGAGGCAGCAGAGGCCTGGAACCTCCGAAAACAGCCCGCTGCTGGGCGGAGGCGACGCAGCGCACACCGCAGTGCACCCATTGATTTCTATTTTTGGTTCTTATCAGGATTTATTTTTCATCCCTCCAGGTAGAATAGTCACCTTGGGCTTGCCGCCTTCCATACTTGCAGCCTGGGTCAATGAGTCTTGGTATTGACCTCGGGGGCCGTCGATAGCTGTTTATTGTTGAGATATTTCAGTGTCAATACGTGGCCCCATGGAGCTGGGAGGGGAGCTGGCTGCCCAGCAAACCCAGCAGCTAAGAACCAATCCCTTCTCTCCCGGTTGTCATCTTGGCCCAGAAGGGGTTGGTTCTGAAATTGATTAACTTTCCCGCAGGGAGTACGAAAACAAACTCGAGACGTAGCCTGGATCCAGCAAGGGAGCCCTCTCGGAGTCCTCGTCCGTGGTTTTGAGAGGAGAGTAGCAGCCTTGTGTGTCTGTCTCTGCCTCCCCTTCCTGTGCTCGCCATCCCTTCTCCCACAAAATCTCACCCAATCCTGCAAGAACGTCCAAAGGACTTTGCAGAGGGTGACCTGGCTCCCCGGGCAGACTGTTAGCCCCACCGGCAACCCCGGGCTTCCCTGGCTAAAGGTCAGGCAGACCGGTCTCTGGCACCATGCACTCCTGCGAGCAAACCTTGGTTTTCTCACCACCAGGTCACACACAGTCTCTGCACCTGCACGGCGGGAATCCCGCCCACCTCGTGGAGAGGAGAGGCGCTGGGTGTGCACGACTGGCCTCTGGTCCAAGCTCCGGGAATGCCGGCTCGTGTGGCGGTGTTGCTGTTCCCCTTGCCACGCTGAGAACTGGGGCTCTCCCCTTGCGGGCTCGGCTCTCATTCCCTCGTATTCTCTGTCCCCTTCCTTCCTCCCCCCTCCCATCTGCCCAGGAGGGAACCGAAAGTTCTTATTCTCCTACGATGGAGTCGAGCCCGGTGCTTAGGTGTCTCTGTCGGCCACACTCTCAGTCTGGGCTGGCTCGTTTGTCTACCTGGGTGCTTGTCCTGGCTCAGAGGCTCAGAGAGCAGGGCTGAGGCCGGGCAGGGTTCTCGGGGCTCCGGGCGAGGGCAGGAGCTGCCCGTCTCCCCCACTGCATGGGCGCAGGTGCTGCGCTGCTGTCCCAGTCTACTTCCTTCTCTCTTTCTCTTTTTCCCCTCTAAGAAAAGTGAGAGCCTCTAAGAAAGTCAGAGCTACACAGAGAGAGGAGAGGCAGGGAGAGAGAGGTCTTCCATCCGCTGGTTCACTCCCCTATTGGCTGCAATGGCTGGAGCTATGCTGATCCGAAGCCAGGAGCCAAAAGCTTCTTCCGGGTCTTCCACGCGGGTGCAGGGGCCCAAGGACTTGGACCATCTTCTACTGCTTTCCCAAGGCCACAGCAGAGAGCTGGATCTGAAGTGGAGCTGCCGAGACTCGAACCAGTGCCCATATGGGATGCCGGCACTGCAAGTGGCGGCTTTACCCACTGCACCACAGCGCCGGCCCAGTCTGCTTCCTTCTCTCCTTCCTGCCTGCTCGCCTCCTGGCTCCCAGCAGCCCTGGTAATAAGTCTCCTGGTCCTCTCCCCCAGGGTGGCTCGAACTGGTGGGGAGCCTTGACGATGATGGAGAGGGGAGGAAATGAGGGTGGCACACACACCCTTGACTGCCTTAGAGCCAGAGTCGGGACTTGTCCCAGTGGTAAGAGATGCTCACCCTAGGGAGCAAGGAGCATTCTGGGAAAGAGGAGACATCCAGCGCCCGCCCTCTACAAACGGCTGCGCAGCACCTGTGAGGTGGGCACTGCTCTCCGCACTTCACAGACGAGGGAACAGAGGCCCAGAGAGTGTGAGAGCTGAGCTTTGGGCTCCGTCTGATTCCGCTCTCAGGGGTGGCTGGGAGGAAGGATTCTGGGGCGGAGGAGAGAGGAAGGAGACGCGCCGGCAGCTGACTCATCAGAGGGTTGGGACAGATGCCCTGGCCGCCCTTGCCCCGCCTATGGGCTCACAATCCCTAGAGAAGATGCGATGCCTGTCTAGGTTACGGCTACTTCCAGGTGCAGCTGTCAAAGCACGGTCAGAGCAGATTTCACAACCACAGGGTCAGCTTTGTGCTGGTTCCCAAATCCCCTGCCCACCACCGCCTCTGGACCCCGGCTGGTGCTGCCAAAAACCCGCACTTCCCAGCAGGCACCCCAGACTCAGAACGCGCAGGCCGAGCTCTATATTTGCATATGCAAATCGATGCTTGCCCCCACGCTGCAGACCACAGCCGAGCCCTGAGGCTGACCACGCTTCGGGACAGAGGGCAGGAGCCTGTGCACTCATGTACTTAGGTGTCCACTCCACACGCACATGTGGACACACGCAGACAGGGCACTGGTCCTCGGGGTGAGACACCAATTCAGGGGTTCGTTGTGACAGTTAAAACATGTGGTCTAGCAGCCAGTGTGTGCATGCAAATAAGGTGCATATAATAAACATACATACATGTATGTGAGGGCATCATAAATATATACACACGTATGTGAGGTATATTAAATGTATACACACGTGTATGTGCACTTCTGTGTGTGAATGTAATAAATACATGTATGTATCAAAGTGTGTGTGCGTATACATGCATATAACAAATACAATGTACACATGCGTGTTGCATTTCTGTGTGTAAATATTAAAATACACATGTAAACCAAGGTGTGTGTACACGTATAAGGCATAGGTCATAAATATGGTTACACACTGTGCATCTCTGTGCATATGTACAATAAATACACATATGTGTGCATGTGTGTTACTGTGTGTACACTACACATGCACGCGTGTGTTTCTGTGCATTTGTGTGTATGATAAATGCATATACACATATGATGTGTGTTGCTGTGTGTATAATAAACACACATGTGTGTAGGTGCGGTACTGTGACTGTGTACACTACACACAGTCATAATACAGTCTATAACACACATGTGTGTGTGCGGTACTGTGTGTGCACTACACAGTCATAATACGGTGTATAACACACACGTGTGTGTGTGTGCGGTACTGTGTGTGCACTACACAGTCATAATACAGTCTATGACACACACACGTGTGTGTGTGCGTGTGTGCACTCAGCTTGTTAACTGCAGGGCTCTCGCCCTCGAGGACGGCGAGTTCAGCAGAGCAGGCGGGCGCGCAAACAAGGATGATCAAGCGAGAAAAACAGCTTCAACGCGAGCAGGATCAAAGAGCGGCGGAGGCTGGACTAAGAAGTGCCCACGGCTACCGGGGAAATTGGGAAAGACTTCAAGGAGAAGACGAGACGGCCGAGCGCGCGTCTTCCCGCAGACGGGGAGCCCGGGAGCTGCCCGGGCAGTGGGAGCATCCGTTCGCCGTCCTTATTCCACAGGACATCTGCTTCTGGTTAGCACAGGGCTTTGCTGCCAGTAGGAGTCAGAAGTCTCCAGGAGGCCAACACTCTGCTCTTCCATCCTAAAAATGAAAACAAGTGAATAGCCTACATAATTGTTAAAAATCCGTCAGATTGCTGAGGACACAAATTTATAGGATCTTTAGGATGGAAGGGACCCATGGCTGTCAGGGTGTGGGAGGACTAAGCGTACCACACACGGGGGTAAAGAGAAGTGATCCAAGCTTCAGTAAACCTTCAGGAGTCGTACGGAGGTCGGTGGGATCAGCGTGTGCCCCGCGGAGCCCGGCGCTCCTCCCAGTCCTCTCCCAAGCGTGTGGCCGTGGCTGAAACCCAGGAGGGCAGAGCATTGCTCCCTGAGGCTCCCGGGACTTCACCCACGCGAGGCAGCCACAGGGTGGAGAGAACTCATCCAAGGTGGGAACTCAGGGGTGAGTCTGGAGAGGAAAGGACTCCCCACCGATCCCCAGACACAGCATCTGGGCTCTCAAGCAAAGGTGGAGAGAAAGAGAGAGAGAGAGAGAGAGAGAGAGAGAGAGAGAGAGAGAGAGAGAAAATGAATCTTCCATATGCTGGTTCACTCCCCAATGGCAGCAATGGATGGGGCTGGGCCAGGCTGAAGCCAGGAGCCAGGAGCCTCCTCCAGGTCTCCCACACAGGTGCAGGGACCCAAAGACTTGGGCCATCTTCTGCTGCTTTCCCAGGTGCATTAGCAGGGAGCTGGATCAGAAGTGGAGTAGCCAGGACTTGAACTGGCACCCACACAGCATGCTGGTGCTACAGGACAGGGCTTTAACCCACTGTGCCACAGTGCCAGCCCCTGCAGGGAGTTTTGGCCCAACCCACACAGCACTGAGGTCCCCGGTGAACCTCAGGGAAGTTCAGTGAGGCTCAGACTGGGCTGACTCAGCTCCTCCTCGGTAGGTAACTATCAGGCACTCAGTCTCTACTGATCGTCCACCCACAATGTCTGAAATACAGTGAAAACTACAATACACCCCAGGGAGCAGGAGGACACACTGAGGCAGAACCGATTTCCCGAGGCTGCAGCGAACAAGCCAGGAGGTTAGCAATCGAAGGCATCTGGATGGATTGGCTAGTGTGGGAGGTGAGCGGTCTGTGTGATCAGAGGGTGAAGTCAGCATCAAGCCGTAGAAAGGACCCAGGTGGTTATTCCGCACGGAAAAGAACTGTACCGTAAATAAAGAATTGTGCTCAAGGGGCTCCGTGGCAGACCTGACGCTGCCGAAGAAAGAACCGGTGAACCCGAAGACCGAGCAGAGAAGTCATCCAGCTGAAGCGGAAGAGAAAGCAACCAGCGGAACAGACGCTCCGAGCGCGGTGGGGAACCTCTCCGTGTGCGGGAGGAGAGAGTGCAGAGAGATGATAATAAAGAACATTCCAGAACCGAGCAAGGACACTAGCCACAAAGCCAAGAACTCTAACAATCTCCGATCAGTACAAATACAACCAAAGTCATACCTAGCTCTACCACGGCCAAACTGTTGAAAACCTGATAGACAAAATCTTTAAAGCCACCAACTAAAAAATTATGGTAGAACATCAAAAGGTTTTGGGGGAGATGGAATTAAAAGTTGGAGTTGAGGGCCGGCCCCGTGGCTCACTTGGTTAATCCTCTGCCTGTGGCACCGGCATCCCATATGGGCGCTGGGTTCTAGTCCCGGTCGCTCCTCTTCCAGGCCAGCTCTCTGCTGTGGCCTGGGAAGGCAGTGGAGGATGGCCCAAGTGCTTGGGCTCTGCACCCCATGGGAGACCAGGAGGAAGCACCTGGCTCCTGGCTTCGGATCAGTGCAGCACCAGCCATAGTGGCCATTTGGGGGGTGAACCAACAGAAGGAAAACCTTTCTGTCTGTCTGTCTCTCTCTCTCACTGTCTAACTCTATCTGTCAAATAAATAAAAAAAGTCAGAGTGGAGGGAGTGGGTGTTTTCCCTCACAGCTGGGATGCCAGCGTCTCACATCAGAGCGCCTGGGTCCCTGGCCTGGCTCTGCCCTGACTCCAGCTCCCTGCTATGCTGACCCTGGGAGGCAGCGGTGACGGCTCAAGCTGTGGGGCTCCTGCCGCCCACGTGGGTCACCCAGATTGAGTCTGCAGCTCCTGGCTTTGTCCTGGCCTTTCTTTGGCTGTTGCAAGGCGCTTGGGGAATGGACTAACAGATGGATGACCTCTCTCTCTCTCTTTCCACCTCTCAAATAAATAAGTAAATAAAAAAATGAAAGTGAAACCCAGCATTTTCAGATGACAAAAGCTGAGCTAATTTTCTCCTACAAACCTAGACACCAGGAAATAGAAAAGTGTTTCTGGCTGGAGGGCAAATGAAACTACATGGAAGTCTGCGCCGATGGGGAGAGATCAAGGAAAGTGCAAACGTGAACACAATTAGCAACTGTATTTGCACTTACGTGAATGTAGTTTTAAATTTCTATAGAAGTTCATTGGCTAACGTAGAAATGATAACCGTGTATCATGGGTCTTATATCTTACTTAGAAGTAAAACAAGTGACAAGAGCACATTAAAACCTAGCAAGCATTCTCCATTGTTTGTAAACAACAAAGTTATTTGAAGAAGACGTTGTTAGAAGAGGATGCATACTGTATCCTAGGGAGGGGGTTGGCGCTGTGGCGTAGCAGGTAAAGCTGCTGCCTGCAGTGCCGGTATCTCATATGGGTGCTGGTTCATGTCCCGGCTGCTCCACTTCTGATCCAGCTCCCTGCTAATGCACCTGGGAAAGCAGCAGAAGATGGCCCAACTCCTTGGGCCCCTGCACCTGTGTGGGAGAACTGAAAAGAGCTCCTGGCTTCAAATTGGCCCAACTCTGGCTGTTGGAGCTACCTGGGGGAGTGAACCAGCAGATGGAAGGTCTCTCTCTCTCTCTTTCTCTCTCTATCTCCTCTTTCTCATGCTCCCCTCCCCTCTGTAACTCCCTTTCAAATAAATAAGCACATCTTTTTTTTTTTTTGACAGGTAGAGTGGACAGTGAGAGAGAGAGACAGAGAGAAAGGTCTTCCTTTTGACGTTGGTTCACCCTCCAATGGCCACCGTGGCCGGCACGCTGTGGCTGGCACACCACGCTGATCTGAAAGCAGGAGCCAGGTGCTTCTCCTAGTCTCCCATGGGGTGCAGGGCCCACTGCACTCCCGGGCCACAGCAGAGAGCTGGCCTGGAAGAGGGGCAAGCGGGACAGAATCTGGCACCCCGACCGGGACTAGAACCCGGTGTGCTGGCGCTGCAAGACAGAGGATTAGCCTAGTGAGCTGCGGTGCCGGCGCAAATCTTTTTTTAAAAAAATCAAAAAAGCTTGAGAAATCATAAAGATGAACACCAAGCCATATTACTAAAAAGCCAATCAAAGAGGTCCAATGAAATACAGAAAATAATTCCAAAAGAAAACAGAGAATGGAGAACCGTGGAACAAACAATAAGACAAAGTGCAAAATGTCTTTGAAATCACGTACGTGAGGAGTCAACAAAAAGTCCACAGAAAAGCTGCTTTATGGAAAACCGTGCACGGTTTTCAAAATTTTTGCACAATAAACTTCTCTTCCAGTTTGTTTTTCTCATGAACTTTTTCAAGCACCTTCGGAGACTCAAATTCAATCATATCAACATGTTCCAGCTACAGATGGACCCAGTTTTCAAATTAAGACGGAGACGGCCAGAATGGACACAAGCAAGAAACGATGCGCTGTGTAGACGACCCACAACTGAACGCAGTCGTGGGCAGGTGAAAGGTCAGAGGACCCCCCCACCCGCCCCGTCCAACCAGCAAGCCGCAGCAAGCTGGCGGGGCCCGAGGTGAGCGGACAGCACCAGCTTCCGAGCGGGGACATCAGCGGCGGCCCACAGCCCCGCACTGCATGCTGGTCAAAGCTGGATCGCTCCAGAGGACTAGCTGCTTGAAATGTCTACGTCCCTACGGGCAGAGCCCGACAGCGTCCAGCAGAAATGGACGGAGGTAAAGAGAAGCAGACACACGGGCCCGGTGGGAGACGTTTTCTTCCCTGTAGCATTCATCCGCCTCACAATCGATGCCCGTGAAAGACGTGCAGGCTTTGAACAACCTGATGGGGGCGATGCTGACGGAACACACGGCACCCGACAGAGAACACACACGCTTTTCCAACGTGTGTGAGGGCTGAACAAGCTTCACCGTGTGTTGCATCGAGAGAAAGATCTCAAGGATTCAAAACACAGGCTGGCGCTGTGGCGTACTGAGTAAAGTTACCGCCTGTGGCGCCAGCATCCCATATGGATGCCAGTTCGAGACCCGGCTGCTCCACTTCCGACCCGGCTGCTCTGCTATGGCCTGGGAAAGCAGTAGAAGACAACCCAAGTCCTTGGGCCCCTGCACCCGTGTGGGAGACCTGGAGGAGGCTCCTGGCTCCTGACTTCGGATAGACTTAGCCATTGCGGCCATTTGAGGAGTGAACCAGAGGATGGAAGACCTCTCTCTCTCTCTGTGTCTCTACTTCTCTGTATAACTCTTCCTTCAAATAGATAAAACACATCTTTTTAAAAAGTACATTAATAAATTATTAATCAGTAACAATAATATTCTAGAAAAACTGCCAATGCTGAAATTAAGCACCACAATTCCAACCAATCCGTCGGCCAATGAAAATATTGTACAAGTAATTAGGATATATTTTAAATTAATGCAAATAAAAACACACAAAAAGTTGTGAAATGAGGCTAATTCGCTGTTTTGAGAGGAATCTACAGCTTATAATGTTCATATTAGAAAAGAAAATCCACCTGAAGAAGATAGGAAAAAAGCAAATTAAGTTCAACCTAGAAGGATGAAAATATTAAAGATAAAAAGCAGAAATCCATGAAATAACCAACAGAAAAGCAATAGATAAAATCAATAAGGATGTCCAGCGCCGCAGCTCACTAGGCTAATCCTCTGCCTGCGGCGCTGGCACACCAAGTTCTAGTACCGGTCGGGGTGCCGGATTCTGTCCCGGTTGCTCCTCTTCCAGGCCAGCTCTCTGCTGTGGCCCGGGAGTGCAGTGGAGGATGGCCCAAGTGCTTGGGCCCTGCACCCCATGGGAGACCAGGAGAAGCACCTGGCTCCTGGCTCCTGCCTTCGGATCAGCGCGGTGCGCCGGCCGTGGCGGCCATTGGAAGGTGAACCAACGGAAAAGGAAGACCTTTCTCTCTGTCTCTCTCTCACTGTCCACTCTGCCTGTCAAAAAAAGGAAAGAAAGAAAGAAAGAAAGAAAGAAAGAAAGAAAGAAAGAAAGAAAGAAAGAAAGAAAGAAAGAAAGAAAGAAAGAAAGAAAATCAATAAGGAAGACCAGCCAGGAAAAGTAGATTCTTTGGAAAGGTGAATAAAATTGGTGAAGCCCAGCAGGAGTGATTTTTTTTTTAAAGAAAGAGAGATATTGTCAATCCCAGGATGCATCAGCACTCTAGATTTTGTGGATCATGGAAAGCTGATAAGATACTATTATAAACATTGTACACCAGTAAGTTTGGCGTTTGGCGAAATGGACAAAGTCCTTGAAGATACGACCATCGCAGGAAAACAAAGGTTCTGATAGCCTTGTTTCAGTCATAGAAGCTGAGTTTCAATGAACTTGTCCCACAAGGCGAGAACACAGCACAGTTCCAGAGAGTCCCACCACTGACTTCTTTCAAACTTTTCAAGGAAAATCAGAGATCCACAGAGATGGAGCTAATGAAGAAACCCCCCCGACTCACTTCCATGAGGCCAGCCTCTCCCCAGCAGCAGAACCTGACCACAATTCTAAGAAAAGCCTAAACCGCCATTCTTCACCAATGTGGGGGCAGAAAGTCCCTGAAAGGGCGCACATGGCAGGGCCAGCTTTGCGGGGCCGCCGCTTCCGCTGCACCCGTGTCGCTGGCGTCCCACGCGCATCAGCCCTGTCCTGGCGCCTCCACTGTCATCCAGCTCCCCGCCGACGCCCCCGGGGAACAGTGGAAGGCGGCCCGAGGGCTGGGCCTGCACCCACATGGGAGCCCTGGCTGTTGCAGCCGCCTGGGGAGTGAGCCAGCGAATGGAGCGTCTCTCTGCCTCTCCCCTCTCTCTGTAACTCTGCCTTTCAAATAAATAAATCTTAAAAAAAAGACAACAAATTTAATCCTGCAATATGTATAAAAGATACTATTTAAATAGCACATAGGGTATTTAGTGCAATATAATATAGTATGATATAAACAGTGATGCAAGATTGATTTAATATTTAAAATCAATTAGGGGTTGATGCTGTCGTGTAGTGGGCTAAGCCTCCACCTGCAGTGCCAGCATCCCATGTGGTTGCCGGTTCGAGTCCTGGTTGCTCCACTTCCAATCCAGCTCTCTGCTGTGGCCTGGGAAAGCAGTGGAAGATGGCCCGAGTCCTTGGGCCCCTGCACCCACATGGGAGACCTGGAAGAAGCTCCTGGCTCCCAGCTCCGGCCATTATGGCCATTTGGGGAGTGAACCAGCCAATGGAAGACCTTCCTCTCTGTCTCTCCATCTCTCTGTCTGTAACTCTACCTCTCAAATAAAAAAATTTAATAAAATATTTAAAAAATTAATGTTGCTGATTGAATAACAAAATAAAGAAGGAAGAAAACACACAGTCATCTTATTAGATGCGGGAAAAGTATCACAAAATGCAACCCCTATTTATGATTTTTAAAAAAGACTTAGCTTACTGCAAATGTAAAAGAACAATATTTATTTATTTGAAAGTCAGAGAGAGAGAGAGAGAGAGAGAGAGAGATCAGATCCTCCATCCACTAGTTCACTCCCCAAATGGCCACAACAGGCAGAGCTGGGCCAGTTTGAAGCCAGGAGCCAGGAGCCAGGAGCCAGGAGCTTCTTCTGGGTCTCCCACGTGAGTGCAGGGGCCCAAGGACTGTGCTGTCGTCTGCTGCTTTTCCAGGTGCATTAGCAGGGAGCTGGATGGGATGTGGAGCAGCTGGGACTCGAACCAGTGCACTAATGGGATGCCGGCACTGCAGGTGTTGGCTTTACCAAATACACCACAGCACCGACCCCAGAACAACTTTTCCAAATTAATAAAAGGCATTTACAAAAAGCCTAAAGCTGAACCACACCTGAGAGCCAGGGTATCTTCCCTCACCTCTTCTGTTAGGCCTTGCACTTGAGGCCTGGGCAGTGCAATAAGGCAAGAAAAAGAAAAAACAGCACTGTAAAAATTGGAAAGAAAGACACAAACTGTGTTTATCTAGATAACATGATTGGAAATAGATAAAATTCTAATGAGTTTATATAATAATTCCTAGAACAATTTTGTGAGTCTAGCAAGGTTTTAGAATGTAAGATCACACACACACAGCTCAATGGTGTGCACAACAGTAAGCCATTGGAGAATACGGTTTAAAAACATCCTTTAAAGTAACACAGGAAAAACATCAGATGCCTGGGGGTAAATGTATCAAAAGATACACAAAACCTCTACACCAAACAGAAATCAAAGACCCAATTAATTGGAGAAATATGCCTCTTGATGGAGTAGAAAGGTCAGATTTTTAAGATGGTCTTCTCCCCAGATTGATCTATGCCTTCAGTACAATCCCAATAAAAATCCAACAGGCTTCTTCATAGAACGTGGCAAGCTGTGTCTAAAATTTACATGAAAGTGTAAGAACCCAGACCCTCCCAAGAGTCTTGAAAAACAACAAAGTTTTACCCAAAAAAAGGAAAACAGAGACTGATAAAAGGACTTTACAAGGATGTTCAACACAGCCTTGTTTTTGGGAATCCCAAAGCAGCCACGGCACAGGTGTCCGTGAACAGGAGAAGGGGCAGTCACCCGCCCACACAACTGGTACAGCTCGGTGATGAGAAGGAACGGAGTGCTGCGGCACACGCCGATGGCATGAATCTCACAGACGCCGCTCGCACAGACGGGTCCAGACACCACGCGCGCGCAAGGCTCTGTCTTGGCGATCTTCGAAAACAGGCAACGCAAACCTGTGGTGACAGAAGTCAGAGAAGCAATTGCCTCCAAGTGAGGCTGGTGCGGATGGAAGGTGGAGGAGGGGGTGACGGAAATCATCAAGGTCCGACGCTCTGTGATTTTCCCGGGGTAGCTGTTGCGTGTGTCTGCGCAATGGCCAAAGCCCATCAAGTTGCTCATTTGCTTTGACAGATCCTAAACCTCAACATCAAAAAGGAGAGTGGGGAGGCAGGGAGGGAGATGGGAAAGGGGAAGTCTAATGTGAGAAAAGCACCTCGTTTGCAACCAGATTCAAACCAAGCAGCTGTGCAAATCCCCTCGAGCAAAACCGATCCTGACGGGGAACAGGAGCACGAAATGATTAGTTGCTTCCACGGGCACGGAAATGGTGCTGTTGTCATTTGCTAGTAAGACGCGTGGATGCGGACGTAGATGAAGTGATGTGGTTTTGCTCTCAGGTGTCTCGGCAAAGAAAGGAGGCAGGGAGAGTGGGAAACGGGACAGCAAATGTTGGCTGTCGAAGCTGAATGAAGGCGCACGCCACCTCTGTTCCTGGGCTTGATTAGCTTTGTGTCCGTTTGCAACTTCCCACTGAAAATGCTAAAAATGGAACTGAAATTAAAAAATTAACTGCAGGTTAGGGCATGTCACCCCCCGTGCGTAATCCTCCAGTGCTCTCTCATCTCAGCACAAACCAGGAGCTCGGCCACACACGCGGAAATCTATTAACGGGTCATGCGGTCAGCCTGGTGCACGCGGGCGAGTGTTTTATTAACAGGAGAGCAGAGAGAAAATACCAGAGAGCGTGTGGATGTGTAACCGGGGCACGGACCGTGCAAAACCACTTGCGTGTGGGCATCTGGGAGTTTCTGTGTGTGTGTGCATGTGTGTGAGAGTATATGAGTGAATGTGTGCAGGAGTGTGTGTGAGAGAGATCGTGTGACTGTGTGTATGTGGGAGTGTGTGTGAGAATCTGTGCATGTGTGAGTGTGAGAGAGAGATTGTGTGACTGTGTGTATGTGGGAGTGTGTGTGAGAATCTGTGCATGTGTGAGTGTGAGAGTGTGTGTGACTGTGTGTATGTGGTAGTGTGTGTGAGAATCTGTGCATGTGAGAGTGTGAGAGTGTGTGTGACTGTGTGTATGTGGTAGTGTGTGTGAGTGTGTGAGATTGTGTGACTGTGTGTATGTGGGAGTGTGTGTGTGAGAATCTGTGCATGTGTGTGTGAGAGTGTATGTGTGCATGTGGGAGAATGAGCATGTGTGAGAGTGTGAGAGTGTGTGTGCGTGTGTGAATGTGTATGAGTGTGAGTGAATGTATGCAAGTGTATGTATGTGTGTGAGTGTGTGAGAGAATGTATGTGAGTGTGTGTATGTGTGAGAGATTGTGTGACTGTGTGTATGTGGGAGTGTGTGTGAGTGTGTGAGAGTGTGAGTGTGTGAGAGTGTGAGTGTGTGTGAGTGTATGAGAGATCGTGTGACTGTGTATGTGTGAGAGTGTGTGTGAGAATCTGCATGTGTGAGAGTGTATGTGTGCATGTGGCAGAATGTGCATGTGTGAGAGTGTGTGTGCATGTGCGTGTGACTGTGTATATGTGGAAGTGTTGTGAGAGTGTGTGCATGTGTGAGTGTGTGAGAGATTGTGTGACTGTGTGTATGTGTGAGTGTGTGTGAAAATCTATGCATGTGTGTGAGAGAGTGTGTGTGTGGGAGTGAGCCTACAGGAGGGGCAGTCAGGCCTGGGAGGACGTGCAGTCAGGGGTGGCATGAAGGCTGCGAGGGACCTAACTGTGTGATGTGTGTGAGTGTGCACAGGTGCATTTATGTGGTGTGTGTTTGTGGGGTGTGCACCTGCATGTTTGTGAGGGCTGTGTGTGTGCACGGTGTGTCAGTGTATGTGTATACTTATGTGATGTGTGCACATATATGTATACGTGGGGTCTATGTAAGTGTGTGTTTATGTGATAGGGTGTATTTATGGTGAGTGTGCTCATATTTGTGCACGTGTATGTGTGTGGGGAGTGTGTGAATGTGTGTGTGTGGAGACGTGTGAGTGTGCATGTGTGTGCACACATGTGTATGTATGTTGGCTGTGTGTGCATGTGTGTGCCACCAGGGAGAACTTCCCCAGACCCACACATTTTCAGAAGAAAGCTAAGCAATGCAGCTCAAGCTGTGCACATGCCCACACACGCACGGCACGTGAGTGTGCACTTGAACGCTGTGCGTGTCTGGCAGGGTGTCAGGGAAGCTCAGAGCCCCAGCGGAGGCAGCCTCACGGCCCCCGGGGTGGGCACGTTCAGGAGACGGCAGAAGACCCAGAGCTCGCATCCTACCAGGGGGAAGGTGGGGCAACGCGAGCTCTGTGCAACCCCATCGGCTCCCAGCAGACGTCGATGCCCCCCAGCCCCTTCCTAGGTCTCTGTGGAAAGGAAGCGGGGCTGCGCTCCACAGACGGGCTGCGTACCCGAACGTTCACGCAGTTGGACTCATGACCCCGCACTGCAAACAGCTTCAGTGCCAGTTGGCAGGAGACTGGGTGACCAAATGGACAGTGCTCTCTAAGGCAACACCACTCAGCAACAGAAACAGACTGTGGACGCCCACCACGGCGTGGACCTGTCTCCACAGCGCTATGTCGAGTGAGAGAAGCCAGCCACGAAAGAACAAACACTGGCCAATTCTGTTCGTAGAAGTTCCGTAGCAGGCAGGACTCGCCTTGTGAACGGGAACAGAGCAGTGATCACCCGATGGTGGGAGAGTGGGGAGCTCTGGCGTGATGGATATCTGCATATCTTGCTTCGAGTGGTGGTGGATGGGAACGGTTCATATGTCTTGCTTTGGGTGATGGTTATGTGGCTGTGAATGTTTGTCACAATTTACCAAGCCAGACACTTCAGGATGCATTTCACTGCGTGGAAAACACAGCTCACCTCTCTCCCTAGGTCCCGAAGAAGGAGTTGAAATTAGCTTTTGCGTTCAGAGGAGAGTGAGGAGGGTGCCTGCAGCAAATGGGGCTGGGGTCAGGCTGGGTGAGAAGGAGCAATGGCGGGTGGCTTACAGAGGGCCAGGACGGGGTGGTGAGGCTGGCCGGGAGGCTGCTGCCCCTCTCTGAGCAGGGACTGCTGGGGGATTCGGCTATGGAGGGAACAGAGCTGACAGACGAAGGCATTGCAGAGACAGAGCCAGGTCTGGTGAAGCGATAGAGAAGTGGGAGTTTCCACACAGACCGCGAGGACGAGGGGCAGCAGCAGTGGTGCAAGCCTGCACAGAAGGGCAGGGCCAGCCCTCCCATGACCCCAGAACCCGACATGACCTCAACTGCGTAACAGACCACCCAACTTTCAGTGACTTAAAACAGCCAGCATTTTACAAGCTTCTGATTTTGTCTCTGGGCTGGGCTCAGCTGGACGATTCTTCTGCTAATGGGTTTTGGTTGTGGGCTGGTTGGGCTCAGATGGGACACTGGCTTCACTGGGCCTTCCTGTCCCTGTCCCCTGGCTGTCAGCCTGTCCTGCTCGGGCGCTGTCTCTCCAGCAGGAAATCTGGGTTTTCTTTCATTCCATGGCAGCTCAGGGCTTCCAAGAACACGAAACAGAAGCTATGGGCGTTCCTGGGGCAGAGGCAGGGTGCGGCCAGGTTGTAGGGGTGCAGCCTTGGATGCCCTGTACTGTGTGGGTTGGAGCACATCACAAGGCCAGCCTTGGTTCCAGGGAAGGGCCACAAAGCAGTGGCGAATGCGTGGACCACCACGGCCACTTAGCAACCACGTGACCTTGGACCAATCATTCAACCTCTGCAAGGCTCAGCTTTCTCGCCTCTGCAATGGGGGTAATGTGTGCCAGCCCTGACCCTGCTGGGACCGAGTAGAGTAACAGGTGGAGAGAGGGTGGCAGAGCGTGCCGGCGGGCTCCCGTGCTGCCCTGCACACTGCCCAGGGCTCCCCCGGCCTGGCTCTGCTCGGGCCAGTGGCTGTGGACCCCCTGAGAAGGACCCTCACATGCTGGGGGCTTTTTGTGTCTCACCAGCACCCAGGGCCCAGACAGAAAGGCCCACCAGTCCTGCGCTGCTCTGCCTCCCTCCCTCCCTCTCTCTCTCTCTCTCTCTTTCTCTCCCCTGCCCCTGCCCCTGGTCTCTCATCCCCTTCTCTCCTTCTTGTTAATTAGCTATGGGCCAGCTGTTGACATGATGAACTGTTGCCATGCCAACCAGAGAGCATCTTGGAGTGACAGCACCCTTTGCCCTTCCCCGGGGGTGGGGGGTGCTGCTTCTCCAGCCCCTGTCTCGGGGCCCCACCTGCTTCTCCAGCCCCTGCCTTGGGGCCCCGCCCCTGCCCTGCCCCCCCCTCCAGCCCCCTAGGACACTCTCCATTACAACACCTGCTTCCTGCCCAGCAGCCCTGAAAGGTGCCGGACACTGCCCCCTCCCAGCTCCAGCCCCGACCTCCTGTTGAGAAAATGCATGACCTTGGCAAATTACTCTGTTTAAATGAACACATTGGGTTCATCCTAGCCAGCCCAAGAAACACGACCCTCCTGGTATCTGAGACACACAGCTGATTCCGATGTGCTATGTGGCACCCCTGCCCTGTCTCCTACGCCTTTATGTAATTCTGGGCATTACAGGGTGCTCCGTTGACAGGTCAGAACCTGGTGCTACTCCTGCTGCCCAGAGTGGGGTCCAGGGACCCCCATCTCCTGCTGGTAATGCAAAGTCTGGGGACCCAACCCAGACCTACTGGTGGGGACCTATATCCTATTTTATCTTTATTTTATTTTTTAAAGATTTTATTTATTTATTTGAAAGTCAGAGTTACACAGAGAAGGAGAGGCAGAGAGAGAGAGAGAAAGAGAGAGAGAGAGAGAGGTCTTCCATCCGCTGGTTCACTCCCCAGATGGCTGCAGTGGCCGGAGCTGCGCCGATCCGAAGACAGGAGCTTCCTCCAGGTCTCCCATGTGGATGCAGAGGCCCAAGGACTTGGATCATCTTCTACTGCTTTCCCAGGCCACAGCAGAGAGCTGGACTGGAAGAAGAGCAGCCAGGACTAGAACCGGCGCCCATATGGGATGCCGGCGCCGCAGGCGGAGGATTGACCCACTGCGCCACAGCACCGGCCCCAAGGAACCTGCATTTTAACAAGATCTCCAAGTGATTCCTGGGCACACACTGATCTTCCCGAGGCTGCTTTCCTAGCGACGGCAAGGCCGCCCCTGTCAGGCAGCAGCCAGTGGCTTTGGAACTGGCCATTTGGGTGCGGGGCCGGCGCTGGATCCTCACCACAGGTACTGAGGGGGTTCTTGCATGTTGGAGGGGCCCTGGGCTGAGGACAGAGACACAGCAGAGAGAAAGGCAGGCAGGCGTCCCATTCCCTGGGTGTCTCTGGCCTGGCCGGGTGGGGAGGAACAGGTGCTAGTGAATGTGCAACTTTAGGGCCCTGGAAGGAGTCGACCCAGACCCATTCACCCAATCTGCTCGTTCAGCAGGTATTCACTGAGCGCCTACTCTGTGCTGGATACGGCTCTGCATCCAGTGTGAGAGCGCACGCAATGGAACTCGACTGCCATCGGGAAGTCTGGGAGGGCTCCCGGAGGCAGCGACGCTTGAGTACAGAGCGAAGGGTGCCCTGGCGCTCATTCACTGATGGGGAGCGGGCTGGGGCCGCAGGAGGTTCCACCCCGGACACTGAGCCGAGCCTGGGCAATCCTCCCGAGGAGAAGCACCACCAACAGGCCGCTGGAGCGCGTGCAGCTTTCCCTCGCGAGGCACGGAGCCCGGGCCAGCTGGGCTGGCTAGAGGCGCGAGTGGGAGGTGAGGGAAAAGAAGAGGAGGTGGGAAAAGTCCTTCCTTGCAAGCAGCTTGCCCGGGAGGCGGGGGGAGGAGAAGTGAGCCCGCTGCGAGCAGGAAGCAGAGGGAAGCCTTGCTTCGGATTAGCGGTGCGACATCGGGCACCTGTGCGGCGTCCGTCCGCGGGGCCAGTTCCGTCTTTGCAAAATGGGGACAGCGACAGCCCCAAAACGCTGCGTGTTGAGCGGTCGCAATTCCCAGCGAGCAAAGAGCTTGTGGTTGGAGGGATGCCCCCACGACAGCAGCTCCCCGGGGTGCAGAGGAAGCCCCGGGGGGGCTGGGGGTGTGTCCCAGGAAGGGCAGAGGCACAGCTCCGGGGAGGAGGCCCAGGAGCCAGCAGGTGCGCAGGGGCCACGGCCTCGGAGACCGACGCTGCTCACGAAGTGTGGGATGCAGGCGGAGACGACGCGTCAGTGCAGGAGGACCTGCACTGTCTGTTCTGGGCAGCCCAGGAGCGGCAGGGGGACCCACGCCCAGGAGACCGCCACGAGCCCTCAGCAACGGTGGGCAGGGCTGCTTGAGTGATGGGGACGAGAAACCGAGCGCCAGGCCGTGTTTGGCTCAGTCCTCAGGGGGCACGGAGACCCCAGCTAACGTGGGATTACACCTGTTTGCTGTCTGAGCTCCAAAGCCACTGTGCAAGGCCCCTCTTCCCCTTTACAGAAAGTGACAGAGAGCAGCTCTGTTGTGTTCCTGCACTTGCTACATTAACGACATTAAGACCTCCTGTTAGGCACCTGTTCTGTGCCTTGTAGGCTGTTGTGGGCATTAGAGTTCCAGCGCTGAGAGAAACAGACAGGATCGCCCGGTGGAGGTGGGAGACAGGGAACAAGAAACACAGCCTCTATCACGCGGTGCTGAGAGCTTGGGGAGAAAGAGCCCAGATTTCTCGTGACTTCGTGGAGGAAGGACTTTAAAGGTGCCAGGGCAGGCAGTCCCAGGCAGGGGACGGCGACAGCGTAGCGGGGTGGTCGGGGGAGGCCAGGGTGCAGGGGCTGGAACTCTCCACGGGGCTGGGCAGGTGAGGGCTAGAAATCAAGTCCCCAGCCAGGAGAGCCCTACGTGCAAATGGCCTGTGGCCCACTGTGACCCACGATGCCCCTTGTTCCACTCGTGTGTGTGTGCGTGTGTGTGTGTGTGTGACAGAGAGAGACAGAGAGGGAGGGCGAGGCTGGAGGTGAAGGCAGGAGGAATTCAGGCCAGGCTGGAGCTGGGGCTCAGGGAAGGGGATCTGGCCCTGCTCTGTAGGAGAACCGGGCCGGGGCCATCGAGTGGCCATGGCGGCAGCGGCCCCAGAGGTGGAGGCGGGGAAGGGACTGGCCCTACACAGAAGCAAAGACAATGAAGAAGCAGAGAGAGAGAGAGAAATGGGGGCTCACAGAGAGCCTGGTCCTTACCCGCGGAGTGCGACCCGAAGCGTGGCTGCTGGGAGGTGGGAGACTCGCGTATCTGCTCGTACCCCACGGCTCGCGTCACCGACCCCTCCCCCCACGTAGCACTGTGCTCCCTCCACCCCCCTGCAGGGCCACTCTGGACAGTGGAATTCGAATAATAAGGTTAACAACAGGGGGTCCAGTGACTAGTTTCATCCCGATGCTGCGAGCCTCTAATGGAACCCAGAAGTGCGCACCGACAGGCCGTGATGGCCTGCACCTGGCAAACACAGGCGCTGCTGTTGTGATGGGTGGCCGGACGCAGCAGAGCTATAAAACAATGATAATGATAGCGAGGGGCCCGTGGTGGTGTTAGTGCACATTAAAATCAGATTAATTAGTTAATTTAAAACAACAGGACCCATTAAGATCATTAAGAATGCCTTCACCTGATTTAGCACCCCAGCTGCAAACGTCGCAGCTTTTCGCAAGAAACATCCAACTTAGGTCCGCGACGCCGAGGGGAGGAGCCCTATTTCACTCAGCGTTTACTGAGTGCCTGCTGGATGCGGCGCCCTTGGCTGGAGCTCCGCGCAGGGCCCTGTTGTTGAGGGCTCACCCTTGAGCGAGGGAGATGGCCCTAGGGTGGCCCCGGGTGGCAGCCCAGAGGAACACACGTTCCCCAGTGCTGCCTGGAATGATGACGATGGCAAGACAGGAGTCCGGTGACCCCCAGGGCCAAGCTCGTCACTTGCATTTGCCAGGAGGCAGGGAATGCGGAAGTGACGCCAATGCTGGGGCCAAAGCCTGCCCCCTCCCCTTTGTGGACAAAGGTCAAGGGGCGGCCCCCGAGACCACGGCCGCCGGGGTCTGCTGGGCCACATCTGAGTTTTCCAGGTTTGCAGCCCCCGGGGCCCTGCCAGGCTGGAGAAGGGAGGGACGAGAGCTCGAGGCGGAGGGAATGGCCAGCGCCGAGGCCCCGAGGTTGTGAAGGGTTTGCATGATCCGAGTCACTGGAGAGCTGTGTCGCTGGACTCCGCTGAGCAGAGGCCCCCAGGCAGAGCGTGGGGCCCACTGGAGGGGCGACACGGAGGCACCGCGCTGTCCAGCAGGGAGACGGCAGCATTGACGGCTCCGGAAATGTCCTCTGACGGCTGAGTGGAGACCCGCGCTGTCCAGGGCAACGCTGGGGGTGATGGACACACCCTTGGGCCGGGGTCTTCTAACCCAAATCCCGGTGGACACCCTGGCCTCTGTCCTCAACTCCAATAGCATCAAGACGGGTGCTGGGAGGCGACAGTGCTGAGTCAGGAGCACACTTTCGAGATGTGGGAGGCGGGGGGAGGGGACCAGTGTGACACCGTGGGGCAAGCTGTTGTCTATGACGGTGGCATCTACTGTCCCCGGCTGCTCCACTTCCAGGCCGGCTCCCTGCTAATGCACCCGGGAGAGCAGAAGAACGTGGCCCGAGGGCTTGGATCCCTGCACCCGCGTGGGAGGCCCAGATGGAGCGCCAGGCTCCCGGCTTCGGCCTGGCCCAGCGCCTGCCCTTCTGGCCATCTGGGGAGTGAACCAGTGGATGGAAGCTCTCTCTCTCTCTCTCTCTCTCTTTCTCTCTTTTTCTCCTCTCTTTCTGTAACTCTGCCTTTCAAATACTAATAAAATCCATGTTTAAAAAAAGTGGTTTTTTTCTTCCTCTTTTCCACTTCTTTCCAGAGAAGTCTACAAGCTTATTCTGTCGCTGTGACGAGTGACGCGGACTCTTGCCCCACGGCCTTACCCCCTCCTCTCCCTCTTCCGGCTCCAGGAGTGGCAGTGGCTGGTCAAGCATCCGACCACAAAGAGGTCTCAAGGCTCCTGGGGCTCCCGCCCCCGGCCCTCCCAGAGTTGACACAACCAGACCCACTCCCTGCTTTCCAGAATCAACCAGCAAAGCCACTTTGTCCTGGGCCCCAGGGCACGGCTCAGCTCTCTGCCGGGCGGCAGGGCCTTAGCACATCCCAGGGCCGTGGTGGAGGAGGGCGCGGCTGCGGCTGCTTGGCTTTCTCAGGTCCACGCTCAGCGCTGTTTCTCGATGAACAACCCCGGCCCTCCGGATTCCAGCTTCGCGCCTGCCAGAATTAGCAGTAATGAAACCGCTCACAGCAATGGCAAATCCCGGCTGCAGCCCTTCCGTCCGCCCAGGGCCCCTGTGCTCCTCTCTCGGTGTCATTAAAAAGCCAGCCAAATGGGCAAATAAAAAGCTGGATGCCCCCTCCGGCCTAGGAGAGGACACAGGAGGATCGTAGACCCCCCCTCCAACAGCCCGTTAATGCCGCACTGGAGCCACCAACATCCAGGGCGCCAACAAACGGAGCCCCACTGCAGAGGGAGAAGCCTGCTAAATCTCGCCCCAGGCGGCTCTCACTCCTGGCCCGAAGCTGTAATCGGGGGTCGGGGGACGAGGGAGCCGCAGAGAAGAGGCAGCCAGGAGCCGGGAGCCAAGGGGCAGTGCACGCCAGGCCAGCGCCGGGTCTCGGGTCCCCCACAAGGACAGGCGCCGTGGACACCTCTCCTCTGTGACTTCTGACTGCACACTGGCCTGCCCGCGGGGCCCCTGGAGCAGCCTGCTCCTGTCCCCTTGCAAGTACACAAATGCAGATTCTTCCCTCTGTCTCCACACCTGACCGGGGTGTGCCTCCTCCTCCCCTTTCTCCCTGGGCACCTGCCTCACTGCCCTGCCAGCTGCCCGGGCTCCTTGAGTTATCAGCAAGGGTGGCAACCAGGCTCTGCATCTCTAGCTCCTGGTCTTCAAGCGCTTTGCCCTCAGCCCTGGAGAGAGCAGAAATAAGCCTGCTTGCCCAGCGCCGCGGCCTGAGCTGCTCCGGCCCAGCCCCACGCCTGCCCTGCAGGACTGGGGTCCCCTACACCTTGGGCTGTCTCCTGCCGTGTGTACTGCCGCCGCCTCACCTCGGCTGGACTCCCCATAATAGGGAGTCGGTTAAATAGACTATAACGCCCTGAGCTCATTCGTGACATTTTTCAATGCACAAAAGCAGGTTGCAAAGCCGTATGTAAAGGAAGAACCTATTTGGGTTGAAAAAAGGAAACCAGCTCTATAGGTAGGGGCCAGAAATCCCACGGGAGAAGACGAAGCCCAGCAGGAGCAATGGTTCTTGTGTGTTTTTCCTTCCCCCTGGGTGGTGGGCTAACCAAGGGTGTGATTTCCTTCTTTGTGTGTGTTTTTGATTTTCTGATTTGTTTACAATGAGCATATATTTCATCTGTCTCAACCAAATAAACAAATACGGAAAAGCACCACCGGTTCTTGGAGGCCTCGTTTGCATATATTTGCATCCATTCCATCAATGCCATCCATCAAAGCGCTACTCCGTGGGACCCCAGGAATCAGGGGTCCATCAATCAGGTGTCACCGTCCGCAGTGACACAAGGCAGCCTGCAGCCCCTCCCTCCCTGGCAGACATCTGAGATCAGAGCCCAGCCTGCCCCCTACCCTGAAGTCCTCCACCCAGCACCCCGGTGTCTGGCTGACGGCAGCGCCGGCTGTCACACTTCCGTCCCGAGGGTGTCCTTTCTCTGCTCCGCGGCAGCGTCCTCTTGCTACTCGCACTGCTCTGACCTTAAGTGACGGATTCTGCCTCCTCGCTCCCGTCCCCGTGTTTTGCCTGCCTCCCCGCCTGCCCCTCGGCTCCGACTGTCTGAGCAGGCGTCTGAGCCGTCTGCAGCTTTGTGAAACGGGGAGACGAAGGGCCTGCGACACCCGTCTGTCTCCTGACCGCGTCCGGGGAAGCAAGTCGCAAACCGCAGCCTGGGGAGAGAGCGTGCTCGCGATGGGCGGCTTCTGTCTGACTCTGCAGTGTGCGAGGAGCAGGGAGCTGAGGGCACACTCACACTCACAC
The DNA here is from genome assembly GCF_964237555.1 of Oryctolagus cuniculus. Taxonomy (NCBI): domain Eukaryota; kingdom Metazoa; phylum Chordata; class Mammalia; order Lagomorpha; family Leporidae; genus Oryctolagus; species Oryctolagus cuniculus. The sequence continues at coordinate 6,408,097 of NC_091448.1, read as the reverse complement.
CCACACACACTCATGTGCACAATCACACACATTTGCACAGACACGAGCACACACGTGCACTAACACATGCACATCCCCACACAGATACACTCACACACGCATGTGCACAATCACACACACATTTGCACGTAGACACACAAACTACTCACTCGTGCACACACACTCACACACAACCCACACTGATGTGCACAACCACACACACTTGCATGTACATGGGCACAAACAATACTCACTCATTCACACACACTCACACACAACCCACACTCAAGTACATGGTCACACACACGTGATTACACATACACTAACATACACACTCACACACAACCCACACACACTCATGCGCACTTTCACACACACACACTTGCATATACACACACTAACAATACTCACTTGTGCACACACATATACACACTCACACAACCCACACACTCATGAACATGTTCACACACACTTGCACGTGCATGAACACACAGATGCACTAACACATACACACTCATACTCACATTTACACACTCACACACACACGCACACAGCCATGCTCCAGTGGGACGGAAAGTCGACAGGGAAGCATCTTAGCCAATTGGAGGCACATCTTGTACACCTGTCGGTCGCTAGGAGGGGTGGGAACGCCAGGCCCCAGGCTGCGCGTGGATCCCATGACTGCTTCCCCGTGACAACACGTGTGTGCTGGACGACACCCCCACACTCCTTCCCCACGTGGTGACTAACAGGACACTCCCGGAGCCTCACTGCCCCCCACACCAACGCCTCCTCCTCCACTTCCGGCCGGGGTGGCCCCCCACGAGGGACCTAACGCCTTCCACGTCCCACATCCTCATCTGTCCCCTGGCACAGAGTGGCCCCGGTCTCCTGGCTCTGGCAGGAATCCAGCAGGCCAAAGTGTACTGTGCCCTCGGAACAGCCTCCACGCTGGGATCGCAGCATGCCGGGGATGCACCACGCTGGGAGCGCACCACGCCGGGGACGCACCACTCCGGGAGCGCACCACGCTGGGGACGCACCACTCCGGGAGCGCACCACGCAGGAGACGCACCACGCCGGGAGCGCACCACGCCAGGGACGCACCGCGCCGGGAGCGCACCACGTAAGTCCGTTGGTCCCTTACTCAGCCTTTCCTGGCAGCCTGGTCATGGCCACGGCGGGGTGACCGTGGCATCTGGACCCATAGTTCTTTCTCTGTGGTCGCCCATCGCCACGTGGGCCCTGTGACCACCACATCCCACCACCGGGGACCCCACGTCGCCCTGATGCACACGATCAGGAGCAGGTGGCAGGATCTGTGTCGTCTGCTCTGTGTGATCCCAAAGCTGCTGGGCTGACCGGGGTCCCCTCGTCCTGTCCTTGGCGGTGGGCGGGTGGGTTCTCCCGAAAGTCCCCTGTGAGGGGCGGGGCCCTGGAGAGAGGCTTTGCCCACCAGGGTGGGGCCTTCAAGAGTGGGATGAGGGGCCCAGGCAGAAAGCCCTGTCCACGAGGCAGAAGGCGGGTGCTGAACAGGGAGTGGTGTTACCTAGGGCGAGCCTGCAGCTGGCGGCTGGCTCACCTCCTGTGGCCCCGCCTCCCCGCCTGTGCCTGGGGGACGGTCCAGGGCTTGGCCCCTCACTGCCACCGCTGCTTAGGATGCCGGGAAGCCCAGAGATAGTGCGGTGCTCGGGAAGCCCGGCCACAGCCAGGTGAGGGCCAGGACGTGCGTGCTCCAGGCTGCTGGCTGCAGCGCTGGGCCACTGGCCGCAGAGCGTGGGCCCGGCTCCTCCACCTTCCCTGCGGGTTCGTGGAGAGGACAACGCAAGTGGAGGTGGTGCTGTGCCCAGGAGTGGAGCTGCAGGCGTCCGAGTGGGGAGGGGGCTTGACCAGACCCCCATCCCCCTTGGGGTAGCCCACAGCTGGCAAAGCTATGGACGCAGGGGCTGTGGCCCAAACTCTCGTCCCCGGGGCCAGAAAATCCCTGTGCTCTGCTTGGCACTGCAGAGCTGTCCCGGGAAGGTCGAGGCCACTCCTGCAGCCGCCAGAGCCTGGCGCCCCCCGCCCAGCCCGTGCGCCTCACCCCCTCTCCGGTTTCTCCCGAAGCCGTTCCCTTCAGACACCACTTGCCCAAGACCCCCTGTCTCCGGCTCTGCTTCCAGGCACCTGCCCCGGGACAGCGTCCCGTGTGCCCGGGAGCTCAAAACACAGGGGTCCTGTGGAGGGAGGGCGATGAGGCCCCAGGTCCTGCCCTCCAGCCGCTGGGGGAGCTGTGGGCTGGGGATCGTGAGCGTGACCCTCCACTGCCCACGCCGCCTGGACACACACACAACCACACCCAGCTGTGCACTCATGCACACACAACCATACCCAGCTGTGCACTCATGCACACACAACCACACCCTGAGGACACACACACAACTACACAATGCATGCACACACAACCACACACACATACACTCATGCAACACAACCACATGTACACACACATATACACACCACCACACCTAGATGTGCACTCATGCACACACAACCATACCCAGCTGTGCACTCACGCACACACAACCACACCCTCAGGCACACACACAACTACACAATGCATGCACACACAACCACACACACACGTGTGTACTCACCCAGCTGTGCACACACAACCACACACACACTCGTGCAACACAACCATATATATACACACACCACCACACCTAGACGTGCACTCATGTACACACAAGCACACATGCATGCACACACAACCACACACACCCAAACATGCACTTGTGCAACACAACCCCAGGTACACACACAATCACAAAATCACGGGTACTCACCCAGACGTCCACTCATGCACATGCAACCACAAATGCCTGTATATACACAATCACACACGCGCGCACATACAGCAACCAGCCACCCACACCCCACGCTGGGCTCAGGGGTCTTCAACGTAACATCTGCCCTCTCGGGGCTCTCTGGAGTCTGGGGTGAGGGAAGTTGATTGGAAGACCTACGGGGCTTTCCTCAAGGCCAAGGTCACGCCGCGGGCTCCCCTCTCCCGCACTGCCCTTTGTTTTCCCCTTCAGGGGAGAAGGATCCCCTGGGAAGCTCCCGGGGTTGGAAATTGATTTCTCCATTTTGCTTCCGACGCAGGGCGCAGAAAAACACAACGCTCCTCCCCGACAGCCAGGGCTGGAATCCAAGGCTGGGGGCGATCCTGGGCCAAGGAGAAATCCTGGGGCTGAGGGCCGGGCTCCCTGTAGGCTGTCAGTTGCAGCACCTGCTGTGTTGGCTTCTTGATTTGTTTTTCCTCTTTCGGAGGCAGACGGTGCAGGCAGGGGGCTCGCGGCCGAGCTGCAGCTGGAATCCCCTTCGCGTGGGGGGTCCGGGTTCCCCAGCACACATGGTGAGAAGGGGCGCTGGCCTGGCCGCTCTGCCCGATGGCCTCATAGGTGTCAGCCCCCAGCCTGTGGGTCAGGGGCAGGAGGGCAGCAGCCAGTCCTGGCCTCTCCCTGGCACGTATGGGGTGGGGGCTGGAGAGGGTGGCGCCTCAAGGCTCCCAGATTCCCAGGGGTGTCCCCTGCCAGGGCCGCTCTCTGGCCTGCCCTGGGCTGACCTCTGCCCCTCGAGGGCAGACACATGGCCCCCCTGTGCCTGGGAGGAGGAGCAAAGGCTGCCGGGAAGCCAGCAGGCATAGAAGGAGGACACCCAGCCTCGCCACCACCACCCTGAGCCTCCGTCTCGGTTGCCGCTCCTGCCCTGGGCTCGCTCGGGCTCCGCATCTTATTCGCAGGAGCAAGGTCATTCGATGCACCTCCCACAGCCTGGGAAGGAGGGGAGCGTGTTTTCAGCGCCTAACAACGGCGACAGGGCGACAGCTGTCTCATAGAAGGTGAGACCCGCACCAGGAAGGGGAGCGGGGGATTTCCCCCCACTCCTGTCCCAGACCCCGGGCCCTTTTTCACGACTGACACTCAGCTGTTGACTTGGAATATTCTGGAACGTTGGGAGTCTTGCAGAATCGCAGCCGAGTTGCACTCTGCTTCAAAGACCCGGATGGAGGTGTCTAGCAGTTCCACTGGCGTCTGCCAATCAACCGTCACTTGGGAGAGCGGCAGGGCTAATGGATTCCAGCCCTCCTGACCCACGCGACACGCGGGCTCCCTGGGCCCGAGGCTGTGGCTTCCCGGTCAGCGCTGCTGGCCAGAACCCATGCCCCGCTGGCCACCCAGCGGCTGGCAGTGCCCCGTCCTGTGGAGGCGCTGGGGACAGTGCAGCAGGCCTGGGGCAGGTGGACGCTCTTCCAAGGAGAGGCGCTGCCCACCCCGGAGCTGTCCACACATGCTCCAGGGTCAAGAGGAGGAGGAAGGGCGATTTACCGAGATGGCTGAAGTTTTATTAACCTGCCACCCGCCCAGGGAGTGAATCAAGGGAGTCCACGTTATTGAATCGGCAGCTTCAGGCACACAGACGTGGTCTCTTGCCCCCGGCGCCCCCGGCTGCGTGACACGGCATAAACCACAGGCACTGCTCCGCGGTGACAGGCCAGCACTGGGGCGCCCAGATGATTGCATTCCGATTCATCCCGCCTCTCCTTGTCGCTGTTTGTTTTTCTTGTCTCCTTTTCCCCTGGGCTGACACTGACCTGACCTGCGGGAGTCAGGTGGGCGAGCAGCCGCCCCCCACCCCAGGGCATCGGCCGGGGTGGCGTGGGACAGCCACATCCTGGATAGGGGTCCTCAGGCCACCAGCACCCTTGCAGCTCTCAGGCTTCGCCACACTTCCGTCTGGGACTCCACCTCCAAGCCCCCCCCCTTCCCTTCCTGACTTAACATCTCTCTCTCTCTCTGTCTACACCCGATAAGAACTGGATTCCCGTGCTGGGTGCCGGGGATTCAGTGGGAGATGGGAAGGCAGCATTGTTCCTGCAGGGAGTTGACTGCGTGGCTCAAACAGGGTTGCAGAAAAACCTCCCGTCCTGCATCCACTACCTCTCCCACCCCCCGCCGCCTCCGCCCCTGATGGGGGGCTGGGGTCCACACCCCACATCTGAGCTGCACTTGCTGACTCGCTCGCAGCAGCTGAAGTTGTGACATGCTGAGCGACTTCCAAGGGGGATCGTAAGACATTTGAGTCCCCGACACCCCCGTGGGGGGGGGGCACCGATGGTGCCGTGAGGCCAGCAGCCCACCCAAGCTCCCAGGCAACAGCAAATCACACAGCAGGCTGGGGAGGGCACTGTGTTGGGTGTCCAGCCCCCTGGCTGAGCCTCTGGGCGCACAGGGCCCCAGCCGACACCCGAGTGCACCTGTGGGAGACAGGCGGGTGGGGTGGGGTGGGGTGGGGTGGGGTGGCGTGGGGTGGGGGTGGGCCCGGGTGGGGCCCGTCCAGCTGGGACTTCCCCATGTTCCGATGGCCAAGATCATGTGCAAAATCCGCTGGTTGTTTTAAGCTGCGGGGCTTGGGGGGCCGTTTGTTCTGTCAAACGGAGCGTCTGGACTACGCCGCTCTCCGGGGTTTCAGATCCAGGCTGGGAACGGCTCCTCCAGGTAAAAGACTTGCGGTCATGGCAACACCAGAAAACCACAAGGAGCCCCAGCCCGAGAAGTCGGGGAAGTGGCTGGGGGTGGGGTAACGGATTCAGACCTGAAGGGTAAACAGGAGTCGAGCAGAGGGGAGGAGGAGGAGTCTGGCATGAGCAAAGGCCCTGTGGCAGGAAGGAGATGCAGAAGGAAGAGCGGTGGAGCTGCAGGGGTGGGGAGCAGGGAGAGGCCAGAGAGGAGCAGAGGGCGTGGGCCTCTGAGGCCACACGTGGTGTGGTGCCGAGGGCCTGGGAACTGGCAAGGGAGCCGGGGGAAACCGGCCCTGGCGGGGCTCAGAGCAGTGGTTGTGGGGTGGTTAAAGGGCGGGGGGAGGCCTCGCCCGGGGCTCTCTGCAGACCCAGGCTCTTGCTTGTGTGTGTGTGTGGGGGGGTGGCGCATCACTGCTGAGGGCCCCAGGGACCCTGTTTCCTAGAGAGGACCACAGCTTGAAGTCTGATGGCGCGACCTCGGGGGGAGAGGCCACTTCGCCTCTCCGGGGACCGGACGCGTATGGATGACTTACAGGTCCTTTCAAATGCTGTGAACCCAAGAATCAGTCCTCAGTGGCTTTCCCATCACGCTGAAAGCACTTGCTAAACTCACATAAATAGATTACATAGGGCAATGACACAAAATTATATTTAATAGGATTCATTAGCCTAATGCGCCATATACCAAGCCGCCTCTTTTCTCCCCGACACCTGCCTGCTGTTAATGGCAACACAGGGGTGAGCAGAGGCAGCCAGCGAGCCAGCGGCCGAGGCTCCCGGGGGAAAGGCTGGCCTGGAACTGCTACAGCAGAGAAACGCGTGGCCGGGGCCTGGACGCGGGGCCGCGTCGCTGTCCGGCTTCTGTTCCAGCCGCTCCCCGGCGCCCCGAGGAGGACCCACTGCGGCCCCCCGCCCCCAGCCCTGACAACAGCGCTTGGATAAGGTGGGGACTCGGGACCCCCGAGGGCGCGCTGGGGTTTGGAGCCGTTCGCCCTCTCCAAGCTTCCTCTGAAGTGGGGATGAGACCCCAATGCACACGGCTTCCGGGAACCTGGTGGAGATTCAGAGCGAATTCCCGCGTGCTCCGCGCCTGGCTGTCCCGGGCGAGCCCGGCCCCCGCGCGGCTGCGTGAATGCCGACTTCCGTTGCATCTGCGGATCCTTGGGCGCGCCTCTGGCGTAGCGGAAGCCGCTCGCAGCTGGGACTACGGACGTCAGGCCCAGGGACCGAGGGCCTGCTGTTTGCACGTGTGCCTGAGCGGACCGTTTAGAAGACTTGCGGGGTCGCAGGAGCCCCTCTTGCTGTTTAGCCACAGTCCCTGGCTCAACATAAGAAGCAGCACTGTTAGCAGAGGTAAGAGGGCCCAGCCGCGGCCAGTTAGGCTCTGGTAACCAGCAGGACCCTGTTTTTTTTTTTTTTTTTTTTTTTGACAGGCAGAGTGGACAGTGAGAGAGAGAGACAGAGAGAAAGGTCTTCCTTTGCCGTTGGTTCACCCTCCAATGGCCGCCGCGGCCAGCACACTGCGGCCGGCGCACCGCGCTGATCCGATGGCAGGAGCCAGGTGCTTCTCCTGGTCTCCCATGGGGTGCAGGGACCAAGCACCTGGGCCATCCTCCACTGCACTCCCTGGCCACAGCAGAGAGCTGGCCTGGAAGAGGGGCAACCGGGACAGAATCCGGCGCCCCGACCGGGGCTAGAACCTGGTGTGCCGGCGCTGCAAGCGGAGGATTAGCCTAGTGAGCCGCGGCGCCGGCCCGAGGACCCTGTTCTTGTTCTTCGTGCTTTGGGTGGATGCTAGGGTGGATCACGAGTGCACACATGTGCACACGTGTGCACGCACACACACAAGTCATGGTTGCGAGTCTGCCTGGAAAATGAACTCCCGTCTCCTTGCCGTCATCCTGCTTTGCTTTCCAAACTCGAGAACCTCTCGCCTCCCCCAGCAGGCGGGAGGTGAGGCCCGCGGGAGATGGGGAGGTGGGGCCGCGAGAGCGTGGGGAGGAGGCTGGAGCCGAGAGGGGGCTCCTGGCTGTCCCAGGCCGGGGCTGGGGGCCCCCGTCTCCAGGGCAGGCTAGATAAAGGGGCTGCATCTCTGACCCATCAAGACAGTAAACTTTTTGAGTCTCCGTAAGCTAAAATCAGTATCGGCACAACTGTGCGTCGTTACAAGCGAAATGGACACAACACAGCCAAGCGGCCGCCTGTTAAACAAGTGAGTTCTGTCCACACCCAGGCACAGCGGGTCATTAAAATCCACAACACAGAGGCATTGTCATTTGACGGGAGAGCCTCGCCGTGAGTCGTGTGTGCGTGCCGGGCAGCGGGGCTTCCAGGTCTCCCCCCACAGGGACGCTCGGCCCCTCTGAGCTGCAGGAGGGACCCTGACATCTTGTCTTACCGATGACCACTAGGGCCTGGGATACTTCATCGACGAGAGCCAAGGGACCCGCACCTCCATCTCAGAAGACCCAGCCGCCCCTGGCCAGACAGCCAAGAATATCTGTCTTCCACCCTGATGAGCCCAGAAGCCAGGCGGCTGTGGGGTTGGTGGAATGATTCACCGTCGTCGTCACCAAAGGTACTTCCGTTTTTACCGTCTGCCTTCCCCCACTGCGATGCTTGTCCCCTCATGGTCACAGAGTGGCTGCCATGGCTCCGAGTATCTTCACTGCACACAGCCGTATCCAACAGCGGTTTCTCTCCCACATCTCACTGTGTAAGGAAGCAAGATATTTACTGGAGGGGCCAGCACCGTGGCACAGCAGGTTAACGCCCTGGCCTGAAACGCTGGCATCCATATGGGTGCCGGTTCGATTCCTAGTTGCTCCTCTTCTGATCCAGCTCTCTTCTGTGGCCTGGGAAAGCAGTAGAAGATGGTCCAAGTCCTTGGGCCCCTGCACCCATGTGCATCCACGTGGGAGACTCCTGGCTCCTGGCTTCAGATCAGCGCAGCTCCAGCCGTTGCGGCCATCTGGGGAGTGAACCAGCGGATGGAAGACCTCTTTCTCTCTCTCTGTGTAACTCTGTCTTTCAAATAAATAAAATAAATCTTAAAAAATATATATATATTTTCTGGAAGCCCTGGAAGTTCTCCCCACTGGCCGCAGAGACAAGGGAGCCAAGGGCAGCATCACAGACGTCCTCAGGCTCCCTCTGCCCCTCAAAGAAGATGTCTCCTCCTGCCTTCCAGTTATCTGTGATTCCCCGGGCGCCTCGCTCCTTGGTGCCCCCCGGCCTGCACACCCCGACTTGCCTGGGCCCGGCTCTGCCTCCCGGCTCCCCGAGCTCAGCCAGACCCGAGAAGCATGCTTTGTGCACTTCGCTATTAATTTTCACAGTTGCCCAGCGGAGTAGATGCTGGCGTCTACGGCTGAAATACGTTTAAAGTTTTATTTTTTGATTGACACTGGGTGCTATTCGTACTCAAGGAGCACAGTGTATAAATGTGTAAAGATCAAGGCGAGACAAACCCTCCACGTTACAGATAAGGAGACCGAGCAGGCCCTGACACGTGGCGGATCCAGGGTCACACGTGATTCCCAGCACGGCCTGGGCTACGGCCCTCCCTTTACTCTGAGAGCCGCGGCTGGAAAACCACTTTTCTTTCTCTCTCTTTCTTTCTTTCTTTCTTTCTTTCTTTCTTTCTTTCTTTCTTTCTTTCTTTCTTTCTTTCTTTCTTTCTTTCGACAGGCAGAGTTAGACAGTGAGAGAGAGAGAGACAGAGAGACAGAGAGAAAGGTCTTCCTTCCGTTGGTTTACCCCAAAAATGGCCGCCACGGCCAGTGGGCTGCGCCTATCCGAAGCCAGGAGCCAGGTGCCTCCTCCTGGTCTCCCATGGGGTGCAGGGCCCAAGCACCTGGGCCATCCTCCACTGCACTCCCTGGCCACAGCAGAGGGCTGGCCTGGAAGAGGGGCAACCGGGACAGAATCCGGCGCCCGACCGGGACTAGAACCCGGTGTGCTGGCGCCGCAAGGCGGAGGATTAGCCTAGTGAGCCATGGCGCCGGCCCCGCCCTCTCTTTTGAAGCGGGGTCTGTCTGCAGGGTTTGGCCCCACCACTTAACACCGGCCTCCTGCCCCCACCGCCGGTGTTAAGTGGTGATCGCGCTGTGTTAAAGACGACCACACAATGTTATTTCAGCACGTGTTCTCATAGCCCGTGACGGTGGCCAAGCTCCGTGCACAGACCTTGACCACTGCCCAGCAAAGGGCAGTTTGCTTGGCACACACGGTGAGCACACGGCTGGCAGGCAGCCCGCCAGTCGTCCTGGCTGGCTGACACTCAGAGGCGTCTCCCTGAAGGTGACATCGCTGCGGGTGGCTGGTGTGGAGAGCTGTGCTGCTTCCTGCTCTGCTGGGGGACCATGGCTTGGGAGGAGCCCTTCGGCCAGGAAGTGTGGGGGCACATGGACGTGGCGACCCCTTCTGGCCAAGAAAGGCATGACAACTAGGAATGACCCTGGGGCATGATGGACAGAGGGCTGGAGCTGGCGAGACCGTGCCCCATGTAGCAGTGCCTCACTTGCGGGGACGTGGCCATCTTTGGCCCCTCTGGAAGCTGGAACAGGTCAGAGCCCCAGGATGCCCTATCCCTAGCCACTACGGTGCTGTCCCTATGTGCCAGCCACTCTGGGTTGTGTCAGAGCCCTGCACAGTAGCACACACTACTCCTCCTGCCAGGGTGGCCGCTCCTTCTCTGGGCCATCTGGTCTACCAGGTCACATCCAGCTGCCCTGCTCCTGGGGCAGAGAGAGCCACTGCCTCCTCCACCCTCCACCAAGGCCCTGAGCCAGAGTTCCTTCTGTGTGCAATGACGCTGTTCTGTTAAAAAATGATGGGGCTGGCGCTGTGGCGTAGCCGGTAAAGCTGCCCCCTGCAATGCTGGCATCCCATATGGGTGCTGGTTCGAGTCCCGGCTGCTCCACTTCCGATCCAGCTCTCTGCTGTGGCCTGGGAAAGCAGTAGAAGATGGCCCAAGTGCTTGGGCCTCGGCACCCATGTGGGAGACCAGGAAGAAGCTCCTGGCTCCTGGCTCCAGACTGGTGCAGCTCCAGCTGTTGCAGCCAATTGGGGAGTGAACCAGTGGATGGAAGACCTCTCTCTCTCTCTCTCTCTTTCTCTCTCTCTCTGCCTCTCCTACTCTCTGTGTGTAACTCTGCCCTTCAAATAAATAAATAAATCTTTTTTAAAAATGACAAGGGCGTTACATCGGCGGCCACTGTCCCTGTGCCAGCTGCTGAGCGGCACGCGGCCGTGAGGGATCCCACGTCGGCCTCATGAACGCACTGAGGTGGGTGCGATGATTCTACTTAGGGACCCAAACATGGGGGCTCGGCGAGGACCGGTGACTCACGCAGCCGCACACAACTGCAGGGCCCGTCCCAAGAGAGAAGGTGGACAGACGCCGGGACTGGGGCGTGTGCCCATTTCCTTGGCGTAACTGTGCCCAGCGTGGTGAGTTCCAGCCGCCAGTGCATCAGCACTGGGTGCGCGATGCCTCTGAAAAGCCGGCTGTTGGCTTCTTTGGGCCGAGTCGAGCTGCTTCCAGTTTGTGGCTGTGACAACGGTGGTCTGTCCCCAACTCTGGGACAGGTTAACCCGTTAACCTCCGTGCCCTGTAGTGGACACTAAATCACTATTTGTTGAAAGGAGATGGATTTGTGAGCACAGAGCGCAGGGGCCGAGGGAACCCAGACAGAGCCCCTCAGCAGAACATTACCTTGCCCTCGTCCATAGGACGATCAGTGCCCAGGGGGTTCAGACCCGGAAGTGAGCCCCGAGGCTCAGGGCTGGGAACCGGGGTCACCTCTGGGCGACTGTTGGGATGGAGCCTCCAGGGCAGGCAGCCAGGACAGGTTCAGGCCCCCTGCACGTGCCTGCCTCCCACGGTCCCGCCGGGGTCCGGTTCTCCTAGCAGGAGCTCAGGGGCTGCTGCATGGCAGGTGGTGGACAAGGGGACAGTGGTCCTGCTCAGGTTGGCCCCAAATGATAGCAGGGTCCACCTTGAACATGTGTGTGTGCAGGGCAGGGCCAAGGCCAGGAGGGGAGGACCTGGAGAAGAGGGTCCCCGGGGAGGCTGGGGTGCCCATGATGGGCGGCTGGGTGTAGGGAGCCTGGGGCCATGAGATGAGCCCTGGTGAGGCTGAGACCTGATCCTGGAGCCGGGTGGGGGACGCGGGGGAACCGGGGGTGGAACAGCGGCTCTCAAAGTCACAGTAGAGGGACGGGCTGTCCCAGCAGGCTCCAAGGCCAGAGCACTCCAGGTGGTGCGGGATGTAGATGTCTGAGAAGAAGAACGCAGTGAAAGTTACGCGAACGCTGGCATTGGCGTTAGAGACCACCGGCCAAAGCAGGAGCCCAAACCTTGAGTGAGTGACTAACCTAGACCAGAAATAGGGGCCCTGGGGGTGTGGACACAGACGGCATGGGGCGGGGCCATCACCAACAAAGGCAAGAAGCGGACAGGAAAAACGTTATCTGCAACACAGTCACAGCCCCAAAGCCAAAATTCATAAGGCGCTCAGAGGAACCCGAAGAAAAACCTGAAAAAAAAATATAAAGATGCGCGCGTCACCTGGGTGAGCCGTAGCCACTAAAAGAAACGCAATGACTCAATTTGTCAAAGTCCAATAATGAAAGAAAGACGGCTGGATACCAAAAATGAGGTTGCCAGGTGCTTTTTTGCTTCGCTGATTGACCGAGATTTTTATCGCTGGTGTTTTATTTGATTTCTTTCTCCATAGCTTGGTGTTTAGATTGCATCTGATTCTCCACAATGTTGTCAAGAACAACTCTATGGGGGCCAGCGCTGCGGTGTAGCGGGTAAAGCCGCCGCCTGCAATGCCGGCATCTCATGTGGGTGCCGGTTCGAGACCCGGATGCTCCACTTCCGATCCAGCTCTCTGCTGTGGCCTGGGAAAGCAGTGGAAGATGCCCAAGTCCTTGGGCCCCTGCACCCACGTGGGAGACCAGGAAGAAGCTCCTGGACCCTGACTTCGGATTGGCAGAGCTCCGGCTGTTGCGGCCATCTGGGGAGTGAACCAGCGAGGGAAGACCTCTCTCTCGCTTGCTCTCTCTCTCTCTCTCCCCTTCTGCCTTAGCCTTTCAAATAAATAAATAAATGTATTTTTCTAAAGAATACCATTCTATGATTATTTCTTCCTTTAGATAAATTCCTGCCGGGTCGGCCCTGGTCAGCCTCAGGTGTGGCTGATGACGCAGTTTTCTGAGTGATCGGAGCAGGCGGCTGGGGTCAGGGCTGTGGCTCCGGGCGTGCACCCTTCTTCCTTGCCTGAAAGAAGCGAAGGTGCGTCTGTCCCAGTGTGCAGGGGAGGAACAGGCCAGGAGGGGCAGTCCCTTCCCTGAGGTTGCACAGTGAGCAGGGCTGGGGTCCAGGCTGCAGGCGCCTGTGGCGGGGGGTGGCGTTGCACTCCAGGAGGGTAGAGGTCCCGAATGCAGGGAGGTGGGGGGACCCCCCACCCCTGCCCCGGGGACAATTTTGTCTCCATTTACAACGTTCCCCGAGGCTGGCCCTGCCCCCCGGATGCCCCCAAGTGCACCCCACAAGGGAGCGTTCTACATGGGAGAAGAGCGCTCCCTGCCCCGCCCCCGCCCTGCTTTCCAGGTGCATTTAAATGGGCCCAGGAGGACCGTCCGCGTCCATCGTCTGCGTGTGCACTCATGCTTCCCGGCACTCAGCGAGGGCGAACACATGTCTGTGCTCTCTGGGGTCCCCGAGAATCCAAACCCTCTCTCCTCTAATTGCTCTCCCAGCCTTCGGCGCTGCCTGCCCCGTCATGCCCCCGCCCAGCCCAGCCCTCCCTCCCCTGCAGAGCACAGAGCCGGTGTGTGCGACATTTTCAGCAAAATTGGGACATCCAGCAAAGGGCGTTTGTTTTCTTTTTTTTGAAGATTTATTTATTTGAAAGGGTGGGTGACAGAGAGAGGGAGAGACACGCAGAGAGAGAGATCTTCCATCTGCTGGTTCACTCCCCAAATGGCCACAATGGCCGACACTGGGCCAGGCCGAAGCCAGGAGCCTGAAATTCTATCCAGGTCCCCATGTGGGTGACAGGGGCCTGAAGACTTGGGACACCCTCCACTACCTTTCCAGACGCATTAGCAGGGAGCTGGATCGGAAACAGAGCAGCCGGGACTTAAACCTGCCTCTGCTATGGGATGCCGGGGCCCCAGGGGGCAGCTTAACCCGCTGCGCCCCACACCTGCTCCGGTTAGTTAATGGCCTAAGAGGAACCACTGCTGTGGCTCATGTGTGTGTCTCCTGATCCTAGACAGCCAAGATGAACCCTGGACCCAGCCAGGGCCGGCAGGCAGATGAACCACCCCGCCTGGGTCCGAGACGGGCGCTGAGCCACTTCCTTCCCATGTCTGTCACCGGCTGCTGTTATCCCCCCAATATTTGGCTGCTCCCTAAAGACACGGAGCTCAACAGGGAGAGCTTGTGAAGTATCAAGATGAGGGAAACTAGGCATGTGCTTTGACCCCGCACAATCTCCCTCCCACGGGAGGGGGGGACAGCAATGGGACTTGTGCAAGGCTCTGCAGGCCGCCTCTTCATGGCCCCTGGGATGCGACTGAGGACTGGGAACAGACCAGCTGTCAACCTGGGCCTGGCCAGGGAAGTGGCTGCGGCTGTTGAAGCTTATGTTGCAGGAAAGGTGAGGCCGGGGGGTTGCCATGTAACTGTTCCTGACGGGGGATCGGAGGTGGGCTGGAGCCCGGCCACCGCCACCGGACACGGGTTCAGGAAGGAAAAGTGTGGGGAGGAGTGGGGAGGACGGACAGAAGCCCGGGGACCAAAAGTGTGGAGGAATTTGCCTCCAGGTGACGGAGTCACGGGTGGGTCCCCTTCCTCATGCTCTTCAGTTTTCCCTTTTACTGCAGTGAGCTCCCTTTGCAATCAGGGAAACTTCTCCTTTTTATTTATTTATTTTTAAAGATTTATTTTATTTATTTGAAAGGCAGAGGGAGAGAGAGAGTTGTCTTCTACCCACTGGCTCATTCCCCAAACGGCTGTAATGGCAGGGCCTGGGCCAGGCTGAAGCCAGGTCTCCGCTGTGGATGCAGGTGCCCAAGCACTTGGGCCATCTTCTGCTGCTTTCTCAGGCACATTAGCAGGGAGCTGGATGGGAAGCGAAGCAGGCGGGACTCGAACCAGCTCTCACATGGGATGCCAGTGTCACCGGCAGCAACTTAACTTGCTACACCACAACACTGGCCCTGAAAACTATTTTTAAAGAGACGGTTCTGTTCTGGATCCTTCAACTCAGGGCCTTGGGGGCTCGACAGATGGTGGGCGTGCCTGCAGGTGACAGACAGAAGTGTCTGCTTCGGGGCGTGGCCCCTACCAGGAGGACCCGGCTGCAGGTGGCCTTGGGGCTGCTCCACGGTGGCCTTGCCCGTGGACGTGGCTCCTGCCTCCCCGGATCCCACGGGGCACCATCAGTATCCCAGATACCCAGCCTGTTAGACAGAGCGGCTGATGGAAGATCAAGTTCTGAGATTAGTGCCCGCTTGAAAAATGACCCGAGCGTCCCCGGAGATGGGGCAGAGCCGGAGCACGGCGTGGCATTTATCACCCGGCCTCCCCACGCCGGCCTGGACTCTGCACAGCCTTGACAGATAATTCTCCCGAGAAACTTCCGGCTTCTATTTGATTATGGGCTCATAAGCACAGATTGCTACAGAGCAGAGTGCGGGCTGTGCCCGCAGTGGATCTGCCGGGCGCACGCCTCTGACACGCCTGTCCGCCACGGGTGCCCTGCAGTCACGGGTGGGTCCTGGTGCAGCTGCAGCAAGTATCCACGTGCAGCCTCCACCGGGGCGTCTGCCTCTGGATCGTCCAGTCCTGCCCAGCTCTGGGCGGCCAGTGTGCCCAGCTTGGGTCTGGGGCTGCCCATCCTGCTGCTTCTTGTTCACTCGCTCACCACCTGTCGTCACCAAGCAGCTGCTGTGTGTCAGAACCCGGGCCCAGAGACCCCAAGTAGCCCTGGGGATCGGAGACCACAGTCCCACGGCTGCCTCCGGGGACAGGGCCACACGCCTGCACCTGGAGGCTAGCTCAGGGACTAGGGCGGGTGGAAGGGGACCATCCCCGCATGGTGTCCCAGCGTCACCGACCAACACTGCTGCCCGTGGGGACAAGGGGAGGGACTGCCGCAGGACCTGGGGACCAGCGTGCGTGAGCACTCCACAGCAGAGTGATACCTAAGGGACTTGGTCTTGGGCTGGACCTGGAAGAGAGAGCTGCTGCTCGCGGTGGCGGGGAGCGCTGGGGGAGGGGGGTGGGGCAGTGCTGCCTCTGTCCCAGCCCTCTGCCTCACAGGCCCCTGACCAGGGCCACACCGTCTTCTGTATACTTCTTTTTCGTACCCCACGCACCTTGCACTGCCTTCCGTGTCGCCGGTGCAGCAGCCACAGGAAGACGCTTGCCTCGGTGGTCTCCCCCTTCGTGGTGCAAACGGCCATGCACTGTGGCTCGGAGCCCAAGGTGTCCTCCAGAAGACCAGGCCGCTGAGAACCAGCCCTGGGCACAGACCCTGCAGCTGCTGCAGCCTCTTGGCCGTGCACCCCGCGGTTCCATCCCCTCCCCGGGCCACTCCGAGGTTTGGTTGCAAAGCCTCCCGCCCAGGCCTTGCCCACACCGGCCCCTTCTGCGTGCCAGCTGCCCTGGTCGCTGTCCTTTCATCCTGGCTCCCGGGACCCTGGCGCAGACACATCTGGGCTTCTTGGGACCACATGACAGAAACATCTGCCGCTGCCACCGGGGAGGGGACAGCACCGGGCTCCTTGTGTCTCACCCCCGACTGTCCCCAGCCCCGGGCCCTCGCATTCTAGGCGTGGATTTAAGCGTTTCGACGATGGCCCAGGAAGCGTGGTTCTGCCCCAGCTGAGCCTTCTGCAGTCCAGGTGGCCGTGGGAAGGAAGAAGGGCACGGAGAGAGAGCCGGCGCCTGTCCCCTGGCTTCCCCTAGAACAGGACTGGGAGAGGGAAGCGGAGGTGACGCAACAGATGGCGCTGTGTCCCGGGGACCCGCAGCTCCCGGGCTTTCCTGTTGGCTCCTGTCTGCAGTGTCCCCGTCTCTCTGTTCCAGGCTGTAGGTGAGCCTGTCCAAGTTTGCTTTGCCAGCAGTTGGGGCGCTAGTGTCTTCCTCCAGAACAGCCTCCCTGGCGGCTGAAGGTGTGCGCACGTCATTACCCCAACTCCCTCACCCCCTGCAGGGCACCCCCATGGGACAAAGCTCCAGTTACCCAAGACCACCCCCATACCACCCCCACCTCCCCGGGCATGGTCCTGCACCCTTCATGCTGTGCCAGAACCTCCCCTTGGGACCGCTTGGCGGGTGAGCCCATCCGAGACCCAGCATGGCAAGTGTCAGCCTCTAAGGGTTTGGGGGTTGTCTCCAAGGGAGTTCAAACAGGCACGGAGCAACCGTGGGGTGTTCCGAGGCCTCAGAACAGGAAACGGAGGCCAGGGGGCGGGAGTGAGCCGGGGCCAAGTGCAGCTGTCCGCAGCTTTGCTCTGCACGTGGCTCAAGTCCAGAACAGGTGCACAGAGCCAGCCCTCCACCACGGGCTGGGGGGAGGGGTGTTCTCTATCACCCCCATCTCCCGACAGACAGGAATGCTCCCTCCTTGCCGGAATCCTGAGCCGCTGAAACCTCGACCCCGGAGTCAGAGGTTGGAATCGAGACGGCGAACTCTGACCTCGTGTAAGATGTCCGAGAGCCGCCACCTCAGTGAGGCGGACGCGGTTCGCTCATGCGCGGCTCTCGTTGGGGAGGTGGAACTTCTGGGGCCCGGAATTCCTTAGACGGGGAGTATTTGCTGGCGAAGTGTCTCCTTAGCCACAATGCGGTCATAGGGTCACGCGTGTGCGACTTTGCTTTTTTTTTTTTTTTTTTTGACAGGCAGAGTGGACAGTGAGAGAGAGAGACAGAGAGAAAGGTCTTCCTTTGCCGTTGGTTCACCCTCTAATGGCCTCCGTGGCCAGCGCGCTGCGACCGGCGCACCGCGCAGACTCGATGGCAGGAGCCAGGTGCTTCTCCTGGTCTCCCATGGGGTGCAGGGCCCAAGCACTTGGGCCATCCTCCACTGCACTCCCGGGCCACAGCAGAGAGCTGGCCTGGAAGAGGGGCAACCGGGACAGAATCCGGCGCCCCGACCAGGACTAGAACCCGGTGTGCCGGCGCCGCTAGGCGGAGGATTAGCCTAGTGAGCCGCGCAGGCCGCGACTTTGTATTTTACAACAGGGAGCCCAGCTCCAGTGACTTCATCGGCACCGCCTCACCTCTCCCCTAAAGCGGACTCTCGCTGAACAAAGCCTTGCAAACGTGTGCCCGCTCAGGCCCCTCTGTGCGTCCCCGGGCGCAGCATCTGCGAGTTCAACGAAGTGCAGACTGAGAATATCTGGGAGAAAAAAAAAATGCATCTGTACGGACTTTTCCTCTTCGGGATTCCCGGAGACTACAGCAGCAGCGCCACCTCGGAGGTACTCACACTGCGTGCCGTGTCGCAGATAACCCGGAGATGGAGTCTGCGGGAGCAGGTGTCCAGGCTCGGGGCAGACACTGCCCCACACAGCAGCGACCCCTCATTCTACAGCATCTCCTGATCTGGGAATCCTCCAGGGGTCCTGGAGCCCACCCGCGGTGGACACCGAGAGGCGACGGATCCGCTTCCACGGTGCCGCCGCCGCCCGGGTCCTTGGTGGCGGACCAGCCCGGTCCACAGCCAGTGCAAGGGCACCCCAGGGTGCAGCTGGGGAAGGGACAGCCCCTCCGCCGTGCTCACAGAGCTGCGGATGCGATGGAGGGGCGTCTGGCTCCCGTCTGAACAGATGGCCTGCTTGCAAATACTTGCTTGGATTCTCTGTAACATACAACATCCTGTCTGCGGTGGGTGGGCACAGACCTCAAAGGAACACCTGCCCCAGGAGGAGCAGCGCTGACTGCTGAGCCAACAGGCCATGGGCACCGCTGCCCCTTTAACGGGGGCGGCCTCCTCTCCCTCAGCAGGCAGAGGCCAGCAGAGGCCGGCTTCCCCCGTGTCCGGCCTTTGGAGCTGCGGGCTGAGGTCTGGCATGGGGACGGGCGGCATGTCAGAGCGTCAACCCGGGCTGTGTCGCAGCCGTGCCGGGCACTGGGTTGGAGCAGACAGTGTCTCCAAGAGCTGACGCTAATCTGGGACGGCATCTTACCCAGCCGAGCTATCTGCCGGTCCCAGCCTTGTCCAGTTTTCTTCTCAAGGACAGGCAGCCAGCGCTGGGCCCTCTTTGCAGGATGGCCGTGCTGTAGTCAGGGAGAGGACCCGGCAGGCACTGTGTCACTCACCAGTACCCGCTCAAGGGTGGCACTGGGCCAGGGCTGTGCAGACACCCGATACCTGCTGCGGTGACACTGGCAGGTACCCAGCAGGGGGCGGCCCACGCGGCGGCCATGCCCCGGGCAGCGGTAACTCACGGAATTCTATGCACCTGGGAGACAGCCTCAGAATCCAGCAGGCAGCCGCGCACACGGGGCTGCAGAGCTGAAGTCCAAGGTGACACCCGTTCGGCATCTTCCCTGGGGACTTGCAGTTGTGTGTAGCAGGTGTGCGGAGGCCTTGTTGAATGAGTGACAAAACCAGAGATGCCCCTTTTCCCTGTCGTAAAGTTACGGGTTTTTGCTGCGCTGTGAGGTTTCCAATGGGAGCGTCCCCTGATTCTCGCCCCTGGATTTGACACGAGAGCCGGCCTCACGTGGGCTGGGCGGACGTAGCAATCTGGGCTTAGCGTCTCCCAGCGGGCTGCAGGATTCAGACAGTAAAGCAGGCAAGACTGGCGTCTCCCTTCACCGCGCACCTGTCCAATGCGCTCCTCCTCTGTCCCCTAGCGAGGTGACCACGGATGTCCCCTTCCAAACTGGGGAGTGATCGCCAGACACCAGGAGGAAGAGGCGGGGTCCGAGGCAAACAGGGGTCCCTCGCCCGCAGCTCCTCCAGGTTTGTAGAGGGAGGGGTGTGTGTAGGTGTGAGTTGTGAGTGTGACCAGCCGCCTCTCCCCCCACGTAGGGGTCGGTCCCTCCCTGCACCCCTCCCTCTGATGCCAGCTGCCGTGTGCGAAGGTGGGAGAGCACAGATCAGCGGAGTGCCCGGATGCTTCCAGGGCTGGAGCAGTGGACCAAGCCCCTGGTGCAGCTCGCAGCGCTGTCGAGGGCCCTGCGGGGAGCCTTTCAGTCGCCTCTGGAGGGGGTGGCTCCCTTCCCTGTCTGCACCCCGAGGCCCGGCTCAGAGGCAGCCCAGGGGGCCGCTGCAGGGTGGCTGTGGTGGGTCCACCCGGCAGGTTCAGGCTCATGTTTTGTGGAGGCTCCAGGCAGTACACCCTGCGGCTACTGCTTCCCTGACGTGTCCCCTGGGACTTTGTCTGCAGCCTCAGGGCTAACAAAACCCAGCCCGTCACAGGCGGAGACCTGCGAGTCTGGCGGAGTGGAGGGAGTGGGGTTCCCAGAGCAGACCCGCTTCCGGGGAAGAAGTCGGACCACAAGGCTGGGCTTGGGGCTCTGCTCTGAGCGTGGCTGCTGGAAGACCCAGGACGAAGACTTGGCACCAGCCAGAGGGGCCCACGGAACCTGGACAGGAGCCACACAAGACGCGTTGGGCCTGGCTCTCAGGGGGGTTGGGACCCCTGTGGGAGCTGCCAGGGACACGGTGGCCTCTGGGCTCTGAGATTCTGGGGTGTGGTCTTCGATGGCCTCAGCCCAGCAGCCAGCCCACGGCTCTGCCCTGGTCCCTGGTCCCAGCAGCCCACACTGCAAACATCGCTTCTGTTTGCAATCCATCAGGCTCCCATCTGCAACAGAGTTCCCTGCCTAAACCCACTTGACTTTGTAGCTGTGTCTGCTGAGGTCAGAATTTTCAGGCGGCAGTCTACGAGGGATCTGATGCTGGTGCACACTTCGGGTGTGTGCGTGCGTGCGGTACCCAGCCTGTATGTGTCGGGGAGGCAGGGCGTGGGAAGCCCAGCCCAGTGAGAGTCCTGAGGCGCTACAGCCTGACAGTGGCCCTGAGGGCAGCTGCCGTCCACACTTCCACCTGTGGTCACCTCGGGGTGGAAGCTGCTCCCGTGGCCCCGTCTGAAAGATGACGATGCTGATTCCAGAGTGGTCCACTCCTCCGGCCCCACAGGTGGGGGTGACAAAGTGGGGTTCCTGTGCCCAAAGCTGCCAGGCTTAGGCAGAGTCCAGCTGGCCTAGAGAAGTTTCCAGAAGCTTCACCACCAAGGGGGTTACTCATTTCTCGGGCCAGGTGGGCGCAGGGTGGGCCTTGAGCCTGTCACGCTTTGGTGCATTTGTTTGCGTTCCTGACACCGTGGGCAGAGGAGGCAGCGGGCTATTGATCTGTAGTCCCCGGGGTTGAGTGCCTGTCCCGGTGCTTGATCGATACAGCGGCTCTGTCTTCATTCAGCTCCCAGCCAGGGGCATGAATCAACCTGCTGGGCGCCTCGGGCCCTGGGGTCACAGCTCTCGGCTGGGGCTCCCCACAGCCAGCGTGATGTGTGCAGAGGCCTTGGGCAGGTCACAGGCTGTCACACAAGGCTGGTCGGCTCACAAAATCCCATGTGGCGGCCGGTGGCCCAGCCAGGCTGCAGCCAAGTGGACGGCGGGAGGGCAGTGGGCAGCTCCCCAGGCCTCGCCATCATTGGTGCCCACTGAGCCGTGGTAAGCCCAGAGCAGGTCGGCAGGTGTGGGGTGGGGTGGGAGGGGGCTGGCGGGAGAGAAGTTTGCATCAGTGCCTTGGCCAGCGGGCGGCAGAAAATGTACTGCAAAATGGTTTAGGAGGACCCCTCGGGGGGGGGATATTTCTTGCCCTTTTATTAGAATATCTACGCCTGGCTGGACCCAGGAGCTGGATGCTGTCTCAGCTCTGCTTCTCCACTGGGTCCTTGCTCAGGCAACTGGAGCGAGAGGCTGGCCCGCAGCTCCGGCTGGGGAAGAACAAGCTTCTCTCCTTCAGCCAATAAAAGCCAAGCTCCTGGCCTGCGCTGGATCTCGTGGCCGGTCAGGAACCAATGCTGTGTCCACTGTTTGCTGGCTCCCGGAGCACAGGGCGGGGCCAGCCCCATAGTGAACGGGATGGGGAAGGGGGGTGGATGTGGTCCAAGACCCAAGACTGGGAAGGGCTGCTGGGTGGCCCAGGCAGCTGTCATTGCCCATTAGTTGGGACAGCATCAGCCTGGGTGGGTCAGAAGTGGGGAGCCCCTGGACGGAGCTGCGCCCCAGAGAAGGCAGTGCTGTGGGGAGGAGGGAAGCCGGCCGTGCACCTGTGGGCATGGCTGATGGCGACGGCTTCGTTCAGACAGATCCATTGCTGGGCACCGAGCACCGGGCTGCAGCCGCGCACAGCCCTCAGGAGGGGTCAGGTGTGAGCCGGCAGTGTGTGTGTGCACACCGCGTGGGTGTGACGGCGGAGGCGCCGACGTGCTCCCTGGGACGGCTCACTCACAGACCTTAGCTGTTCCCACCAACAACAGCCAGTACCTCCCTAGTGCGTCCTTGAGTCGGCCCCGTGTCCCCGGGCAGCAGCAAAGGCCACTGCGACCTCTGTCCAGCGGGACAGCCAGCACGGACAGGGCGTGTAACGGACAAGCGGCCCGTCTCTGCGGCAGGCTGCCTGGGTTGGATTCTGGGCTCTGCCGTTTGCAACGGGGGAGCAGGTGCTTGGCCTGTCTGTGCCTCATCTTCCTGATCCGTAACGGATGCGGACGGCAGCAGGGAGAGGGTGAGATATGTCAGGGCGTGTGGCGTGCTAAGAAGACCTGGGACCCGTGTACTGGCCTCTCAAACTCCAGCCTGTGGCTGCTCAGTGACTTCCGGGGCCTAAGGTCATGTGCCATGTGGCTCCAAGGAAACCATGGAAGGCTCTAGAACTCTCCTGTGACGGCTCCTTCCTGCGGCTGGGAGTGTGGGCAAGTCCAGGAACCCCAGAGCCCCCCCGGGGTTGTCGCTGAGCCCGCAAGGCTGAGCCACACCATGACAGCCAGCAGGCTGACGGGCGCGCAGGCTGGGCCGCCCTTCTCTGCTCTGCAGCCTGGCCAAGGCCTCCGGGGTGCGGCGGCTTGGGCTCAGGGTTTCCTTTGCTCAAAAAGGACCCCTGCAACCATGCAGCAGTGGCGGGGGCAGAAGGAGGCTGGAGCCGGGAAGGGAGGCGGACTCGCTCCTGCTGGGGAGAGGGGCACACTTGAGGGTCCTGCTGCTCCGAGTGGGGTCTGTGGCCAGCATCGTCCTCCTCACCTGGAACACGCAGGCGGGATGCACGGGGAACCTCAGACCCGCCCCAGAGCAGGATCTGCTTTCGCGCAAGATGCTCTGTGCCACAGATGGGGTCCGGGAAGCGCCGAGCTGGTTGTCGTGCACCCCAGGGAAGGAGTTGGTTTCCCCAGCCGTGCTCAGCTCCCCCTGAGATTTCGGAAGCAGGAGGCAGAGCCGCAGGGGCACGTCGGAGGGCTGGGCTCAAGTGTCGCCGTCCAGCGCTGCCGCGGCCGCGCGGGGAGCAGGGATCAACACAAGGGAGCGGACGTGATGGGCGGTGTTCCCGTCCAGAAGTGGCTTCTCTGTGGGTGACACCGCGTGGCTGCTGTGTTCCCGGGGCATCAGGTTAGGGTGGACCCAGGGACAGAGGCACTTCCTGTCCTGCGGCTGTGTCCCTGCCTGTCCACTTCCTCCAGGAAGCCTTGCTGGCCTGCCTGTGTTGGGAGCGATCCTTCGCAGTCCCCCTGCGTGCAGCCCCCGCAGCCCTCCTTGTCCTGACCCCCACACCGTGCTGCCCGGTTTGCTGCCCCGTCCCGGTGGGTCTGTGGGACCCGTCACTGCTGCAGGAGCCCGGAGCTCTCCACTGGGCACACCGCATCACAGCAAGAGCCCCGCCCACAGACAGCCCTGGGGTCAGCGCCTCCTGGGGTTCACCATGTGGGTCACCCCCACTCCTCAGTGCAGCAGGCCAGCGGGGGTGGCAGATCAGGCCTTTGGTGAAGTGCTTGCTGTGTCTCTTGCAGGCGCTCTCTCGTTCTCGCTCTAGCCGGATGGACGCAGTCACGGGCAAGACACCAAGCTGCCAGGCTTCGCAGGCCCGCATGGGCAGGGCCTGAGGCCGGCTTCCAGCCGCTGGCTGGCAAGGAACAGAAGCCCTTGGGCCAGGACCCCACTAGAACCTCAGTCTGATGGCAGCCAGGTGGGCTTCAGCGTGACCCTCCTCCCCACCCCAGCCTTCAGATGATTTTGGCCTGGGCGAGCCCCTGAGCCGGAGGCCACAGCTGGGTGCAGGGGCCCAAGCACTTGGGCCATCGTCTTCTGCTTTCCCAGGCAAGGGCCTGGATCAGAAGCGGAGCAGCTGGGACTCGAACCAGTGCCCGTATGGGATGCCAGCGCCACAAGCAGAGGTTTAGCCGACTATGCCAAAGTTTTTTATTTTTTTTTTTAATTTTTTGACAGGCAGAGTGGACAGTGAGAGAGAGAGAGACAGAGAGAAAGGTCTTCCTTTTGCTGTTGGTGCACCCTCCAATGGCCGCCGTGGCCCGGCCGGCGCACCGCGCTGATCCAAAGGCAGGAGCCAGGTACTTATCCTGGTCTCCCATGGGGTGCAGGCCATCCTCCACTGCACTCCCTGGCCACAGCAGAGAGCTGGCCTGGAAGAGGGGCAACCGGGACAGAATCCAGCGCCCCGACCGGGGCTAGAACCTGGTGTGCCGGTGCCGCAAGGCGGAGGATTAGCCTAGTGAGCCGCGGTGCTGGCCAGTTTTTTTTCTGAACATCAGAGAACCAACATATCCACAAAGAAGCCTTTTGATGGAGTCGGTCCTCACAGGCAAGCAGTCGGCGGTTGGGCTTGGGTTGGTGGCCATCTGGGAAGTGGGAGAAAGCAGGTGTGGGCAGGTGATGACCACATAGCCACCAGGGGCCTCTGGCAGGTGGAGCTGCCTGCCGATGGCCTTGGCGGGGGGGGGAGTCCCCGTGGATTCGTGCATCTCAGGCGGGTGACAGCTCCCCGTCTGCTCCCGCGGCTGACAAGCTCTCCCGCTCCACTTTCTGTCCACGCAGCTATAAATATTAGCAGGCGCCAGAGGAGAGGCTGCAGAACAGGGCTGTGGGCAAGAGCGCTCGGAGCAGCGGAGAGGAAGCGAGGATGAACGTCCTCTTCCCAATCCCGCGCCGTGCGCTTCCCGCAGAAGGCGCTGTGGGCGACAAGAGCAGGAAGCAGGCTCCGAGGGCGCTTCTGCAGTCGGTCACCTGAGTGGGTTCCCAGCAGCTCCTGGGGCTGCGCTGCTGCTGAGCACAACCCTGAGGCTCCAGCCCCAGGGCAGAAGTCAAAACTAAGTCAGACAGGAGCGCCGGGCGGGGGTGGGGGTCTCGGCTCCACAGCCAGCAGGAGATGCCCAGCTGGCACCTCCACTCCTACACCCTCGCCCCCAAGCCTTGCTCTCCATCCATTCTGCCACAGAAGTGTCTTGGCTTTCCTGCCCCCCCCCAGCCAGCACCCCATCCACTGCCCCCCACCCCTGCCGCCCGGGAGACGGCCAGGTGCGCTGGTGGGCTCCGCCCCCTCTCCTGCAGCCTGCCCTCAACTTACCCGTGGCACCGCTGGCTTTGGGCTTATCCCTTCCTTGTTTACAGATCTTCTATTCGTCCCAAACTATCGACGAGCCCAGGTCTGAAATCGCTGGTCAGACCGGCAGAGACCCGCAGGTCTCCCGTCTACCACCCACGGAGCGCCCATTCCCGCCCGCTGGCTCCGGTGCCCGCCGCCCTCTGCCTCTTCTCACTCGTCCCACACCTCCCGCCCAGCCCGGCGGGTCCCGAGCTGCTCCCGCTGAGTCTTTTCCTGCACAACTCCAACCCCTCCTCCAACACCCAGGCCGAGTCTGGAGCAAACCCAGCCCGGACAGCAGCAGCCCCGAGTGCTCCCTCGGTCCTCTGAGCTCGCCCGCGACATCAGTCCCTGGGTTCATTTGTGAATTCATCCTGGGCTGCCTTGGGTGCTGATGGGTAACTCTGTGGGGGTCATGTCTTGGCCCCACACCCCTTGCGACCTCTTAGATACAAGGTGCCTTGAGATCTTTTTTTAAAAGTTGTCTTTATTTGAAAGATGAGAGAGAAAAAGAAAGGGAGAGACAGAGAGAGCTGCTGGTTCCCTCCCTCAGTGACTACAATGGCTGGGGCTGGGCCAGGGGAAGCCAGGAGCCTGGAACTCCACCAGGGTCTCCCACGTGGGTGCAGAGGCCCAAGCACTTGGGCCATCCTCTCTGCTTTCCTGGGCGCATTAGCAGGGAGCTGGATCGGAAGTGGAGCAGCCGGGAAATGAACCGGTGCCCACAAGGGATGTCAGCATCGCAGGCAGCGGCTTCACCCTCTGAGCCACGATGCTGCCCCAGCTGCTGACTTTGTGTGCCTGGGACCCCCAGCAGAGCTGAGAACGGTCACTCTGGGCATCTTTCTGTCCTTGTCCAGAAATGAAATTCCCAGGGGCTCACCCTCGTCTGGAATAACCTCCGCCACACCCCTCCTCTCCAGCTCTGCTGGAGCCCATGGCTACCACAGCCCCGCCCTCACTGCTTCCCCGCGCTGCAGGCCCCTGGAGCCAGCTCCCCATGGGGCCTCCGTCCCCTGTCCCGCCGTGTCCCGCCGGCACCTCCTGCACCATGTGGCCCAAACCGAACCCAGTGGTCAAGAGTTCGAGGGTGGCCGCAGCGAGGTGCCACACGCCAGGGCGTGTTAACCAGAGGCTTCCTCTCCTGGGGGTCTGGAGGCTGGCAGTCCAACACGCAGGCCAGCTGAGCCACTCCCTGGGGAAGGACGTGATGCCTGGATCTGGTGTCTTCCCTTTGCCAACGTCACTCCAATCCCTGCCTCTGTGGACACACGGGCATCGCCTGCTGTGTGTCCCTCTGTGTCCTCCTGGGACCGCTCAGAAAGAAAGCCTTCTCTCAGGCAGTGGACGGAGGGCCCACCCTGACCTGTGTGACCGAGTCTTAACCAATAACCGTGGCAAGGCCCTGGTTCCAAGTCAGGAGCTTCCCGGCGAAGGCAGAGTTTGGAGGGCACCACCTAACCCGTCCCGGCCCAGTGTCCAGTTCCGTAAACGGCACGACCCCTCCACTCACCCAGACCCACGTGGCCTGGGGCAGGCGCAGCCTCTTCTCTCGCTTCCCCGTCTTCCCCTCCGGCTGCTGACCGCCTCCCATGGGCCCTGCCTGGCGACACCCACATCCATCGTCCCCCTTCTCTCTGTGCCCTGGGGCAGGTCCAGGTTGCTCAGCCTGTAGTGCACCATGAGGTCTCCATGGTCCTGTCCTCGGCCCCTCCCCCATGAAATGTTGATGGCACAGATACGCAGTCTGCCTCGGTGCCACCAAGAGCCGCTTCTGCCGCTCTGGGCCTCGCCGGGTCTACAGCCATGGCCTGCAGGGGCCTCCCTCCCTCTGCTCTGGTCCCTCCTCTCTCCTCGCCCACCCAGCCTCCCACTCTTACAAAACGCAACAGGCAGCACGCTCAGCTGGAAACGCATGGTCCTGGGACCGTGGGGCCACAGGCTCCCGAGCCAGCCCGGCCCTCCCGCTGCCTCCAGGCCCCTGTCTGCTCCCACAGCTCCCCGACCTGCGTGGCCCTAACCCTGCCTGACGGGGCTCCCGCTTCCCTTTCAAGGCTCAGGTCGGGGTCACCCACCACCACCCCCAGGAGCTGGGCCGCCGGCCGCTGCCCCCCGGGGCCCTGTGGCAATGCACAGGGACGGCCCTGCATCTTCTCTGCCCAGCTCCGACGTCTCAGAGCCAGCCGCCGTCCCTCGCCCGTCGCCGCATCCCCGCAGCCTAGGCAATGCAGTGAGCGCTTCCCCACATGAATGAATGAGTGAGTGAATGAATGATGGCCTCTCTGGACTGGTTTCCACCGACTCCCTCGGCTCCACCGTTGCCTCCCCACCCCACCCCCACTGCCGCGTCCTGGTTCCAGCTGCCCTCCCTCTGCCGACACCGTTCCCTCCCCCCGGCTGTCACTGTGCAGGTGCCACCTGCACCCCTCGGCGGCTTCACTCTCTGCTCGCCCTGCTCCTGTGGTCCCCAGGCCTCCTGCTCTTTCCTCACTCCTCACACTGGGGCAGAGACCCTGGTGCTCTCTCACCCCACCCCTTGTCTCACCTTCCCCCCTACCCCCTGCACCCCCAGCCACCTGCATGCAGGCTCCAGGTGAGTGTCTCTGCCCGCTCCCTCCCCTCCCTGTCGGATCCCCCTCCGGGCACCTGCTCCACCGGTGAGGACAGAAGTGCCTCTTGGTCTTCCAGTGTGTGTGTGTGTGTGTGTGTGGGCGGAGGGTTTGCAGGGAGAGAGGGCAGGTGATCCGGCCCCTGGAGCAGGCCCTGGGCGGTGTGGGACCCTCAGGAGGGAGCAGGTACGACAGCCACATGAAGGGGGATGGCCATGGCACTGTGGTGGGCAGCTCCCACCCAGGCCAGACTTCACACACCACACAATCGGCTGCCCCAGGACGCCCGCGGGCATAGACGGGGCTGACACTCAGGGAGAGAGTGGAAGCCTCCTGTGAACGCCAGGGCAGCCACACGGCCAAGGTCAGTGCCTTTCTGGGAGGTGGACAGAGCTGGTGGACAGAGGACAGGCGTGCACAGGAGTGACCGGGAGACACACGCTTTGCACAGGAACGGAGGAACTGGCCACCCACCACTGCTCCTCCCCCCAAACACCCCCCCCCACCTCCCAGACGCCAGCCCCTTCCCCTCTGCCAACCTGGGCCTGCTCTGCTTGGCCAGAACTGCACCATCAGGGCTCACGGCCGTGGCTGCCGTAGTGAAAGGTCACACACCAGGAGGCCCACAGCTGCAGGAAGCGCCCCGTGACAGTCCTGGAGGGCAAAGATCCCAGATCGGTTTCACAGGAGGGCGTGAATCGGGTCAGCCCTGTGTCCTCTGCAGCTGGGGGTGGGGGGCTCTGCCCTCTGCCTCCTCCGATGTCGGGTACCTGCCATAGCTGTGCTTAGGCTGGGCCTTGCCAGCCCCTGCCCCTGGGACCTGTGCTTGCTTTCTCCTGTCTGTGCCCAAATCCGCCTCTGCCTCCCGCCACCCCTCCCGTCCCCGAGACCCGGGACAACCTCTTCATTTTAAGAACACCTTCGGGGCCAGCGCTGTGGCTCACTTGGTTGGTCCTCCACCTGCGGCGCCGGCATCCCATATGGGCTCCGGGTTCTAGTCCTGGCTACTCCTCTTCAAGTCCAGCTCTTTGCTATGGCCCGGGAGGGCAGTGGAGGATGGCCCAGGTGCTTGGGTCCCTGCACCCGCATGGGAGGCCAGGAGGAAGCACCTGGCTCCTGGCTTTAGATAGGCACAGCGCTGGCCATGGTGGCCATCTGGGGAGTGAACCAAAGGAAGGAAGACCTTTCTCTGTCTCTCTCACTGTCTGGCTCTATCTGTCAAATAAAAAAAAAAAAAGAACACCTTCGTGGAATCGCATCGGCAAAGTACTTTTTTGCTATAGACGGTGAGAGGCCCAGGTTCCAGGGAAGAGGACATGGGTGTCTTTGGGGGCTGTTCCTCTGCCTGCCACACCCCCTTTGGCCTCTATAGACCACACAGGTGCCTGTCAATCAAAGGTCTACGGAGGAGCCGCCTGCATCCCACACCAGAGCACCCGGGTTTGGTCCTTGGCCGGCAGTGCACACCCTGGCGGGTAGTTGGGCTCCTGCCTCCCACAAGGGAGACCTGGATTGAGTTTCTGGCTCCAAGTTCCAGCTCCAGCCAAGCCTAGGCTGTTGCGGACATTTGGGGAATGGGAACGCCTTCTCCTTTTCCTCTCTCTCTCTGTCTGAAATAAATCAATAAAAATTAAAATTCACAAAAAAGGCCTCCAGTGGAGGTGGAGATGTGTTTGGTGCCCGCCGCAGCCTTGCATCACAGCGGCTGCAGCTCAGCCCGTCTCACTCTCTCCCCTCCCTGTCTCCCGGTTCTGGGGTCTGGTGCTCCGTGGAGGCCCCGCCCGGCCCACCACCCTTCAGAACACTCCTCTGGGGCAGCTGACGCTGCCTTCAAGCCCCTTTGCGTGAAGGTGCTTTGTAGCCCCCGGTGCATGGCGTCTCCAACACTGTCTCCTGGTCGGCAGTGGTGGCTGCGCCACACCGGGGCAGGGACCGTGGGGTCCCAGTCCCTTGTCTCCTTGTGCGTTCACACAGGTGGGTGCTGCACTGGCCTGGGCTCCTGTGTGTATCAGCTCCAAGACGGGGTCGCATCACATCACTCCCCTTCCTGCCCCACTAGCTCCCGCCTCGCTCATGGGAGCGCGTTCTGAATCACAGGCCAGGAGGGCTGAAGACCAGCGCCCTCTAGAGACCAACGGGGGCGCCTGCTGGGGCCACCAACCCTCACTGCATGCCTGGGGACAGACAAGGATGGAAAAGGACCAGGAGGTGTGGGGGAGGGTGAGAGAGCGCGTGATGTGGGACCCAAAGGAGCTGATATCCTGTAACGCTCCATGTGGTCTCCGAGAAGTCACTTAACCTCTCTGAGCCTGGCCCGGCTCATCTGTCAGCAGCGCTACGGGGCAGCATGAAGATCAATGGGACAAGGTGTCCGGCCGCCTCTTATAAACGCTCTCCGTGTGCCAAGAATGCCCGCTACTCTGTTCTCTGCATCCTGCCCGCGTTGTCTGAGCCCTGTGGCTGGGGGTGGGGGTCTTTGCTACCGCAGACCCTCAAGGAAATAGAGGGGGTGCCTCCTGGGGGACCCCTAAACTCATTCCTGTGTACTGAAGGGCGGGGGCCAGCAGGAGCCGCCCCACCTGCCTCTGTTTGTTATTCCTGGGCAGGAGACCCGCAGCCTCGGATGGGGTGGAAGCGCGCCCTCTGGAGTGACGCGGTGACAGGATGACGGATGGGGCCCAGGCAGGGTTCCGACACCGCCGCACCAACGCCGCATTCTTTATCTGGAACCGCTGCCGGCAGAAGCCTGCAAATAAGCAATCCAGTTACAGGGATCCCTGATAAAATTCCATTATGGGCCCCGGAGACAATCACGCCGGATTCAATCGCACGGCAGGCAGGGAGGCGAGGGGCATGTCGGGAGCGTGGCGCTGCCACTGGGGAAATTCTCCCCGCGCCCGGAGGCTCTCGCGACAGGAATCCCATAAAGGTTGCCGGTCTGATCAGAGACTCAAACCGTCTCTGACATCCAATTGTCTTTGCCATTTGAGACGCGATGGAAATTACCTGGAGGTGGCCCAGGGCTGAGCTGTCGCCAGGAGGCCAGGACCTTGGTGTTGGAGTTGATTGGGTTTTATTACGATGCTGGCCTTCACCCGGGGAACTTGACCGTGGGAGGCCGGCTCAGGGCGGTGGCCCCGCTCCCTTCCTGGCCTGTGGCTGATCCATCACAACCTGTTGATGCCCAACAGCCGATACGGCTCCCCCCACCCACCCCCGGAGATTCAGCAAAACTTGTCTCCAACCTTCGGGGGCCTGCGCGTGGCTGCTGGAAACGTTTTTTCTGGACAGACATGGAGGCAAAACACGAAACACAGCCCTTCCTCTCATTCCCAGGAACTGGCCACTGGCTTTGGGAATTTGGAGGGTCTGGTAGGACGTGAGGGAGGTAGGGGGTGAGGGGCAAGCCCCCAGCCTCCCACACTTCCGGGTTGCCCCCAGCTCCGCCCCTCCTGCCCTTCCAAGGCGACTGACCCACGCACTCCTTTCTGGAATTCTGTGGGTCCATGTTTTCCCCAGCTCCTGCCCCAAGGGGCTTTACCAAGGTGTTCTGCACCGCAAAGTGCTTCTCTCTCTCTCTCTCTCTCTCTCTCTCTCTCTCTCTCTTTCTCTCTCTCGGAGGGCTCCCCAGGAGCTGCTGAGAGTGCGACACGGCCCCCATCCCATCCTCGGCACGCACCCACAGCCAGTGCCCAGAGGTCCCCATGGTGGGTCCGGCAGGGGTTTTGTGTGTTCTGACTCATCCAATCCCCTCCGCGAGGTGGGTGCTGTGTTTGTCCCCAGCTTACAGATGGCAAAACCAAGTCACAGGCCGTTTAAGTCCCTGGGCCAAGGGAAGCCTGGCTCTTGTCCTCGTGTCACCATCACCCTGGATGCAGACGGGCCCAGGGGCAAGAGCTCAGTCCTCAACCTCGAGTGAGACTGGGCTGCAAGCTTGGCGTTGGTGGCCCCTGCCAGGCCCTGGCAGCATGCGCCGGGCACGGTCACAGCGAGACCTACCCAGGGTGAGTTTCGGGAGCGTGTCCCAGCGCTCCCGCGGGCAGCTGTGATGGAATCCGCCTTTCAGCCCACACTCTGCAGGCTGCGTTGCCTCAGATGCTGGCGTGCCAGCTT
Source organism: Oryctolagus cuniculus (assembly GCF_964237555.1). Classification (NCBI taxonomy): domain Eukaryota; kingdom Metazoa; phylum Chordata; class Mammalia; order Lagomorpha; family Leporidae; genus Oryctolagus; species Oryctolagus cuniculus. Next base: position 6,376,193 of record NC_091448.1, on the reverse strand, counting down.
TTCCACACCTCCCCGCCCCCCGACTCCTCCCCTGCCCCCGGGAGCCCCAGTTCCAGCCTGGGGACCTGGCCTGGCAGTGGGAGAGAAACGGCAATGGAAGGAGGCCGGCCAGTCAGGCAAACGCTGCCAGCTCCGCTTTCCCGTGGGCCCTGCACCCCCCCAGCCCCGTGTGCCGCTGCTCGCTTGCCCGTACACGCAGCCGTGACTCCTTCCTGGCGCCCAGGGTCTGAAGTGAGGCGAGGCACCTGAGCGGGGGTGTGGCGGATGTGGGTCCCTTTTCCCTGCTCTGCATGGCTCCGGCTGCCCTGTGGTGGCCTCTCCCCTTCCCTGGCTCCCTGTGGCCATGGCCAGCCTCAGGTCCCCCCTGTCTCGGAAGCTGAGCTAAGTCACCGCCCCCCGCCCCGACCCAGCCCTGAGCCCCGAGGGCAGGAGAAGGCAGAGGGGGTGCCAATGGTGATGGCCTGGTTCCTTCCGAGGCCTGAGATTTAGGGTCACGGGTCACAGCAGGCCTCGCCCATGTGGAAGGAGGAGAGGGCAGAGAGGAGTGTGTGAGCCGTACCCCGCCACACGCCACACGCCATGCACCACACGCCACATGCCACATGCACCACACGCCACACGCCATGCACCATGTGCCCAGAGCAGCACCCACGGTGGCCTCAAGGGGGGCTTCTCCCAGGCTTCAGCCCACCCTTCATCCAACCTTGTCCCATGCCCAGATTCCCGCACTTGCAGATGGAGTCTCTAAGGAGGGGACCCCATATCCCAGCGCCTGGGTTTGGCTCCTGGCACCAGGCCTGGTTCTGGTTTCCTCATTGTGCAAATACCTGGGTCCCTGCCACCCACGTGCAAGACCCTGATGGAGCTCTGGGCTCCTGGGTTTCAGCTTGGCCCAGCCCGTTGTCGTGGGCATTTGGGCTGTGAACCAATGGCTGGGGCGCTCTCACTCGCTCGCTCTCTCTCTCTGCAGGCTGGATCTCCATCCAGCCTCACAGGCGTCCTATAGGATGGGGGGTCAGGGCAGGGCACACACAGATGGACGACCACGCAAGGACGCACCAGGGAAGCAGCCATCTGCAGGCCTGGGGCAGGGCCCAGGAGAAACCAGCCCTGCCGACCCCTTGTCCTGGGCCCTGCAGCCCCAGAGCTGTGGGGCCCACATCTCCGATGTGCGAGCTGCAGCATAGGGTCCTCTGGTATGCAGACGTGCACGGAGCCCAGCACCCCACTCAGGGGAGCCCACGGGGAGGCACCCAGGCCAGGCCAGCGCACGCCGGGAAGCCCAGGACCCGCCAGGAGGCTGGGCGATGCCAGTGCGGCTCCTCCTTCCATGAGACTGAAAACCTTGAAGAGGCTTGGTGAGGGGACGCGGTGCTGTGTAGGACCTGCCCAAGCCGGGACTCACCCTGGGATTGCCTCCCAGACCCTGGGGCGCCCGGGGAAGCAGGAGCCTGCCCTTTGTGGTCCCCACCAGATGCATGGTGGCTTGAGGTTCTGGCCACAGTAAGCAGGAGGTTCTGCAGCGGGATTAGGCCCAGATCCGTGACCACGACCACTTGCCCGGTCCCCATCCAGGGAAGGCCATTGCCTTCACGCCCACCCGCCCCGCCGTCACTCGTTCTGCACGCACAGAGCCGTCACCCCAGCTCCTCAGCCGCGGTTTAATCAGGTGCTCAGCTATTAGTCCCCGAGTGGTAATTGGAGTGGCTGATTGGACCTATCTGTTAGGCCCGGGAGCTCCTGGCGACAGCCCTCGCGGCGCTGCCTCTGCCTGCTGATCTATCTGTCTGGCATTTTATCTCGAGCCCTGGGCTCGTGCTTGAGCACTGAGGCATTTTACGGTATTATTATTACTTAGCACTTAGAACGCACTTCATCAGCGAGAGGGCCGAGTGCCGGCGGCCGTAACTCCACAGCCTGCGCCGCAGATGGCGGGAGGATACGGCTCTCGCACGGGCGGGGCCACCGCAGATGCCCGCCCGCTCGCGTCTCTGGGTTCCTTGTGATCTGGTTACCTGTTAGGTCTCTCTCCCGAGAAATGCGAGGTAGGGGGGAGAGAGAGAGGGGTGCATGCTGGAGAGAGGATGCCGTCAGGGGAGAGGCTGAGCTTGGGGTATTTTTTTTTTTAAGATTGATTTATTTGAGAGGCAGAGTTACAGATTGAGAGAGGAAGAGACAGAGAGCGAGAAAGAGAGCGAGAGAGAGCGAGAGGTCTTCCATCTGCTGGTTCACTTCCCAAATGGCCACAACTGCCAGAGCTGGGCAGATCCGAAGCCAGGAGCCAGGAGCTTCATCCAGGTCTCCCACGTGGGTGCAGGGGCCCAAGCACTTGGCCCATCCTCCACTGCTTTCCCAGGTGCATTAGCAGGGAGCTGGATCAGAAGTGGAGCAGCCGGGACTCGAACCGGCGCTCACATAGAATGCTGGCACTGCTGGCAGAGGCTTAACCGGCTGCACCACGGCGCTGGCTCCAGAGCTCGGGGTCTTGCAAGCTGGCACCGGCCAGGGCAGTGAGCACAGGTTGCGTATTTGGGAGGTGCTCCCAGGAAGCACTGGTGGGGCAGTAGGGCAGGGACGGAGACTCGGCTACCAACAGGTGACTTCCCCGGGCTGTGGTTCAAGTCCACCAGGAGCTGGTGGTGGGGGTGGGTGCAGGGCATCTCCAAGTCATTGCACCCCAGAGGCCAGGCAGCTGGAGTCGGGAGCCTCTGGTCCCGTCGGAGTGGCTGGGGCTGCCCCCAGGGCCCTTCGCACCAGTCCTCCAGGCACCCACCTCTACCTCTGCGGGACGTGGCTCTCAGTGGAGCACCCCGGCAGGCAGCCCGTGCCGGCCTGGCCCAGGTGTGGGCAGGGTCCTGGCAGGGGACAGCTGTGGCAGTTAGGACCGGACACAGGTGTTCTGATCACAGCACAGCCCTGGGGAGTGGCCCTTCTTCCTCACCCAGCCCCTGCCACCTCCGTCTGTCCCTCTGAGGCTGTCCAGGCTGGCAAGCAGAGGGCTGGGGGCCCTGTCCAGGCAGTGTCGTGTCCATCAAGTGCCTGGCCCCGTGCCTGCCACTGTCTTCCCCTTTCACCCACTGTCGCTCCCCCGCCCAGGACCCACCCTCTGAGGCTCACCTTCCCAGGGTGGGGGGTCCCCGCTCCAAGGAACCTGGCATCATTCCCAAGGGCCTTGCGGTCACTCCAGGGGCCCCTGCACAAGGCTGGGGTGGGAAGTGTCCCTGTGTTCCCGACGGGGCCTCCCCTGCAGGGCCGATTTATGCAGCTTTGAAAACCCCTTCCCCGTCTGGAGGTGTGGGAGGCAGCCGCTGCTGCTGGGGCTGCGTGCCCCTGGGCGCGTGGAAAACGCGCGAGGGAAAGTCTCTTTTCCATGCGTGTTGCTTGTCGGTGGCAGAGGGCTGCTCCTGTCTCGGCGCCTGACCTCCCCAGAGCAATCGGGGAGCGTGGGGACCAGCGATCTCCGGCCCCCAGGGCACCTCCTCCAGGAAGCCATCGCTGCTTTTCCCCCTGGCCCCAGCGTCCCTCTCCCCGCTGGCTTGCGGCTTCCCCGTGGCCACGTGGGGAGCTCTTCTCTGTGGTCCAATAAGCAGGCGTCCATCTCTCCAGCGGTCTGACAGCATCTCCAAGGACATCCGCAGGGCCTGGCGGGAGGCCTGGGCAGGGGGCACCGGGGCCACTTGGCTCACCCCCGAAAGGCTGGGGTGAGGGCAGCTTCTGAGCTCACCACGGGGCTGCCTGCCTGGCCCATGAGGATCTGGGCAGCAGCCAGCAGCTGCTACAAGGGAATCCATCCAGACGGCACAGCCTGGCTGCCTCGCATCAGGTTAGAGGTCCATTTGCTGCGGATAAAGGGGACGCAGCCTCTGTTCCCTTGGCCACGCATCCTCCTGAGCTTGGGGCTGGGCAGGGGAGCTCTGGACAGAGAAGGAAAGGCCCTGGGTGCCCAGATGGCACGGGAGCCTGTTCCTGTGCTCTGATGAGCAGCCCGGGGCCTGTAGAGTCCACGCTGTCATTGGCTCCAGTTCCTCCCCAGTGGCCGAGCCTCCTGCGTGATGCCATTTTTACAGCAGATCCTGCGCGACGCTCAGGGGCCCTGCACCTGACTCCTTCCATGGCCATCAGCACCTCGGTCAAGGGCATTGCTCGCCGCCTACCTCCTCTGTCAGTGCCTCAGCCTGGGGCGTCAGCCAGCCAGCTCCTTGGGAACAGGGCCACCTCTCCCTGGCCGGGCCGGGCTGGGGCGGGGCCAGGATCTGCCTTGTTCAGCCTTTACCTTGGGGAACAGGTGTCAGCCCCGAAGCTCTGGCTGCTGCCGGGAAACCTGAGTTGGGAGTGGGTGGAGGGACCTGCTCCCGAGGGAAGGACAGAGAGGGGAGGATGGGCCCTGGCTGACTTCCTCCCGTGTGCACCTGATCCAGGCCCTGTCTGCATCATCTCATCTTGCAAATGCAGCAACGCAGTCAAGAGATGGGCTTGCGGGGTCCACACGGCGGGGTCACCATTTGTTCCAGGGTCCCTTGGCGTCTGGCTAGGTGCAGGGGGCAGGCGGTGTAACCCACCCAAGCTCCAACTTGTTCATCTGTGAAGTGTGCATGCCTCGGGTCCCTGGCCCCCAGAGCTGCCCCCAGCGTTAAAGGAGACCCTGTTGTATCAAAACACAGCACGCTGGGGCGTCAGGACGCAGCCACAACCTCAGCCCCTCCTGGGCTGATCGGCAGGTGCTGTCGCAGTCGCGTCCAGGCCACAGAGGCGGAGCACGGCTGTGCCGAGATTCCGGGCCCAACATCTCCAGGCTTCCAAGCCAGGCCCTGGGCAGGCAGCGCTCCGTCTGCACTGGGAAGGAGATAAATGGGCTCAGCCGCCCACCGTCCGGCCCCTGGCAGCCGCAGAGCTGGGCGAGGCCCCTCCCCGGGGCCGGCCCCGATGTGGAGGGCCGCTCGGCCTGTGCAGCAGGCGTCTTTACCTTGCACGTGGCTTTGTCCTTCGGCCGCGGGGTGGAGGGCCGGGGCTGCGGGGGGCTGACCGCGGAGGAGGTGGAGGCGGCCGGGGCTGCGGCTGCGCGCACGGCAGCAGCGGCTCTGGATAAACAATTACAGTCTATTTACCTCCGACCATATGGCACTGAGGAACAGGTGCGCAGGTAATGAAGAGCCCAGCTCCAATTAAGCGTCTGGGAACCCGGCCGGCTGCCCGCCGCATCTTTTGCTTGGGTTCTGGCCCACTCACAAATGAGAGATAAAAGCCAGAGGCCCCGCGGAGGCAGAGGCGGGGGCGGCGGGGGGGCGGGGGCGGGGGCGGCCGCTCCCTGCCTGCTGGGGTCCTCCCCCTGGCCCTCCTCCTGCGATGTCGGCTGTGTCTCAGAGCTCCTGAGGGGTGGCTTCTAGGCCAGGGCTCTCTTGGCGAGGCCGTCTGGGCACCTGCCAAGGTGATGCCCATGAAGCCCTTGGCGGGGGCGGGGGGTGGGGCGGGCTGTGTCTGCTCAGGTTTCTTCCACCTTGGGCCTTCCAGGACCCTTAATTCCCGACCTCCCAACACATGGCACTGGGTCCCTGCCATGCGCTGAGCCAGGCCTGGCCGATGGACAAATAGCCGGAGACCTGGCTCCGTTCAGTTTCTATTGGAAGGGCATGGAGGTCTGAGACATGTTGGGGGGGTGGAAAGATGCAGCGTGACGTAATTGTAGGGAGCCCCGGGAGAGCCAGGCGCTTCCCCTGCCCGGTGGACCCCAGCAGTCCTCACAGGCCCCGCCTGAGCGGCCCCATCAGCACCTCCTCGGGGCCCCTGGTCACTCCCGCCCCTGTCTCCGGCACAGGGCGAATGCCCACTCCCGTGCCGTTCACCCTCCGGGGTGTCCACTCTGCTGTTTCCAGCACGCACAGGGCGCAAGCTCAGACAGGCGGAAGGGAGAGGGGGAGCAGATGGACTTG